>NC_042976.1:5734820-6334820 GCF_901001165.1 Salmo trutta | reverse complement strand
CACACAATCACAGCATTTTGTGCAAGGTATGTTTACTGTTACAATACAGTAGTTAGACTTGTATTATAGATGGTTCTTGTGCCCAGGGTCTGGGGGCTACCGTTGAAGCTGTTGAGAAGGGCTAACTTGATTAAATGGTTAATCATGAATTATTCCTAAAGAGTTGTCATTTTTTTGTGAAATGTTCTTTTGCAAGTGCTTTTGAGATGATTGATTCAACTAAATGAAATGGAAATTACATTTATATCACACCCTGATCTGGTTCACCTGTCCTTGTGATTGTCTCCACCCCCTCCAGGTGTCGCTGATTTTCCCCAGTGTATTTATCCCTGTGTTTCCTGTCTCTCTGTGCCAGTTGTTCTTGTATGTTTCCAAGTCAACCAGCGGTTTTCCCGTTCTGCTTTTTGCATTTGTCCTTTTTTCTAGTCCTCCCAGTTTTGACCCTTGCCTGTTCTGGACTTTGTACCCACCTGCCTGACCATTCTGCCTGCCTTGACCACGAGCCTGTCCGCCACTCTGTACCTCCTGGACTCTGATCTGGTTTTGACCTTTTGCCTGTCCACAACTATTCTCTGGCCTACTCCTTTTGGATTAATAAACATTTTAAGACTCCAACCATCTACCTCGTTTAAATCAGAGAAAACAACACACCAGAAAAGGAAAACAATATTAAGAGGTGATTTGGTGAGAACACGGTGTGTTTATTCTGAAGTCTGATAAAAAGTATTTGTACCGATGATTAAACAGAGACAAAGTCTCCCTCAACTTGAAGAAGTATGGTACATAATTTAGTTCATATGGACATTTGTAAACGTCTATGGAATGTTCCTATAGAATGTCACTATTCATTTTGACTGCATGTGCTATAGAGCATACCCCATACTGCCCTACAAAGGCAAAACGCAGTAACTACGTAATTTATTTTACAACAAAATCTGATATCAAGGTATTTTTCTGTTTAGACAGCACTTTCTGATACTCCATGATATATTCTGATCAACAGGCTTGTTCCTGTGTCAGGAAACTAATACCACATTAATCAGATAATATACTTGGCCATTACAAGACGAAATTTGTAGATACTGCATTTTGCCTTTGTAGGTCAGCATAAACTTATGCCATTTCATCAACTTCCTACTGACAACTTTCCTACACACTGACTAGCTGACATGTGGCGTGCCGTCATGTCTCCTGAGGTTGTGGACTATGTTCGACACTCAGCACTGACATCACCCAAACCAGTCAGTCTGCACAGCTATCATATTTCCCATGTAAGAAAGTCTTTGAGTGACCAAAACTTCACCCATACTATATTTTCCCCCATTAAAATGCTTATTTGAGAAAATGTAACTTTTCTCTCATCTATTTATTTTTTTATTTTTTTATTTAACCTTTATTTAACTAGGCAAGTTAAGAACAAATTATTATGGATAATGACGGCCTACCCGTGGAACCCAAAAAATGAAATAGGTGAAAACAATCTCATCTCTAACTATCAGTAAGGCTGAAGGACAGGCAGGTAGGCACAGCAACATCCAATCCTGTCATACATTACATCATGCTTTCACAAATGATTTGTTTACGTGCTGACGTGTGCCTGTGTGTGTGTGTGTGTGTGTGTGCAGAGAGACTCTGCGGAGGGGAGTTTCTGTCAGTAACTCAGGGATAAATAGAAAGCCAGAGCTCAGAGTTTGTCAGACGGTGGACCTGACAGGGTCACACACAGGACCAAGCAGGAGCAGGACCTCAACATTTTTACACTTTATTACAAATGGAGGAAAACAAATATGATCAATACTGTTTTCAAGACAGAAACTCTTCATGCAGAAAGGCTTTGCTATCGACATCTATCTACATAACACTGTACATCTTCTTCTCATTGATTTCAGCAGTTACAGTATTTTTGAACCTACTGGTGATCATCTCTATCTCTCACTTCAAGCAGCTCCACACTCCAACCAACCTGCTCATCCTCTCTCTGGCTGCATCAGATCTCCTGGTGGGACTGATTGTGATACCAGTAATGACTGTAGCAGTAATGGAATCATGCTGGGATTTTGAGAAATATTTCTGTGTGTTTCATTTCTATATGGCATTTTTATGTACTTCTTTATCCATCACCAATTTGGTCTTGATATCTATTGACCGCTATGTTGCTGTGTGTGATCCCTTATTGTACCACTCTAAAATAACAACAACAAGAATGATGTGTTGTATATCCATTACCTGGTGTTTTTGTATCATATATGATGCTGCTATTATAAAACACTTAGTAAATGTACAGGTACCCAGTAGGTGTTTGAAAGAATGTTTCAAAGTTGAAGGATTTATGTGGGGTAATATAATTGACCTTGTAATTACAATGGTTGTCCCATGCTCTATTATTATAACACTTTATATGAAAATCTTTGTGGTGGCCAGATCACAGGCCAGAAAGGTATTTTCAAAAGAGGCTGCCAGTGTGTCTGGTGTTAAAACTGTACAGGCAAATAAGTCTGAGAGAAAAGCAGCAAAAACTCTTTCTATTGTTGTTTTCAACTATTTCATTTGTTGGATTCCATCTCTATTTGTTTTTTTCTTTTTTTCTTTTTTAAGTGACAATTTCTTATCATATTTCACCAGTTTTCTGGCACTTGTTAATTCCCTAATTAATCCAATAATTTATGCTTTATTTTATCCATGGTTCAAAGTGACAGCTAAACTTATTTTATCTCTCAATTTAAGGCGTTCATAGCTCATATGTTTTTTCCCTTGTTTGACAATCATAGGTTTGATATCATTTTTTTATACATTTGTTGTAATTATTTCTTTCATGTAATAATACACTGACATCACTTATCTCAGTTTTGTCTTCATAGATACATGTGGTGCTGATACAGAATGATTTGGCTGAATTGGATTAGAATGAGTTGGAGAAGGCATAAAGAGGGATTAGCATGTTTTATAAAAGACATTGTAGTCATTTTGGGTTGTATATTGGAAATACCAACGTCTGCTGTTGTTCCATGTTATTTAATGATAAATAGTATGTACGTTTTCTAAAAGTACATTTTGAGAATGTCATGAGTCATTATGTATGTTTTGCATCACCCTCTAGTGGCTCAATTGGTACACAATGCCTTCAACAATGGAGTAAAATGTAAATGTACAATTTGCATGATATCAGATAACGTCCCAGTATAAGTATAACTCAATGGTGTATTGTGTAAGTAGAATATGGTCAAATTTAAGAATATGCAAATATGGGTAACACTTTATAATGTTCGGTAATAAACTATTTGTTAGGAATTTACAGTTTGTTCACCATTTATTAATCAGTTCTCCCAAATATGTTAAATGTTAGTCAGGTGCGTATTCTCACATGTATAAATAACTACTATATGCATTAATGATTAAACACAACAGTGCAGGAGACCACAGCAGACACTTGAACAGCAACATACCGGGTATGAACACTACCACTACTCTCACCACTACCACTACTCTCACCACTCTCAATACCACTACTCTCACTACCACTACTCTCACCACTACCACTACTCTCACCACTACCACTACTCTCACTACCACTACTCTCACTACCACTACTCTCACTACCACTACTGCCAGGTCAGAGGTCACGCCAGAGAAACTCTGTCAGATGCTGTGTAGTCAGAATTAATATAGAGATTGGTAACAGTTTATAATAACACTTTGTAATGAAGAATGTATAATGTTTATTTTGACTCCACATGATTAATGTCTCATTACTCCCACATTAGTTTTGGAAAGCTGGTTATTCACACATTGATAAACAACTTTTATAGTCTGTAATAATGAATTATATGATCTCTCATAAGATGTTTAATAAATTAACGTATAAACCATTTACTGATCATTAGTAAAGTCATTTTGCAGTCCTTTCTTAGTACTTTATAAATGTTTTGATCAGTGACCAGTGTAATTTATCACAAAAAGATGGACATGCTATTGGTAGACATTCCAGCAGTACCTGATGCTCCTTCAGGTCTCAAAATGACCTAGAACATATCAATAGTTAAACAATAAGCACACAACACAGAGGATGTTAAAGGAAATATATTGAACATTTTATTCCAAAACAGTCACACTGTTGTAGTAGTGTGCTGAAAGAAGTAACGTGTTTGTCTGAAAATGATAACATTCTTGTTTGTTGGCAGTGACTATCAAAACCAAAGTGTGGATTGCAGTCACTCATTAGAAATCAAATCACATTTCATTTTGTATTGGTCACAAACACGTGTTTAGCAGATGTTTTTGTGGTTGTAGCGAAATGCTTGTGCACCTAGTTCCGACAGTGCAGCAATATCTAACAAGTAATATCTAACAATTTCACAACAAATACCTAATACACACAAATCTAAGTAAAGGAATGGAATTAATAATATATGAATATATGGATGAGCAATGTCAGAGTGGCATAGACAAACAGCAGTTCATAGACTGCTTACAGGGTAATGGAACCAATATATAAATACATAAATTAACAGAACATTACTTTTAAAGGGTCACTACCTTTAGTACACAACAAAATCAAATCAAATCACATTTTATTGGTCAAATACACATGTTTAGCAGCTGTTATTGTGGGTGTAGTGAAATGCTTTTCTTCCTAGTGTCACGTCCTGACCAGTAAAAGGGGTTGTTTGAAATTGTAGTTTGGTCAGGGCGTGGCAGGGGGTGTTTGTTTAGAGTGTTTCGGGGTTTGTTGGGCAATGTTCTATGTTAGTCTATTTCTATGTTTAGTCTAGTATGTCTAGTTCTATGTTTAGTTAATTGGGTTGACCTACAGTTGGAAGCAGCTGCTCCTCGTTGCTTCTAATTGAAGGTCCTATTTAAGAGGGGTGTTTTTTGTTATGGGATTTGTTGGTAGTTATTTCCTGTTTTGTGTTCGTGCACCTGACAGGACTGTTTAGTGTCGTTTGTTGTGTCATGACGTTGGCCTGTGGGTAAGGTTTATGACCCCCCCCCCCATAAATACCTTTCTCCCTTCCCCTCTCTTACTGACCCTACTGAAGGACTGCTGTCCTGTTAAATATAGAGAGTCTGGGAACATCAAACAAATGGGGAAAGGAACCATATTTTGGTAATAAAACCAGTTGGAAATATGCTTGATAACGTAATGAGTATGTATGTCAGTTCATTGTTATCTGGGACATTATGATTGATGACAGGACGACATAAACTGTACCTGAGAAAGTATACACCCTCTAGTTATCAGAGTCACATGGAATTGTTATGCAATTGAAATGTTTGATATTGAAATTGTTTGTTAGGAGATTAAATGTAATTTTAGCTTCCAAATGAGAGAATTGGGTTTTCATAAGGAAAGTGCCCTGCTCGATCAGTGGCCCAACCCTGTGAAGAGACAGGGGTTATAAACGATGAAACACCCCCTTTCCCCCTCCCCACTATATAAGCCTTTGACGAAAAGATAACCAGTGGTTCCAGCACGTGAGGTCTGCAGCCTCTACGTTAGAAGGACACACATGTTAACTAAACCATATCAAGGACAGAACTAAGCCAACCTTGGCGTGAGCTATGGTATGAACTGGTATGAACTTTGAGCTTATTCACTACAGAAGTGATACTTCCTAGTCGTTGAGTTAGCAGCGGCCGCTGTCGACGGGGGCTAGGAAAGGACGGACGAATGGCCTACTAATCAAACTCAGAAGCTAGGTTGTGCATATAATTAATACCTGTGGATAGAAACACCCTAAAGTTTCTAAAACTGTTTGAATGGTGTCTGTGAGTATAACAGAACTCATATGGCAGTCAAAACCCCGAGACCGATTGAAACAGGAAGTGGAATTCTGAATTGTGGACTCAAATTCACATCTTTGCCTATTAATCACACCGTGAGCTATTGTTCATTGAGCACTTTCTATTGCTTCCACTAGATGTCCCCAGTCTTTACAAAGTGTTTTGAGCATTCTACTGTTGAAACTGAATGAATGAGACGCTGTGGAAATTGGTCACAGGAGGAGGGCCATCCCCATTGTGACGTCGGCGGCCCTGTCTACCCCCTCCTTTCGAAACGTTTTGAAACACAATACAATCGTCCCCCTCGAATCTTATTGGCTCTCTTGTTGAAACAGGCCCTGAAGATTTATGTTATACAACGTTTGACATGTTTGAACGAACCTAAATGGGGGAAAAATGTTATTTTTCGAAACCGCTGTCCCGCGCCCGACGGAGCATTTGGATACAGCCTTCAGATGCGCTAATAACAGCAAGCTAATGGAACATAAAGGATGGACTTTTTCGACCGAAAATACATTTGTTGTGGACCTGGGATCCCTGGAAGTGCTTTCTGATGAAGACAACTAAAGGTAAGGGATTATTGACAATATTATTCAAGATTAGATGTGATATGCGATTGTTCCAAGATGGCGCCGAGCTGGAATTACTAGCTAATTTTCTGAGTATCGCATCCCCTTTTATCGCAAAGTGTGATTACCCTGTAAAGTTAATTTAAAATCTGTTATGACGGGTGCTTTCAAGAGATATTCATCTATAAATCTTAGAATGACAATATTACATTTTAAAAATGTTTTCGAATAGTAATTGAGTAAATTGCAGCACTGTTTCCCGGGATGCATTTGAGGGAAAATAGTTAGTCAACGTCAGGCGCCGATGTAAAATGCTGTTTTTATATATAAATATGAACTTTATTGAACAAAGGAATGCATGCATTGTGTAACATGATGTCCTAGGTGTGTCATCTGATGAAGTTTGTAAAAGGTTAGTGCTGCATTTAGCTGTTTTTTGGTTATTTGTGATGCATGTGGTTGGTCGGAAAATGGCTATGTTGCTAATTTTACCATGTACTCCTCTAACATAATCTAATGTTTTGCTTTTCCTGTAAAACCTTTTTGAAATCGGACGACGTGGGTCAATTCAGGAGAGGTGTATCTATAAAACGATATGAGACAGTCCTATATTTGAAAAAAAATAAAAATAAATTTCGTTATGCTAATTTCGCTAGGAGTTTTTGCTGGATGTTGATCCCGCTTACGGGACGAGAGGCTCAGACATTGTAAGACTCCAACCATCTGTCTGCATCTGGGTCTCGCCCTGTGTCATGATAGTACAAACTGGCCAAACTGGGTTAAAGGCTATTATGGAGCAAATCAGGGAGTTAGCTCAGAGGCTGCCTGCCACTTCTGAAAAACCCCAATCACCCAGTATTTTTTTCCCTATCTGTAGTGAGTTTGCACAGCCTATCCAGGCCCTCAGAGAACCCCGCTTACCACCTCCGGAGTGATATTCGGCGAATCCTTGTACCTGCGGGGTTTTCTTTCTCAGCGCTCACTTATTTTTGAGCTACAGCCATCTTCGTTTCCTTCAGACAGATCAAAGATAGCATATATTATTACCCTAATGTCGGGAAGAGCGCTCTCCTGGGCTACGGCAGTTTGGGAGCAACAATCTGCCATTTGTGGTCATCTGGAGGAATTCATGGCAGAGGTGAGAAAGGTATTTGAGTCTCCGATATCCGGGAGAAAGGCGGCCTGTAAACTGCTTTACTGACGTCAAAACTCCCAAAGTGTGGCAGACTACGCTATTGATTTTCGCACGTTGGCCGCCGAGAGGGCCTGGAATCCGGAGTCGCCTTTCGATACTTTTCTACACAGATTATCTGAGGATTGAAAGGATGAGCTAGCTGCTTGGGATTTGCCGGTGGACCAATCTAAGTCTCTCCGAGTGCTCATTGACTCTGGGGCTGATGAAAGCTCTATGGATGCCACTATTGCCTCGGAGCTTGGTATTCCCACTCAGCCCCTCTCTGTTCCCTTGGATGCTAGGGCACTGGACGGCTGCTCTATAGGGGAAGTCAGCCATAGTACTATGCCCATTCAATTACGGGTTTCTGGTAACCACAGTGAGACCATACAGTTCCTCCTCATTGCACCTCCCCATGTTCTGGTTGTTTTGGGATTTTCCTGGCTACAAAGCACAATCCTGTGATTGACTGGACCACAAGCTCCATCCTGGGTTGGAGCCCATTTTGTCATTCCCACTGCCTTCAAGCAGCACAGCCTTCCCCAAGTTGTCTTCCTCAGGATGTTAGCTAGACTGTGGATGTCTCTGCTATTCCCACAGAATACCATGACCTCCTGGAAGTGTTCAGTAAGGCACGTGCTACTTCCCATCCTCCGCACCGTCCTTATGACTGTGCCATTGACCTTCTCCCAGGCACTACACCACCTTGGGGTCGGTTGTATTCTCTGTCCGGACCAGAGACCAAAGCTATGGAGGAGTACATAGTGGAGTCCCTGGCCACTGGGGCCATCCGTCCGTCTGCATCTCCTGCTGGCGCAGGGCTTTTCTTTGTGGAGAAGAAGGACAAGACCCTGCGTCAGTGCATTGACTACCGGGGACTTAACGACATTACTGTCAAGAATTGTTACCCCCTACCTCTCCTTGGCATTTGAAGCTCTCCAAGGGACCACCATATTTTCCAAGTTGGACCTTCATAATGCCTACCACCTGGTTCGGATACGCGAGGGGGATAAGTGGAAGACAGCCTTCAACACAGCCAGTGGACATTATGAGTACCAGGTCACGCACCCGCTGTCTTCCAGGCTCTGGTAAACGATGTGCTTTGGGACATGCTAAACCGGTTTGTGTTGTTATACCTTGATAACATCCTGTTCTTTTCCCCGATCTGCACAAGAACATGTTCTTCATGTCAGACAGGTCCTTCAGCGCCTCCTGGAGAACTAACTGTTCGTGAAAGCCGAGAAGTGTGAGTTTCACTGCTCTACAATCATCATTCTGGGAAATGTCATTGCCGAGGGCAATGTTCAGATGGATCCCGGTTAGGTGAAAGCAGTGGTGGATTGGCCTCAACCAACGTCCAGGGTGCAGTTGCAATGGTTTCTTGGTTTTGCAAACTTCTACCTCAGTTTAATTCGGGACTACAGCACCCTGGTGCCACCCCTCTCGGCACTCACCTCTCTTAAGGTATCGTTCAAATGGTCTCCAGCTGTCGACAAAGCCTTTGTGGTGGAAGTGGATGCTTCGGATGTTGGAGTGGGGGCCATCCTGTCCCAACGATCTGCCCAGGACCAGAAGCTTCATCCCTGTGCCTTCCTGTCCCATTGTCTCAATCCTGCTGAAAGGAACTACGATGTTGGCAACCGAGAACTCCTTTTGCTGTGAAGATGGCATTGGAATAGTGGAGGCACTGGCTGGAAGGAGCAGAACAGCCATTCCTGGTCTGGACCTACCATTAAAACCTGGAATATCTCCATACAGCCAAGCGCCTCAACTCCAGGCAGGCCCGGTGGGCCCTCCTGTTCACCAGATTTAACTTCATAATTTCCTACTGCCCAGAGTCAAAAAATGTGAAGCCTGATGCCCTCTCCCACCTATACAGTTCCTGTCACACCCTTGACCTCTGAAACCATTCACCCTACCACATGCCTTGCTGCCACTGTGGATTGGGGTATTGAGAACCTGGTCCACGAGGCACAACGCTCCCAGCCTGGACCTGAAGGGGGCCCGACTAACCGGCTGTTTGTCGCTAACCCAGTCCGGTCCCGGGTCCTGGAATGGGCTCATTCCTCCAGGCTGACCTGTCATCCAGGGTCCCGTCATACACTAGCCTTCTTTCGACAACACTTCTGGTGGCCCACAATGGTTCCTGACGTCGCTGCCTTTGTTGCAGCATGCCCAGTGTGTGCTCAAAACAAGAATCCACTGCAGCTCCTTCTGGCCTCCAGCAGCCACTACCTGTCCCTCATCGTCCCTGGTCTCATATATCTCTGGAATTGTCACTGGGCTTCCTCTGTCTGATGGCAACACTGTCATTCTGATGGTAGTCAACCGGTTTTCCAAGGCCGCCCATTTCATCCCTCTCCCCGAACTACTTTCTGACAAGGAGACGGCCAAGCTTATGGTGCAGCATGTCTTCCAGATCTATGGACTCCCGGTAGACATTGTCTCTGATCGGGGTCCTCAGTTCTGGAAGGCATTCTGCACTTATTGGGTCGTCCACCAGCCTGTCATCCGGATTCCATCTCCAAACCAACCGTCAGTTGGAGCGAGCCAACCAAGACCTGGAAACCACACTGAGATGCCTAGTCTCAACCAATCCCACTACCTGGAGCCAACAACTGGTCTGGGTGAAGTATGCCCGGAACACCCTTCCCTGTTCTGCCACGGGACTTTCGAGTGCTCGATGGGGTATCAGCCTCCACTCTTCCCGGAACAAGAGCAGGAGGTTAGCGTACCCTTGGACCAGATGTTTCTCCGCCACTGTCGATGTACCTGGAGAAGAGTAAGGACGGCTATTCTTAAGACCAACTCCAGGTATCGTCGACAAGAGGACCGTCGCCGGACCCCAGCTCCCAGCTACCGCATTGGGCAGAGGGTATGGCTTTCCACTCGGGACCTGCCCATGCAGGTAGAGTCCCGCAAACTGTCTCTCTGGTTCATTGATCCTTTTTGCCATCTCCAGAGTCCTGGGTTCCACTGCTGTCCATCTTGTGTTACCCCGTACCCTCCGTATCCACTCTACTTTCCTTGTGTCCATAATTAAGCCCGTGTCTCACTGTCCTTTTTCTTCTGTTTCCTTGCCCATCCCACCCCCCAAGGTAATCGATGGCCAGCCAGCGTATACGATAAGACGCCTCCTGAAGGTTCGACCACAGGGGTTTCCAGTACCTGGTTGACTGGGAGGGATATGGCCCGGAGGAGAGGTGCTGGGTTCCTGCTAAAGACATCTTGGACCTGGCCCTTATCGCCGATTTCCACCGCCGACACCCCAGTCAACCATGTATGTGTCCAGGTAGGACGCCAGTGGCGTCCCTGGGGGGGTGGGTACTATCATGCCCTGATCAGTTTCACCTGTCCTTGTGATTGTCTCCACCCCCTCCAGGTGTCGCTGATTATCCCCAGTGTATTTATCCCTGTGTTTCCTGTCTCTCTGTGCCAGTTCGTCTTGTATGTTTCCAAGTCAATCAGTGTTTTTCCCGTTCTCCTGCTTTTTGCATTTCTCCTTTTTCTAGTCCTCCCGGTTTTGACCCTTGCCTGTTCTGGACTTTGTACCCACCTGCCTGACCATTCTGCCTGCCTTGACCATGAGCCTGTCTGCCACTCTGTACCTCCTGGACTCTGATCTTGTTTTGACCATTTGTCTGTCCACAACTATTTTCTGGCCTACTCCTTTTGGATTAATAAACATTGTAAGACTCCAACCATCTGCCTCCTGTGTCTGCATCTGGGTCTCACCTTGTGTCATGATAATTTTGTCTTTTTTTTGTTTAAATCAGAGAAAACAACACACCAGAAAAGGAAAACAACATTAAGAGGTGATTGGGTCAGAATACAGTGTGGTTGTTCTGATATCTGACAAATAGTATTTGTCCCCATGATGTAACTGAGACAGTGTCCCTCAACTTGAAGAAGTATGGTTAATAATTCAGTTCATATGGACATTTCTAAGTGTCTATGGAATGTTCATATGGAACGGTACTATTCATTTTGACTGCATATGCTATAGTGCATACCCCATACTGCCCTACAAAGGCAAAACACAGTAAATATGTCATTTATTTTACTGCAAAATCTGACTTTTTCTGTCTAGACAGACAGCACTTTCTGATACTGCATTATATATTCTGATCCACTGGTTTGTTCTTGTCTCAGGAAACAAAAACCACATTAATCAGATAATATACTTGGCCGTTACAACAGATCAAATTCATAGATACTGCATTTTGCCTTTGTAGGGCAGCATAAACTTATGCCATTTCATCAACTTCCCTACTGACAACTTTCCTACACACTGACTAGCTGACATGTGGCGTGCCGTCATGTCTCTCAGCTGAGGTTGTGGATTATGTTCGACACTGAGCACTGACATCACCCAAACCAGTAAGTCTGCACAGTTATCCTATTTCCCATGTAAAATAGCCTTTGAGTGACCAAAATATCACCCATGCTATATTTTCCCTATTAAAATACTTAGTTGAGAAAATGTACCTTTTCTCTCATTTATTTTTTATTTAACCTTTATTGAACTAGGCAAGTCAGTTAAGAACAAATTATTATGGACAATGACGGCCTACCCGTGGAACCCAACAAATGAAATAGGTGAAAACAATCTCATCTCTGACTATCAGTAAGGCTGAAGGACAGGCAGGTAGGCACAGCAACATCCAATCCTGTCATACATTACATCATGCTTTCACCAATGATTTGTTTATCTAACCGTTTGTTCATTTCTGTGCTCACGTGTGCGTGTGTGTGTGTTTGTGTGTGTGTGTGCGTGTGTGTGTGTGCAGAGAGACTCTGGGGAGGGGAGTTTCTGTCTGTAACTCAGGGATAAATAGAGAGGCAGAGCTCAGAGTTTGTCAGAAGGCGGACCTGACAGGGTCACACACAGGACCAAGCAGGAGAAGGACCTCAGCATTTTTACATTTTATTACAAATGGAGAAACATGAAGACGTTCAATACTGTTTTCAAGACAGAAACTCTTCTTGCAGAAAGGCTTTGCTATTGACATCTATCTACATAACACTGTACATCTTCTTCTCATTGATTTCAGCAGTTACAGTATTTTTGAACATACTGGTGATCATCTCCATCTCTCACTTCAAGCAGCTCCACACTCCAACCAACCTGCTCATCCTCTCTCTGGCTGTGGCAGATCTCCTGGTGGGACTGATTGTGATACCAATAACGACTGTAGCAATAATGGAATCATGCTGGGGTTTTTGGGATTATTTCTGTGCGGGAGGAATTTAATTGGTGTTTGAGGTCCAAGAACGCCTGGTCTGCAGCTGGAGACCACGTAAACAGGAAATTGTGAGAGGTGAGTGTTGACAGGGGGGAAGCCCGAGTGCTGTATCCCCGGATGAACAGGAGGAAGAAATTGGCAAACCCTAGGAAGCGTTGCAGCTGCACTTTGGAGTTGGGTTGCAGCCAATCCACCACCGCTCACCTTTTCACGATCCATCCTGATGTTGCCTGCAGCTAATATGTACCCCAGGAAGGAGATGGTGGAGCAATGGAATTCACATTTTTCTGCTTTGACTTACAGCTGGTTCTACAGAAGATGCTGGAGGACTTGTCGGACATGGAGGACATGTTCTTGAGCTGAGTGGGAAAACATGGGGATGTCATCAAGGTAGATGTCCCGGAGAACGTTGTTTACCAGGGCCTGGAACACAGCAGGAGCGTTGGTCAGTACAGATGGCATCACCAGGTATTCGTAGTGCCCACTAACTGTGTGAGATGCGGTCTTCAACTCATCCCCTTCCCAGATCCGTACCAGATTGTAGGCGTTCCGGAGGTCCAACTTGGAGCAGATGGCTCGAAATGCTCGAAAGCCGAGGTGATGAGTGGAAGAGGATAACGTTTTTTAACCATGAAGTCAATCAGCCCTCGGTAGTCGATACATGGACGCAGGGTTTTGTCCTCAACAAAAAAGAACCCTGCGCCGGGGGGGGATGCAGAAGGACTGATACCCCCTGCAGCCAGGGAGTGCTCAATATAAGTCTCAATATAAGCCTTCATATCTGGGTCTGACAGGGAATAAAGCTACCCCCGAGGTGGTGTAGTGCCCGGGAGAAGGTCGATGGCGTAATCATAGGGCCGATGCAGAGGAAGAGCTGTGGCACGGGCCTTGCTGAAAACCACCCGAAGGTCTTGGTACTCCGCGGGAATGGCAGAGAGGTCCGGGGCTTTTCCCAAGCCCGCAGGAAGACGTCTCGGTGCAGGCAGCAGCAACTTCAGGCAATGCCCATGCAAAACAGGCTCCAACCCAGAATAGAACCAGTAGCCCAGTCAATCAATAGATTGTGCTTCTGGAGCCTGGAAAACCCCAAAACTACGGGTGCATGAGGGGATTCGACGGGCAGGATCTACGTAAACTCGCTGTGATTACCCGACACTCTCAGGTTAATGGGATATGTGGTCTGGGTGAGTCTGCCAATAGAGCACCCATCCAACGCTCTGACATCCATGGGAATGGAGAGGGTTTGTGGGGGGATTCCCAGCTCCGACACCAGGCTAGCGTCCATAAAGCTTTCGTCGGCCCCAGAGTCTGTGAGCACCCGGAGGGATTTGGACTGGTCACCTCACAACAGTGTCGCATGGAGAGGGGTACGAGCAATGGAAGATGGGAAAGTCCCCGTACGGCTCAGCAGTGTACTCGTACTAGTACCTCCTTGATGAGCCTGGTTCTAGGGATAGGCGTTCCCACTAGCCGACAACATCCGGGGAAATTGGAGGGAGCCCAAATCAAATAAATAATCATAATATTAAACATTAATGAACATACAAGTATCTATTATCATTTAAAAGCTTAAATTCTTGTTAATCTAACTGTGTTGTCCGATTTCAAAAGCGCTTTACGGCGAAAGCATACCATGCGATTGTCTGAGGACGGCGCCCCACATCAAAAAATTTTTTATCCAGTACAGGCTTCACAAAATCCGAAATAGCGATTAAATAAATCACTTACTTTTGAAGATCTTCCTCTGTTTGCTATCCCAAGGGTCCCAGCTACAACATGAATGGTCATTTTGTTAGATAAAATCCTTCTTTTTGTCTCAAAAAGTCTGTTTAGTTGGCGCCATCAATTTCAGTAATCCACTCGTTCAACACACAGACAAAGGAGTCCAAAAAGCTCTTGCCCCATGAAATTAAGATGTGCCAACTCAGAGAGGCCGTATAAAAAATGTATTTTCAGTTCTGTACTTGTGAAAATGTCTTGTTATTTGTCAGAAACACTATAGATAGGGTGTAGGATTTAGACTTGAGTGAGTTCAGGGGAGGTTTAGTCTGAAAACATACCTCTTCATGAGTATCTTGATTAATGCCACAACCCCCCACCCCCATCTGCTAAATAACTAAAATAGAAAACGTGTAGCAGAGGGGAGTCAGACTCATGCTCTCGTGATGAGGTAGCCCTGCCTGGTACTTCTAAATCAGTTTCACCTTCGGTCCAAGAGGGACTTTCCTCTTTGACTATTGGTTAAGATGTTGGTTTTCCACTCAGGATACCACAGTTCAGATCCCACCTGTGACAGAGTCATGATTCAGAGGTGGGATTCTTGACCTGTGCAGGAAAGACTAGTTTAGGGGTGAGGGTTGTACTGAGGCTGAGGCCTAATGGAAATTTTACTCACACAAATAACAATAGAACTGTACTTAGGTTCACTTTGAATGTTTATGCTGTAGTAGGGCCTTATTAGGTCCCTGGAGTAACACCTTTAATTGGTGGAATTCCTTAGTTTTAGACCTCATTCACAGAGCACAGGTTGACTTTTGCTGATGTAATATGCTCTCTAAGAATCACACATTTGTGGAAGTGTGCTGAAGGAAGTAATGTGTTTGTCTGAAATGGCTACCAAAACCAAAGTGTGGATTGCAGTCACTCATTAGAAATCAGATCAAATCATATTTTATTGGTCACATATAGGTGTTTAGCAGATGTTATTGCAGGTGTAGCGAAATGCTTGTGCATCTAGTTCTGAAAGAGCAGCAATATCTAACAAGTAATATCGAACAATTTCACAGCAAATACCTATTGCACACAAATCTAAGTAATGGATTGGAATTAAGAATATATGGATGAGCAATGTCAGAGTGTCCCGAAGCCACTCCTGCATTGTCTTGTCTGTGTGCTTATGGTCGTTGTTCTGTTGGAAGGTGAACCTTCAACCCAGTCTGAGATCCTGAGCTCTCTGGAGCAGGTTTTGATCAAGGATCTCTCTGTACTTTGCTCAATTCATCTTTCCCTTAATCCTGACTAGTCTCTCGTCCCTGCAACTGAAAACATCCCCACAGCATGATGCTGCCACCACCATGCTTCACAGTAGTGATGGTGCCAGGTTTCTTCCAGACGTGAAGTTTGGCATTCAGGCCAAGAGTTCCATCTTGTTTCTCATGGTCTGAGAGTTCTTTAGGAGCCTTCTGGCAAACTCCAAGGCTATTATGTGCTTTTTACTGTGGCATGGTTTCCATCTGGCCACTCTAGAATATGGAGATGTTTGTCCTTCTGGAAGGTTCTCCCATCTCCCTAGAGTAACTCTGGAGCTCTTTCAGAGTGAACATCCATGACCAAGGCCCTTCTACCAGATTTCTCAGTTTGGCTGGGCTCTAGGAAGAGTCTTGGTGGTTCCAAACTTCTTCTATTTAAGGATGATGGAGGCCACTGTGTTCTTGGGGACCTTCAATGCTGCAGAAATGTTTTGGTAACCTTCCCCAGATCGGTGCCTCGACACAATCCTGTCTCGGAGATCTAAGGACAATTTCTTCGATCTCATGGCTTTGTTTCTGCTCTGACATGCACTGTCAACTGTGGGACCTTTTAAATAGACAGGAGTGTGCCTTTCCAAATCATGTCCAGTCAATTCAATCTACCACAAGTGGACTCCATTCAAGTTGTAGAAACATCTCAAGGATTATCAATGGAAACAGGATGCACCTTAGCTCAATTTCGAGTCTCATAGCAAAGGGTCTGAATACTTATGTAAATAAGGTACTTCTGTTTTTATTTTTAATACATTTGCAAAAAATTCTAAAAACCTGTATATGTGGTATTGTGTATAGATTGATGTGAGAAAAAAAGTATTTAATACATTTTAGAATGAGGCTGTTTCGTAACAAAATGTGTAAAATGTCAGCGGGTCTGAATACTTTCCCAATGCACTGTATGTATGAAAATAGCCTCAAATAAAAGGTGACATTCTATAATTAAACATTTGATCTCATATCCAAAGTGCTGGAGTAAAAAGAGCCACATTTCTTAAAATGTTTTCCTGCTGAGTGAAACATAGGACAGGGATTGCTTTCAGTATGTGCAGAGGCCAGAGGACGGCAATATAATTCATAATCTGTTACAGAGGGATAACTTGACTTATTCAAAACTGAAGAAAATTATAAATGCATGAGTTTACTGAGTTAGTCACATAAGGAAATCAGTCAATTGAAATACATTTGTTAGTCCCTAATCTATGGATTTCACATGATTGGGAGTACAGATATGCATCTGTTGGTCACAGATAGACTACATATACAAAAGTATGGGGACACCACTTCAAATTAGTGGATCTGGCTATTTCATCCTCAACCGTTGCTGACATTTTTGATCTTGGCCCCTTAGCTCCAGTGAAGGGAAACCTCCTAATCGGCCAACACCAATGGAAGACTTCACTAATGCTCCTGTGGCTGAATGGAAGCAAGTCCCTGCAGCAATGTTCCAACATCTAGTGGAAACCCTTCCCAGAAGAGTGGGGGCTGTTATAACAGCAAAGGGCGGACCAACTCCATATTAATGCCCATGATTTTGGTATGAGATGTTCAACGAGCAGGTGTCCACATGCTTTTGGTCATGTAGTGTACCTTGAAAAACAAAGTAGGGACGTGGATCAGAAAACCAGTCAGTATCTTGTGTGACCATCATTTGCCTCATGCAGTGCGAAACATCTCCTTTGCATGAACCCACAGGTGAAGAAGCCGATGTGGAGTACCTGGGCTGACGTGGTTACACGTGGTCTGCGGTTATTCCAAACTCACAAAAATATTATTTATCTCACATTTTGTACACAAATTTGTTTAAATCCCTGTTAGTGAGCATGTCCCCATTGTCTAGTTTGCCTGATAGGTTTGGCATGTCAAGAAGTTGATTAAACAGCATGATCATTACACAGGTGCAACTTGTGCAGGGGACAATAAAAGGCCACTCAAAAAAATTCAGTTTTGTCACACAACACGATGCCACAGATGTCTCAAGTTTTAAGGGAGCATGCGAATCGGAATGCTGGCATGCTGACTGCAAGAATGTATACCAGAGCTGTTGACAGAGAATGTAATGTTAATTTCTCTACCATAAGCTGCCTCCAACGTCATTTTAGAGAATTTGGCAGTACGTCCAACCGACATACTGCCAAATTCTCTTAATTCCCACATATGCTGAGAACTTGTTGGCTGCTTTTCCTTCACTCTTGCTGTAATGGTAAACATAGTCTTTAGCGTGCACAAACTACCACAGCGCTTTCCATTGTGGCCTTTATTAAGGTGTTTTATTGCGCTGCCATGGGTGAGCTTCTAGAGTCATCACAGAGTCATCCCAGATGGTTCTTGGAGCTTGCTCATGTGCACAGTAATTTATAACCCTGTGGTGCCAGGGCAGATCTGATAAGATCTCAGCCTGGCAGATTCTCACACAAGGCTGGAGAGAAAGAGTGCCTTAAATCTTGACCCTTTGTCAATACAATAAATTTCTCTCTCTCTAAGAGATGAATTTTTACACTGCTGCTACTCGCTGTTTATTATCTATGAATGGTCAATTTACCTCAACTAACCTGTACCCCAGCACACTTACCCGGTACCGGTAACCCCTGTATGTAGCCTCGTTATTCTTATGTAACTTCATTGTGTTACTTTTTTAAAGATTTTTACTTTAGTTGATTTTGTAAAATTTTCTTCACTCTATTTCTTGAACCACATTGTTGGTTAAGTGCTTGGAAGTAAGTATTTGACAGTATTCGACATATTTGATTGAACTAATACTGTTTACATGTGTGTACATTTTTGCCTTATAGAACCAGATCAATAAGATTCTAAGTCATTCGGATTACCAAAATCATACAAACAACCTCAAATGGAAACAGATGTGTCTGTATATGTATGGTGGTGACTGTTAAGAGTACAGCGATGGGCCTCTACATCATGTTCTAACAGGACAGCACTATAGAGGACAGAACCAGACCAATCGGTTATAAGTATATAGCGTGTGAGGGAATTCACAGCCGACCGCTCAGACGGGTGAGGGCATACCAGCCAAACATTTTTACGTTGTCCTTCAAGCCAGAGTTAATGACCACCACAGCTCCAGACCTCCACAGCTGGGGCCATCGCCTCTGCCACGGGAGCGTCATCACTGCCGGGACTCCCCGAGTCGCCTGTCTACTCCCCTGAGAGACACTACTCCAGGACCTACCGTCCTGAGTTTTCACCACCTCCACGGGACCACAGCTATTTAACAGATATTCATTGTTCAGGCATTCCCCTCCTTCCTGGTCAGGTCAGAGTTACCTTCCTTCCTTGTAGGGTGAGAGTTCCCCTCCTTCCCGGTTCCCTTCCTTCCTGGTAGGGTCAGGTTTATAGTCCCCTGCCTTCCCAGAAGGCCAAGTATGTTCTGACCCTCAAGTAGGTCTAGTGTATCCTGCCATGCTAGGCCATAAGTTAGCTGCCCCGTCTACAGGTCTGCAGGCTCCTGCCCAGCTCAGATCGCAGCCCCTTACATTAGTTGTTCGACAGTTCTCTATCCCACCAGGCTTTGAGACCCCTGCCATGCTAGGCCATTAGTTAGCTTATCCGTCTGCAGGTCTGCAGTCTCTTGCCCTGCACAGATTGCAGACCCCTACCTTAGTTGTTAGGCAGTTGCCTACCCAACCAGGGTTAGAGCCTCCTGTCTTACTTGGCCCCAAGTTCGTTCTATTAGATTCGCAGTCTGCAGACATAGTCAGACATAGTCATCCCACCATGCTTAGGGCCTCCTGCCTTGCTAAGTCATAAGTTACCTGTGTTAGGTTCTCAGTTCTCAACACTCGTCAGCCCTCAGTCCCTAGCACTAAGTCATTGGTCTCCAGCTGCACTAGGTCATTGGTCTCAAGCTACACTAGGTCATCGGTCTCTAGCTGCACTAGGTCATTGGTCTCCAGCTACACTAGGTCATTGGTCTCTAGCTGCACTAGGTCATTGGTCTCCAGCTACACTAGGTAATTGGTCTCTAGCTGCACTAGGTCATTGGTCTCCAGCTACACTAGGTCATTGGTCTCTAGCTGCACTAGGTCTGTTGTCTCCAGCATTAGTTGTCCCTCAGTCCCTAACCCATTTGAGTCATCAAGCTCCTTCCCCACAAGGCTTAGAGGTACCAGTTTCTCTAGTAGTCCCAGAGCTCTACTATTCTCCAAGTCCAGCGTCAGTTTCCCTGGCAGGTCCAGAGTCAATCTCACTGTCAGGTTCAGAGTTGTTCTCTCTGTCAGTTTCAGAGTCATCCTCCCTGTCAGGTTCAGAGTCGTTCTCCCTGTCGGGTTCATTGTCATTCTCCAAGTCAGGTTCAAAGTCATTCTCCCTGTCGGGTACAGAGTCATTCTCCCTTTTGGGTACAGAGTCATTCTCCATGTCAGGTTCAGATTCATTCTCACTGTCAGTTTCAGAGTCGTTCTCCCTGGCAGCTCTAGCATCATTCTCCCTGTCAAGTTCAGAGTCATTTTCCCTGTCGTTCTCACTGTCTCCAGTTCTAATCGGCCCTCCATCCACTGCTCCGCCAGGCTATTGTCACAACGTCCACAGAAGGTGGCGCCACTCCCCGGTCGAGCGGCGCTCGGCGGTCGTCATCGTCGCCGGCCTACTAGCTGCCACCGATCCATGTTTCATGTGTCTGTTAGTTATGTCTGTTTAGTGTGCACCTGTTTCTTGTTTGTAATTAGTGGGAGTTTATTTAGTTTGTCAGTTTCTTGTTTGGAGTTGTGTGGGATTGTTTCGTGTTACGTTTTGGGTTTAGGGCTTAGATTATTTTCCTATTTGTTTGATTTACACGATGCTGATATTAGGCATTAGGGTTGCCGGGCTGCGTCCCGTGTATTTTGAGTTTTGGAGCTGTTCTACCTGCTGCTTATGTTTTGCACCCTGCCTAATCGTTGTATTCACTCTGGACTTAATTAAATATTTTTCTATGGACCTTTTGTCTCCTGTGCCTGACTCACCCGTTTCCTGCTCCTTGAAAGACGTGACAGCTATAGGTTCTCTGCCCCAATAGCTTTGCAGCATCTGCTCCCAGTTGGTGGGCAGCCCCCAGCCTCAGTCAGCAAGCAGTCAGCTGCCTGACAATGTGTCAGAGCTTGAAAACTATTACAGACTACGAAGGGAAACCCAGCCACGAGCTGCCCAGTGACGCGAGCCTACCAGATGAGCTAAATGCATTTTAGGCTCGCTTCGAGGCAAGCAACACTGAAGCATGCTTGAGAGTACCAGCCGTTCCGAACGACTGTGTGATCATGCTCTCTGTAGCCGATGTGAGCAAGACCTTTAAACAGGTCAACATTCACAAAGCCGCGGGGCCAGACGGACAACCAGGACGTGTACTCAAAATATGCTCGATCCAACTGGCAAGTGTCTTCACTTAAATTTTCAACCTCTCCCTGATGGAGTCTGTAATACCTACATGTTTCACGCAGACCAGCATAGTCCCTGTGCCCAAGGAAGCTAAGGTAACCTGCCTAAATGACTACCGACCCGTAGCACTCACGTCGGTAGCCATGAAGTGTTTTGAAAGGCTGGTCATGGCTCACATCAACACCATCATCCCGGAAACCCTAGACCCACACCATTTCGCACACCGCCTCAACAGATAATGCAATCACAATCACACTCCACACTGCCCTTTCCCACCTGGACAAAAGGAACACCTATGTGAGAATGCTATTTATTGACTACAGCTCAGCGTTCAACACCATAGTACCCTCAAAGCTCATCACTAAGCTAAGGATCCTGGGACTAAACACCTCCCTCTGCAACTGGATCCTGGACTTCCTGACGGGCCGCCCCCAGGTAGTGAGGGTAGGTAGCAACACATCTGCCACCTTGATCCTCAACACTGGAGCCCCCCAGGGGTGTGTGCTCAGTCTGGTCCTGTTTTCCCTGTTCACCCACGACTGCATGGCCAGGCAAGACTCCAACCCCGTCATTAAGTTTGCAGACGACACAACAGTGATAGGCCTGATCACCGACAACGATGAGACAGCCTATAGGGAGGAGGTCAGAGACCTGTCCGTGTGGTGCCAGGGCAACAACCTCTCTCTCAACATGATCATGATAAAGGAGATGATTGTGGACTACAGGAAAAGGAGGACCGAGCACACCTCCATTCTCATCGACGGGGCTGTAGTGGAGCAGGTTGAGAGCTTCAAGTTCCTTGGTGTCCACATAACCAACAAACTAACATGGTCCAAGCACACGAAGACAGTTGTGAAGAGGGCACGACATAGCCTATTTCCCCTCAGGAGACTGTGAAGATATAGCATGGGTCCTCAGATCCTCAAAAAGTTTAACAGCTGCACCATCGAGAGCATCCTGACTGGTTGCATCACTGCCTGGTATTGTAACTGCTCGGCCTCCGACCGCAAGGCACTACAGAGGGTAGTGAGTACGGCCCAGTACATCACTGGAGCCAAGCTTTCTGCCATCCAGGACCTCTACACTAGGCTGTCAGAGGAAGGCCCTATAAATAGTCAAAGACTCCAGCCATCCTAGTCATAGACTGTTCTCTCTGCTACCGCACGACAAGCGTTACCGGACCGCCAAGTCTAGGTCCAATAGACTGCTTAACAGCTTCTACCCCCAAGCCATAAGACTGCTGAACAGCTAATCAAATGACAACCCAGACTATTTGCATTAACTCCCTCTTTTACGGTGCTGCTACTCTCTGTTTATTATCTATGCATAGTCACTTTAACTCGACCTACATGTACATAATACCTCAATTACCTCGACTAACCGGTGCCCCGCACATTGACTCTGTACCGGTACACCCTCTATATAGCCTCAATATTGCTATTTTACTGCTGCTCTTTAATTATTTGTTACTGTTATTTTTTACTGATCTTTTTTTTACTTAACATTTATTTTTTCTTAAAACTGCATTGTTGGTTAACGGCTTGTAAGTAAGCATTTCACTGTAAGCTCCACATCTGTTTGGCGCTTGTGACAAATGAAATTTGATTTGAATTGGAGAAAATGTACCTTTTCTCTCATCTGTAATTATCAGTAAGGCTGAAGGACAGGCAGGCTGGGCACAGCATCATCCGTTTGTTCATTTGTGTGCTCACGTGTGTGTGTGTGTGTGTGTGTGTGTGTGTAGAGAGATCCTGGGGAGGGGAGTGGCTGTCAGAAACTCAGGGATAAATAGAGAAGCAGAGCTCAGAGTTTGTCAGAAGTCTGACCTGACAGGGTCACACACAGGACCAAGCAGGAGCAGGACCTCAGCATTTTCACCAAATGGAGAAAAAGGAAGATGTTCAATACTGTTTGAAAGATGGAAACTCTTCTTGCAGAAAGGCTTTGATATCGACATCTATCTACATAACACTGTATATCTTCTTCTCATTGATTTCAGCAGTTACAGTATTTTTGAACATACTGGTGATCATCTCCATTTCTCACTTCAAGCAGCTCCACACTCCAACCAACCTGCTCATCCTCTCTCTGGCTGTGTCAGATCTCCTGGTGGGACTGATTGTGATACCAGTAGTGACTGTAGCAGCAATGGAATCATGCTGGGATTTTGGGGATTATTTCTGTGCGTTTCAATTCTACATCTCTTTTTTATGTACTTCTTTATCGCTTGGAAATTTGGTCTTGATATCTATTGACCGCTATGTTGCTGTGTGTGATCCCTTATTATACCACTCTAAAATAACAATAACAGGAATTATGTGTTGTATATCCATTACCTGGTGTTGTTGTATTATATACGATGCTGTTATTGTAAAAAACTTTGTAAATGTACAGGTACCCAGTAGGTGTTTGACAGAATGTTTTATTGTTGAAGGAATAACCTGGGGTAATATCATTGACCTGGTAATTACAATGGTTGTCCCGTGCTCTATTATTATAACACTTTATATGAAAATCTTTGTGGTGGCCAGGTCACAGGCCAGAAAGGTATTTTCAAAAGAGGCTGCCAGTGTGTCTGGTGTTAAAACTCTACAGGCTAATAAGTCTGAGAGAAAAGCAACAAAAACTCTTTCTATTGTTGTTTTCAACTATTTCATTTGTTGGATTTCAACTCTATTTATTAACTTTTTCTTTTCTTTTCTAATTGACAATTTCTCATCATATTTCATCATTTTTCTGCCACTTGTTAATTCCTTAATTAATCCAATAATTTATGCTTTCTTTTATCCATGGTTCAAAGTGACAGCTACACTTTTATTAACTTTGAAGATAAGAGGTTCATAGTTCCTATAATTTTATTCCCTAGGTTGGCAAACATAGGCTTGATATAGTTTTGTTCTACAATTGTTGTAAGTATTTATTTCATGTAACAATACACTGACATTACTTACCTCAGTGTTGTCATCATAGATACATGTGCTGTTGATTCAGAATGATTTGTCTGGATTGGAATGGAATGACTTGGAGAAGGCATAAGCTTGTTTTATAAAAGACATTATAGTCATTGTGGATTGTGTACTCCAAATACCTAAGGCTGTCGTTGTTCTGTGTTACTTAATGATAAATAGTAAGTATTCTAAAGTACTTTCCGAGGATGTTATGAGTCATTCTATATGTTGTATAACATCTCCCTCTAGTGGCTTGATTGTGACACAATGACTTCATCAAGTGTCGTAAAGTTGAAATGTACAATACTGCATGATATCAGATAACGTCCAGGTCTAAATACATTGTGTACTGTGTAAGTAGTTGATGATAAAATGTAAGAATATGCAGTATGCACGTTATAATAAAATTCAGTAATAAACCATTTGTAAGGCATTTACAGTTTGCTCACCATTTAATATTAAGGCCACATTTGTGAAATGTTACTCAGCTAAGTATTCTGACATTTATAAATAACTACTACAGTAAATAAATCTATTATTCAACACAACAGAGCAGGAGACCACAGTAGACACTTCAACCTCAACATACTGGTTATGAACACTACCACTACTCTCACAACCACTACTCTCACTACATCACTGCTGCCAGGTCAGGGGTCACGCCAGAGCAGCTTTCTCAGAAGCTGTTTAGTGTGAATGAATATAGAGATTGGATAACACACTAAATTTATTATAATGGATTAGTAAATAGTTCATGCATAATTTATCATTACTCCCATATTTATTTTAGTAAGCTAGTTATTCACACATTTATAAACAACTTGTATAGTCTGTAATAATGATTCACAAGATGTTTAATAAATATCTTTATAAACCATTTACTGATCATTAGTAAAGTATTTTTGCAGTCCCTAATCTAAAGTGAGGACTATTCATACTTTCTTAATACTTTATAAATGTTTTGAACAGTGACCAGTGTAATTTATCACAAAAAGATAGACCTGCTATTGGTAGACATTCAAGCAGTACCTGATGCTCCTTAAGTTCTCAAAATGACCTAGAACATTTCAATGGTTAAACAATAAGCACACAACACAGAGGATGTTAAAGGAAATATATTGAACATTTTATTCCAAAACAGTCACACTGTTCTTATAGTGTGCTGAAAGAATTAACGTGTTTGTCTGAAAATGATAACATTCTTGTTCGTTGGCAGCGACTACCAAAACTAAAGTGTGGATTGCAGTCACTCATTAGAAATCAGATCAAATCAAACTGTATTGTTCACATACATGTGTTTAGCAGATGTTATTGTGGATGTAGCGAAATGCTTGTGCATCTAGTTCCGACAGTGCAGCAATATCTAACAAGTAATATCTAACAATTTTACAACAAATACTTAAATGCACACACATCTAAGTAAAGGAATGGAATTAAGAATATATGGATGAGCAATATCAGAGTGGCATAGACTAAGAGCAGTTCATAGACTGCTTACAGGGTCAGGGAACCCATATATAAATAATGAACATTATGTTTAAAGGGTTACTACCTTTAATACACAACACAATCATATCAAAATCACTTTTTATTGGTCACATACACATTTAGCAGATGTTATTGCAGGTGTAGTGAAATGTTTTTTCTTCCTAGCTCCAACAGTGCAGTAGTATCTAACAATTCACAACAATACACACAAATCTAAAAGTAAAAGAAGGGAATTAAGAAATATATACATATATTAGGACAAGCAATGTCTTAGTGGTATTGACAAAAAATACAGTAGAATACAGTATATACATATGAGATGAGTAAAGCAGTATGTAAACATTATTAAAGTGACTGCTGTTCCATTATTAAAGTGACCAGTGATTCCATGTCTATGTACAGACTGTAGGGCAGCATCCTCTAAGGTGCAGAGTTGAGTAAACGGGTGGTAGTCGGCTAGTGATGGGTATTTAACAGTCTGATGGCCTTGAGATAGAAGCTGTTTTTCAGTCTCTCTGTCACAGCTTTGATGCATCTGTACTGACCTCACCTTCTGGATAACAGCGGGGTGAACAAGCCGTGACTCGGTTAGTTGATGTCCTTGATGATCTTTTTGGCCTTCCTGTGACATTGGGTACTGTAGGTGTCCAGGAAGGCAGGCACTGTGTCCCCGATGATGCGTTGAGCAGACCGCACCACCCTCTGGAGAGCTCTAAGAATTCAGACCCTTTACTCTGTACCTTCTTGAAGCATGTATGTAACCGGTGAGAAATGGCTAGTTAGTTAGCGGGGTATGCGCTAACAGCATTTCAATCAGTGACGTCACTCTCTCTGAGACCTTGAAGTAGTTGTTCCCCTTGCTTTGCAAGGGCTGCGGCTTTTGTGGAGCACCAGGTCATTGGTCTCCAGCTGCACTAGGTCTGTTGTCTCCAGCATTAGTTGTCCCTCAGTCCCTAACCCATGTGAGTCATCAAGCTCCTTCCCCACAAGGCTTAGAGGTACCAGTTTCTCTAGTAGGCCCAGAGCTCTACTATTCTCCAAGTCCAGTGTCAGTTTCCCTGGCAGGTCCAGAGTCAATCTCTCTGTCAGATTCAGAGTTGTTCTCTCTGTCATTTTCAGAGTCATTCTCCCTGTCAGGTTCAGAGTCATTCTCCCTGTCAGGTTTAGTCATTTCCATGTCAGGTTCAGATTCGTTCTCACTGTCAAGTTTCAGAGTTGTTCTCCCTGGCCGGTCTAGCATCGTTCTCCCTGTCAAGTTCAGAGTAATTTTCCCTGTCAGATTCAGAGTCGTTCTCACTGTCTCCAGCTCTAATCGGCCCTCAGTCCACTGCTATAGGTTCTCTGCCCCAATAGGTTTGCAGCATCTGCCCTCAGTTGATGGGCAGCCCCCAGCCTCAGTCAGCATGCAGTCTTCTCCCTCAGTGCTACATGCCAAACCACCTGCCATAGTTCTAAGCCCTGGGTATCCCGTCCCGCTAGACCCCGGAGTTATCTGCTCCTCTAGGTGTGCAGTTAGACAGTTCACAGCCCTCAGCCTGCAACCAGTCACCTATACTAGCACTAGGCTATATGTTCCCTGCTTGGCTAGGTTTGCAGCTTCCCACTATACCTGGCTTACAGTCCTCAGATTTAGTAGTGGGTTCCAAGTCCCCTGCCCTGCTTGGCCCTCAGCTCCATGATCTGGGGGAACCACCATTCCCTGACCCGTGGGGCCTGCTGTCTTTAGTTCTGGGGGGCCTCCCATCTCTCGCCTTGGATGACCCTCACCTTCCCCCTGGTGAAAGAGTCACCAGCCTCAGCCGCAGCCAGTGAGCTGCCAACAACAGTTGTGGTCATCATGCCACATTTCTAAGCCGCAGTAGGCAATCCACCTGCTTCAGTCGCAGCCAGCCTCCGGCATTGCACTCAGCTTCTAAGGATTGGGCCCAGCTGCCCTGCACCAGCTGAGTTACAGGGCCCTCCCCAACTGCGTGGCGTTCCATGAGGCAGCCCCAGGATTTGACAAGCTAATAATAAGCTTCCCCTTGAGTCCTGTGGCTTTTCAGAGACTTTAAATAATGTGGCCCCCATTAGAGACTTTGCCATTTAAGGATTGAGGCCTTTTCGTGGATGTTAATATTTCCAAAATAAACATTTGGCCGGCTGTAAAAAAAAGCTGTCCTGCTCCTCTTGTCACGTCCTGACCAGTATTTAGGTATTACTTGTATTATATTTGGTCAGGACGTGGCAGAGGTATATTTTGTATGGTGTTTTTTTTTGTGTGTGGTGTAGAGGGGTGTTTTATTTATGTGTTCCTGGGTTTTGGGTGTATGTTCTGGGTTAGTATGTTCTAGGTTAGTTTTTCTATGGGTAGGTTTGGGTGCTGGACTCTCAATTGGAGGCAGGTGTTTCTAGTTGCCTCTGATTGAGAGTCCTATAAGTAGGCACGTGTTTGGTTTGTAGTTGGTGGGTAGTTATATTTTGCACTGCTAAGCATTCTGGAGTTAGCCTGTAAAACTGTCATTCGTCGTTCTTGTTTTTTGTGTACGCTTCATTCTATATAATTAAAAGATGAGCATCCACATTCCTGCTGCGTATTGGTCCTCCATTCAACACGGCACTTATGACACCTCTCTACTTAACTTCCCCTAACAGTCCCTTCAGTTTCCCTTAAGTTAGTTTGGCTGCTCAGCCTACCTAAGTTATCCCTCACCAATCACAGCCCTTCCATTCCCAGCCAATAAGAATGTGCATCTGAACACCGCACCCGCCCACTTGGTCATAGTGTTATCATCGTCCGAAGGATGAAGACTCACATTTCAGAGGACTTTTTACTGTTGACAGAAACACGAATATCTGATTTTCGAGCGTGCATTGTCCAGATGCGCATTTCCAAGTGATTTAGGAACATAACAGCTTACTTAAATCTCACAAATCTCTGTTTTGGAAAATTATGCTATTTACACTTTGTACAACATTTATACTCGAAAATCAATGTTTCTGACTAATATCGATGCAGCATCGGCCTTTTTCAACCAGAGAAGTTGGTTTTTGAGTTCAGCTCCCATTTAAGGTCTCAAAATGACCTAGAGCATATCAATTGTTAAACAATAATCACACAACACAGAGGATGTTAAAATAAATATAGTGAATATTTAATTCCAAAACAGCTATACTGTTGTAATAGTGCGATATGTAACTTCAGACACACTTTGTTCTCAGTAAAGTAACGTTTTTCATTGGAAAATGCTTTGATCTACCAAAACCAAAGTGTGGATTGCAGTCACTTATTTGAGCAGTTCATAGACTGCTTACAAGGCAAGGAAACCAATATGTAAATACATAACTTGATGAACATTACAGTTCACAGCTTCTACCCCCAAGCCATAAGTCTGCTGAACAATTAATCAAATGGCCACCGGACTATTACATTGACCCCCCACCTCCTCCATTTGTTTTGTACACTGCTGCTACTCGCTGTTTATTATCTATGCATAGTCACTTCACCCCTACCTATGTGTACAAATTACCTCTAACCTGTACCCCTGCACACTGACTCGATACCGGTATGCCCTGTATATAGCCTTGTTATTGTTATGATATTGTGTTACTTTTTATAATTTATTTTAGTTTATTTGGTAAATATTTTCTTAACTCTTCTTGAACTGCACTGTTGGCTTGTAAGTAAGCATTTCACAGTAAGGTCTACACTTGTTGTATTCGGCGCATGTGACAAATAAAGTTTGATTTGACTTGATGAATAAGTACATCGACGACATCATCCCCACAGTGACCACACGTACATATCCCAACCAGAAACCATGGATTACAGGGAAAATCCACACTGAGCTAAAGGCTAGAGCTACCTCTTTCAAGCTACCTCTTACACTAATCCGGACGATTGTAAGAAATCCCGCTATATCCTCAGATGAACCATCAAACAGGCAAAGCGTCAATACAGTACTAAGATTGAATCCTACAACACCGGCTCTGACACTGTTTGAATGTGTTAGAGCTTGAAAACTATTACAGACTACGAAGGGAAACCCAGCCACGAGCTGCCCGGTGACACGAGCCTACCAGACAAGCTAAATGCATTTTAACCTCGCTTCGAGGCAAGCAACGCTGAAGCATGTTTGAGAGTACCAGTCGTTACGCACTGTGTGATCACGCTCTTGGTAGCTGATGTGAGTAAGACCTTTAAAAAGGTAAACTTTCACAAAGTCGCTGGGCCAGACGGACTACCAGGACGTCTACTCAAAGCATGCTGGGATCAACTGGCAAGTGTCTTCACTGACATTTTCAACATCTCCCTGACCGAGTCTGTAATAACTACATGTTTCACTCAGACCAGCATAGTCCCTGTGCCCAAGGAAGCTAAGGTAACCTGCCTAAATGATTACCGCCCGTAGCACTCACGTCGGTAGCTATGAAGTGTTTTGAAAGGCTGGTCATGGCTCACATCAACACCATCATCCCGGAAACCCTAGGCCCACTCCAATTCGCATACCGCCTCAACAGATAAACAAATAATACAATCACAATCCACACTGCCCTTTCCCACGTTGACAAAAGGTTGAACCCCACTATGACTACTCTCACAACATCACTATCAGTGCTGCCAGGTCAGGGGTCATGCCAGAGCAGCTCTCTCACATGCTGTTGAGTCAGAATGAATATGTGACCGACCGGCTTGATTTGGTCCTGTGTAGCAATATTTTAAATAGTTTTTTTTTTTACATTGGATAAAAGTAGAGACTTGTTCACACTGCTAGTTCACACCCTCTTAAGCCTTAGCTCCACTCATGTCTTTCAGGATTCACATGTGCTAAACAGAGTGAGTAAGATAGTGTAGTAAACAACCAAATATTTCAAGACTAAAAGTGGTGAAAGTAGTAGCAAAAATACACTTTATCTAGTCCTGGGCCTATTAAAGCACCGTGATTTACCATTCTGATAGTGTCTAGAACTCACGAACAAAAGGTCGCTGATGGAACATAACGATGGATTATTTGGGACCAAACCTACATTTGTTATTGAAGTAGAAGTCCTGGGAGTGCATTCTGACGAAGAACAGGAAAGGTAAGACCATTTTTCTTATAGGAAATATGATTTTGGTGAAGGCTAAACTTGCCGGGTGTCTAAATAGCTAGCCCGTGATGGCTGGGCTATGTACTTAGAATATTGCAAAATGTGCTTCATCCGAAAAGCTATTTTAAAATCGGACATATCGAGTGCATAGAGGAGTTCTGTATATATAATTCTTAAAATAATTGTTATGCTTTTTGTGAACGTTTATCGTGAGTAATTTAAGATATTGTTAGTAAATTCCCCGGAAGTTTGCGGGGGGTATGCTTTTTCTGAACGTCACATGCTAATGTAAAAAGCTCTTTTTTGATATAAATATGAACTTGATTGAACAGACATGCATGTATTGTATAACATAATGTCCTAGGTGTGTCATCTGATGAAGATCATCAAAGGTTAGTGCTGCATTTAGCTGTGATTTGGGTTTTTGTGACATTATATGCTAGCTTGAAAAATGGGTGTCTGATTATTTCTGGCTGGGTACTCTGCTGACATAATCTAGTGTTTTGCTTTCGTTGTAAAGCCTTTTTGAAATCGGACAGTGTGGTTAGATTAACGAGAGTCTTGTCTTTAAATAGCTGTAAAATAGTCATATGTTTGAGAAATTGAAGAAATAGCATTTCAAAGGTTTTGAAAATCGCGCCACAGGATTCAACTGGCTGTTACGTAGGTGGGACGATTTGGTGCCACCCAGCCCAGAGAGGTTAAGTTTGCAGACGACACAACAGTGGTAGGCCTGATCACCGACAACGACGAGACAGCCTATAGGGAGGAGGTCAGAGACCTGGCCGGGTGGTGACAGAATAACAACCTATCCCTCAACGTAACCAAGACTAAGGAGATGATTGTGGACTACAGGAAAAGGAAGACTGAGCATGCCCCCATTCTCATCGACGGGGCTGTAGTGGAGCAGGTTGAGAGCTTCAAGTTCATTGGTGTCCACATCACCAACAAACTAGAGTGGTCCAAACACACGAAGACAGTCGTGAAGAGGGCACGACAAAGCCTATTCCACTTCAGGAAACTAAAAAGATTTGGCATGGGTCCTCAGATCCTCAAAAGCTTCTACAGCTGCACAATCAAGAGCATCCTGACTGGTTCCATCACTGCCTGGTACGGCAATTGCTCAGCCTCCGACCGCAAGGCACTACAGAGGGTAGTGCGTATGGCCCAGTACATCACTGGGGGTAAGCTGCCTGCCATCCAGGACCTCTACACCAGGCGGTATCAGAGGAAGGCCCTAAAAATGGTCGAAGACCCCAGCCACCCCAGTCATAGACTGTTCTCTCTAATACCGCATGGCAAGCGATACCGGAGTGCCAAGTCTAGGACAAAAAGGCTTCTCAACAGTTTTTACCCCCAAGCCATAAGACTCCTGAACAATTAATCAAATGGCTACCCGGACTATTTGCATTGTGTGCCCTCCCCCAACCCATCTTTTACATTGCTGCTACTCTCTGTTTATTATATATGCATAGTCACTTTAACTATACATTCATGTACATACTACCTCAATTGGCCCGACCAACCATTAGCTAACTGGGCTATCTGCATTGTGTCCCGCCACCCACCACCCGCCAAACCCTCCTTTACGCTACCGCTACTCTCTGTTTGTCGTATATGCATAGTCACTTTAAACATATCTACATGTACATACTACCTCAATCAGCCCGACTAACCGGTGCCTGTATGTAGTCTCGCTACTGTATATAGCCTCGATACTGTTATTGTTCACTGTCTTTTGTTATTTTTACTGTTGTTTTTATTTCTTTATTTGCCTTTTGATCACCTAATACCTTTTTTGCACTGTTGGTTAGAGCCTGTAAGTAAGCATTTCACTGTTGTATTCGGCGCACGTGACAAATAAACTTTGATTTGATTTGACTTGAAGTTGGAAGGCAGAGATTTCGGACTTCCCAGTTCCGACTTCCCAGTTCCGACTTCCCAGTTGATTTGAATGCTGGCATAATCCCAACCCATACTGACTGTAATAGCTAGCCACCATGCCTGAATATCCATAGGTATCCAAAGCTAATTAACTACATTCAATGTTAGGCTATAACGAGCAATTCAAATGGATTTCTGAGAAACAAGTAATATTACTACTATTACTATATTACTGATAAAAATAAATGTTTACAGTCAAATGCCACTTCTGGGACTTAGTGTCGTTTGACCTATGCCTAGTTTCCTGAAATGAGTCACATATAGAGATTCGGGAACACTTTAAAATGACACCTTGTAATAAAGCATTTGTAATGGATTAGTAAATTGTTTATTCATCATTAATTTATCATTACTCCCATATTACTCTCACATCTGTGAATTAAAATTGTTACATATCTCAGATTTCTTATATCACATGTACAGTTGAAGTCGGAAGTTTACATACTCCTTAGCCAAATACATTTAAACTCAGTTTTTCACAACTCCTGACATTTAATGCTAGTAAAAATTCTCTGCCTTAGGTCAGTTAGGATCACCACTTTATTTTAAGAATGTGAAGTGTCAGAATAATAGTAGAGAGAATGATTTATTTCAGCTTTTATTTATTTCATCACATTCCCAGTGGGTCAGAGATTTACATATGCTCAATTAGTACTTGGTAGCATTGCCTTTAAATTATTTAACTTGGGTCAAACGTTTCGGGTAGCCTTCCACAAGCTTCCCACAATAAGTTGAGCGAATTTTGGCTCATTCCTCCTGACAGAGCTGGTGTAACTGAGTCAGGTTTGTAGGCCTCCTTGCTCACACACACTTTTTCCGTTCTGCCCTCAAATTTTCCATAGGACTGAGGTCAAGGCTTTGTGATGGCCACGCCAATACCTTGACTTTGTTATCCTTAAGCCATTTGGCCACAACTTTGGAAGTATGCTTGGGGTCATTGTCCATTTGGAAGACCCATTTGCGACCAAGCTTTAACTTCCTGACTGACGTCTTGAGATGTTGCTTCAATATAGCCACAATAATTTCTTTCCTCATGATGCCATCTATTTTGTGAAGTGCACCAGTCCTTCCTGCAGCAAAGCACCCCAACAACATGATGCTGCCACCCCCGTGCTTCACGGTTGGGATGGTGTCTTCGGCTTCCAAGCCATCCCCTTTTTTCTCCAAACATAACGATGGTCATTATGGCCAAACAGTTCTATATTTGTTTCATCAGACCAGAAGAAATGTTGCCAAAAAGTATTATCTTAGTCCCCATGTGCGGTTGCAAACCATAGTCTGGCATTTTTATGGTGGTTTTGGAGCAGTGGCTTTTCCCTTGCTGAGTGGCCTTTCAGGTTATGTCGATATAGGACTCAATTTACTTTTTTAAATGTTATTTTATTTTTCACCTTTATTTAACCAGGTAGGCTAGTTGAGAACAAGTTGTCATTTACAACTGCGACCTGGCCAAGATAAAGCAAAGCAGTGCAACACTAACAACAACACAGAGTTACACATGGAATTAACAACCGTACAGTCAATAACACAATAGTAAAGAAAGTAAGTCTATATTCAGAGTGTGCAAATGGCGTGAGGAGGTAAGGTAATAAATAGGCCATAGTAGCTAAGTATTTACAATTTAGCAGATTAACACTGGAGTGATAAATGTGCAGATGATGATTTGCAAGTAGAAATATTGGTGTGCAAAAGAGCAGAAAAGTAAATAAAAACAATATGGGGATGAGGTAGGTAGTTTGGATGGGCTATTAACAAATGGGCTATGTACAGCTGCAGCGATCAGTTACCTGCTCAGATAGCTGATGCTTAAAGTTAGCGAGAGAAATATGAGTCTCCAGCTTCAGTGATTTTTGCAATTCGTTCCAGAGATTGGCAGCAGAGAACTGGAAGGAAAGGCGGCTAAAGCAGGTGTTGGCTTTGGGGATGACCAGTGAGATATACCTGATTGAGCGTGTGCTACGGGGGGGTGTTGTTATCGTGACCAGTGAGCTGAGATAAGGCGGAGCTTTACCTTACTGTGGATATAGACACTTTTGTACCTGTTTTCTCCAAAATTTTCACAAGGTCCTTTGCTTTTGTTCTGTGATTGATTTGCACTTTTCGCACCGAAGTACGTTCATCTCTAGGAAACAGAACCCGTCTCCTTCCTGAGCGGTATGACGGCTGCGTGGTCCCATGGTGTTTATACTTGCATACTATTGTTTGTACTGATGAACGTTGTACCATCAGGCATTTGTAAAATGCTCCCAAAGATGAACCAGACTTGTCAAGGTCTATAATTTATTTTCTCAGGTCTTGGCTGATTTCTTTTGATTTTCCCATGATGTCAAACAAAGAGGCAATGAGTTTGAAGGTAAACCTTGAAATACATCCACAACGTACACCTCCAATTGATTCACATTATGTCAATTAGCCTTTCAGAAGCTTCTAAAGCCTTGACATCATTTTCTGGAATTTTCCAAGCTGTTTAAAGGCACAGTCAACTTAGTGTATGTAAACTTCTGTCACACTGGAATTGTGATACATTGAATTATAAGAGAAATAATCTGTCTGTAAACAATTGTTGGAAAATTACTTGTGTCATGCACAAAGTAGATGTCCTAACCGACTTGCAAAAACTATAGTTTGTTAACAAGAAACTTGTGGAGTCATTGAAAAACAAGTTTTAATGACTCCAACCTAAGTGTATGTAAACTTCCGACTTCAACTGTATATACTGTCGTGTCTTTGGCATCATTAAAAGTGAAGACTTTCTAAATGTAATTAACTAGGAAGTTAGGGCACAAAGGAAAATCTTCAGATTACCAAGTTCTAATTTTCCTAATATAACTCTTCAGATATTTTAATATCTTATCAATTTGTCTTCTAATAATGAATTGTTCTTTACCTCACATTAGTCTCATTCCAAACGTCGTCAATTGTTGGTTATCTGCACGAACCCAGCCTTTACTATGAATCATCCATACACCAATTGGCTTAAACCAAGAGGTTTCTAAACATCTTTTTCCCAAGGGGTGCTTCGACAGATACCCCTCATGAATGACTAGCAGGATTTTCTGCATTTGTCATTGGTTTCCCGGTTCTCTCCACCTGTCCCTTTATGTCTACCGTTACCAGTTCGTGCTTCAGTTGTGCACTGTGGTATTGGACCGATGACAATCTCGGATGACAAGACATCAGGGCTAGACTGAAGAGAACATTCACAAGAGCTGCGCCCAATGGTCGATTTTGGAGAGCGCTGTTCGCCATGTCTGCTGTTTTTCTGCTAATGGCATAATTAGGGTTGGCATCGCTGCTGAGGTCAGAGATCAATCCATTTATGGGTGGAGGTTCACTTATTAGCAGCAGAGTGGGGACTACCCCCTTTGATAGCTTGCACATTATTAGAACATTTGAAAGGAAAAATGTTTTTCTTATTTTTCCAAAGTTTGGTTTTGGAATATGTTGAAAGCTGCAAAGACAATTTTTATCTATTTATAGACGTTAATGAGCCATCAGTACTGTACCAGTAATGTGGGAGTTGGATGTGAATGAATTTGCAAAAGCAAATTGAATTAATTAATCAATGATAATGATTAATCATACCTGTATAGGCTATCTGCGATTTAAACTTTACTTAACCTGGGAAGTTGGTTGATCTAGGTTACTATTGCAAAGTTTAAAATGTCTCATTAAATTGGAAGAACCTAGAAAGCTATGTTAGACAATTTAACTTATTAATTTGAATTTAGACGATGATATCCAAGCAATTGGGATTGTCTGGATTATCATAAAAGTTGTAAACAGTAGTTTACATGTTTGGCTAGGCTGGATATCCTAAGTACCCACTTATTGAACATGACCCACGTTTGGGTGTCACCTAATTATTTTTCCAATAAATGTACTGGCAATTCATCACCACCAGGGGGTCACTGATCGCAGAAAGCTGAAATCAAACGAAAGTACAAAGGGCGGGACTTCCGTCGCGCAAGGCGGAGGAATTTCTACGTGACACAGGAAAAAGAAAATGCTGTTTCCCTTTGTTAGCTTAGCATCTTGTGCAAGCTAATCCTACTTTGTACAGAAATCTCACTTCCAAGCACAAAATAGGTTTTCCTCCACCATGGAAAGGGGGGTTTGCTAGTGACCTCTCACATTAACCCATTCAGCATACTATTTGCTAGCATTATATTACCGGAGCGACACGATGCACAAAAACAGATAGGCCTGAGGCCCACTTGCAAAGCGCGGTAGACAGATAATACTTCAGCTTGGTCACCGAACAGATCTCTCTAATTTCTAACATTACTGGCTCTATGCCCTTGCTCTAGAAATTAATATTGACTGACAGAAATAGTACCGCTTGGCCTAACTGTCACGTGCTGACCAGTAAAGGGGTTATTTGTTATTGTAGTTTGGTCAGGACGTGGCAGGGGGTGTTTGTTTAGAGTGTTTCGGGGTTTGTTGGGCTATGTTATTATGTAAGAGGGGTGTTTGTTTAGAGTGTTCCAGGGTTTTTGGTCTATGTTCTAGGTTAGTGTTTTTCTATTTTCAGTCTAGTTTTTCTACTTCTATGTTTAGGGTTTGTTGATTGACCTTCAATTGGAGTTAGCTGTTCCTCGTTGCCTCTGATTGAAGGTCCTATGTATAGGGGTGTTTGTGCTATGGGGGTTTGTGGGTAGTTGTCTCCTGTTTTGTGTCTGTGCACCTGACAGGACTGTTAGTGTCGTTCATTGTTTTATATACGTGATTTGTTTGTTTTTCCTTCTTTTAAGACCACCCAGATGGTTAGGTCATGGTTAGTTGATCATGGTTGTAGCTTGCTAATAAAGAGCTACGTTAAGAAATATCCTGTAGTACTGGGTTTTATTATTTTGTACAAAGCGTACAAAACAAGACAGTCACCATTGTAAATAAGTATTTCTTCTTAACTGACTTGCCTAGTTAAATAAAAACTGTGCTAATAGTAAAAACGTTATTATGCTTTTTTGCAACATTTATTGACACCGGCCATATTTCACGGGTTTTGAGAGTTCGTAAATTCATCAGTTATTCTGCGCTATGGCACACTCAGACAAGAGACTTTTGTTAAGACATGTAGCTAGCTAGCTAGGTAGGTAAACAATGAACCATAATCCTAACTCATGGTAATACCACCCTGCATGAATCTGCAGGTAGCTAACCAACCAGGTTCAATGTTAGCTAGCTAACATTAGGCCATAACTAGTCAAGCAAATGGGTCTAAGATGTGAATAATAAGATCATACACGTAATGATAGCTAGCGAGCCACCCAGTTAATGTTAGCTAGCTAGCTAACAGTACACTTAACCCTCCTGCTGTGTTCCGGACAAATTGGACCAATTTACATGTTTTCTCTCTGAAAAATGTAGTTAATTTAATCTGATTGTCATAAGGTTGCATGACTTTGTCCACACAGGGCATCTGAACACACAAAATACATTTTGATGATTTTCGTTAAATTTTGGGTGTTTTTTTTTACTTTGTACACTTGTGGTGTTCCTGGTCAAAAATTACCAGTCATTAGAAATTAATGGGTGAGACTACAATTAGTGTATAAAATTGAATTCAGGCACATGACCATTCATCAGATGGACACACTTCCTCTCCCAGACCCCCACATGCATGTGCGTTTGAGCCCACACACACACACACACACACACACACACACACACACACACACACACACACACACATTTCACTCCCCTTCTTGGCTTCCATGGCAACACCCACGGGAACCTTTCCCCAATAGAATCTTTTCCCCACGGGAACCACACCTGTTGGCGTTCTCCCAAACAATGGCAACATTGTTTCAATAATATATAGAACTTTTCTCGCAGCTCTGGTATATAAAGCTTTTTTGAGGCCTTGCTCACAATTCATTCTGTGGCAGCACAATGACCAAACAATATACTGTATGTGAGGCTCTTGATCCTATCTTTGATCATGACACTGGTGAGGAGGAGAGAGTCCTTGTTAAACTTTGACACAAAGTAGTCTGTGATAAATAGTACAATACGTTTAATCTGTGCATTTGTTATAGTCAAAATAATCCATACATTATGCTTTTTTTACTCAAAAAAGAGTTGTATGAGCTCAGGTCAATGAGGCCTACAGGCCATAAATAGCAAATAGAAGTTCAAAACTTGTAATGTTCACAAGAACTTAAGTTGATAAAAAGATCTAACACAGTATTAGGTGATAATATATGAATTATTATGGATTTATAATCAGCTATAATGTGGTGGTCATGTTGGACCGGGAACACAGAATAAATTAACATGAAATGAACACAACAGGAGGGTTAAACTTGAAATGAAACCGCCTTCTGTCAAAATTAGAAAGGTGTAATATCTGAAAATGTAGCTAGCTAGACTATCTTACCCGTGGTCTGAAATCTGAGTAGATAGCTAGAGTGAATTTACCAGCTAGTACGTCTTTCAACAGTTGTTGCGATGACATTCTATTGAAACGAATACTTGCATAGTGGAGTCTTTTGTTAAAAACATGTAGCTAGCTAGCTAAAAAATTTACCATAATCCCAACTCATGACATTACTACTCTGCATGAATCTGCAGGTAGCTAACCAACCAGGTTCAATGTTAGCTAGCTAACATTAGGCAATAACTAGTTAAGCTAATGGGTCTGAGATATGAATAATAAAATAGTACACGTAATGTTAGCTAGTGAGCCAGCCAGTTAACGTTAGCTAGCTGACAATACACTTTAACTTGAAATGAAACCACTTTATGTAAAAGCTTGAAAGGTGTAATATCTGAAAATGTCGCTAGCTAGACCATCTTACCCGTATACATCATTGATGGACGTGTCTCCTGTCGGATGCCATGGTTGCCCTTAGTTTGAAGATATAATCCAGAGACAGGTGTTTTCTACATCTCCTTAGCTATCATACTCGAAATCCACTGATTTCAAAACTCAGTCCTCCAGAAAGTGGAGAGCTTACACATAACGAGCGAGCCAGCCAGCTAACGTTAGCTAGCTAACAGTACACTTTAACTTGACAATAGGCTTATGCAATTTCACTACGCGATAAACAAAAATAAAAGCCGCCTTAGGGATATTACCTAGACATACAGACGAGCTCAAATATAAGCTTTATATACCCTCGCCCTCCTTTCGGCAAATCTGACCATGACTCCATTTTGTTGCTCCCAGCCTATAGACAGAAACTAAAACAGGGAACGCCCGTGCTCAGGTCTGTTCAATGCTGGTCTGACCAATCTGATTCCACGCTTCAAGATTGCTTCAATCACGTGGACTGGGATATGTTCCAGATAGCGTCGAACGACAACATTGATGTATACACTGATTCGGTGAGCGAGTTTATTAGCAAGTGCATCGGTGATGTTGTACCAACAGCGACTATTAAATTCTTCCCCAACCAGAAACCGTGGATTGATGGCAGCATTCGTGCAAAACTGAAAGCACTAACCACTGCTTTTAATCAGGGCAAGACGACTGGAAACATTACCGAATACAAACAGTGTAGCTATTCCCTCCGCAAGGCATTCAAACAAGTTAAGTGTCAGTATGGAGACAAAGTAGAGTCGCAATTCAACGGCTCAGACACGAGAGGAATGTGGCAGGGTCTACAGTCAATAACGGACTATAAAAAGAAAACCAGCCCCATCACGGACAAACTAAACAACTTCTTCGCAGGCTTTGAGGACAATACAGTGCCACCGACACTGCCAGCTACCAAAACCTGCGGACTCTCCTTCACCACAGCCAACAAGAGCAAAACATTTAAACGTGTTAACCCTCTCCAGGCTGCCGGTCCAGACGGCATCCCTAGCCGCGTCCTCAGAGCATGTGCAGACCAGCTGGCTGGTGTATTTACGGACATATTCAATCAATCCCTATCCCAGTCTGCTGCTCCCACATGCTTCAAGAGGGCCACCATTGTTCCTGTTCCCAAGAAAGAGAAGGTAACTGAGCTAAACGACCATCACCCCGTAGAACTCACTTCCGTCATCATGAAATGCTTTTAGAGACTAGTCAAAGATCATATCACCTCCACTCTACCTGACACCCTAGACCCACTCCAATTTGCTTACCGCCCCAATAGGTCCACAGACGACGCAATCGCAATCTCACTGCACACTGCCCTAACCCATCTGGACAAGAGGAATACCTATGTAAGAATGCTGTTAATCAACTACAGCTCAGCATTTAACACCATAGTGACCCTGGGTCTCGACCCTGCCCTGTGCAACTGGGTCCTGGACTTTCTGACGGGCCGCCCCCAGGTGGTGAGGTTAGGAAAAACATCTCCAGCCCGCTGATCCTCAACACTGGAGCCCCACAAGGGTGCATTCTCAGCCCTCTCCTGTACTCCCTGTTCACCCATGACTGTGGCCATGCATGCCTCCAACTCAATCATCAAGGTTGCAGACGATGCTACAGTGGTAGGCATGATTACCAACAACGACGAGACGGCCTACAGGGAGGAGCTGACGGCCCTCGGAGTATGGTGTCAGGAAAAGAACCTCACACTCAACGTAAACAAAACAAAGGAGATGATTGTGGACTTTAGGAAACAGCAGAGGGAGCACCCCCCTATCCACATCGACAGGACAGTAGTGGAGAAGGAGGAAAGTTTTAAGTTCCTCGGCATACACATCACGGACAAACTAAAGTGGTCCACCCACACAGACAGCAAGGTGAAGAGTGCACCTCCGGAGGCTGAAGAAATTTGGCTTGTCACCAAAAACACTCAAACTTTACAGATGCGCAGTTGGCGGTGCGGCAACTGCTCCACCCACAGAGGGTAGTGAGGTCTGCACAACGCATCGCCAGGCTACCTGCCCTCCAAGACACCTACACCACCCAATGTCACAGGAAGGCCAAAAAGATCATCGGGTACCATCACCCATTGGAGATCATCACCCAACCCATTGCCTGTTCACCCTGCTTTCATCCAGAGCCGGATTCATTGACCTGGCAAAGACTTTCGATTCTGTTACTCACCACATCCTCATCGGCAGACTCAACAGCCTTGGTTTCTCAAATGATTGCCTCCACTGGTTCACCAACTACTTCTCCGACAGAGTTCAGTGTGTTAAATCTGAGGGTCTGTTGTCCGGGCCTCTGGCAGTTTCTATGGGGGTGCCACAGGGTTCAATTCTTGGGCCGACTCTCTTCTCTGTATATATCAATGATGTCGCTCTTGCTGCTGGTGAGTCTCTGATCCACCTCTACGCAGACGACACCATTCTGTATACTTCTGGCCCTTCTTTGGACACTGTGTTAACAACCCTCCAGACGAGCTTCAATGCAATACAACTCTCCTTCCGTGGCCTCCAACTGCTCTTAAACGCTAGTAAATCCAAATGCATTCTCTTCAACCGATTGCTGCCCACACCCGCCCGCCCGACTAGCATCACTACTCTGGATGGTTCTAACCTAGAATATGTGGACATCTGCAAATACCTAACTGTCTGGCTAGACTGTAAACTCTCCTTCCAGACTCATATTAAACATCTCCAATCCAAAATCAAATCTAGAATAGGCTTTCTATTTCGCAACAAAGCCTCCTTCACTCACGCCGCCAAACTTACCCTAGTAAAACTGACTATCCTACCTATTCTCGACTTCAGCGATTTCATCTACAAAATAGCTTCCAACACTCTACTCAGCAAACTGGATGCAGCTTATCACAGTCCCATCCGTTTTGTTACCAAAGCCCCTTATACCACCCACCACTGCGACTTGTATGCTCTAGTTGGCTGGCCCTCGCTACATATTCATCGCCAGACCCACTGGCTCCAGGTCATCTATAAGTCTATGCTAGGTAAAGTTCCGCCTTATCACAGCTCATTGGTCACGATAACAACACCCACCCGTAGCATGCGCTCCAGCAGGTATATCTCACTGGTCATCCCCAAAGCCAACACCTCCCTTGGCCACTTTTCCTTCCAATTCTCTGCTGCCAGTGACTGGAACGGATTGCAAAAATCACTGAAGCTGGAGACTTATATTTCCCTCACTAACTTTAAACATCAGCTATCTGAGCAGCTAACCGATCGCTGCAGCTTTACATAGTCCATATGTAAATAGCCCACCCAATCTACCTACCTGATCCCCATATTGTTTTTATTACTTTTCTGCTCTTTTGCACACCAGTATCTCTACTTGCACGTCATCATCTGCTCATCTATCACTCCAGTGTTAATCTGCTTAATTGTAATTACTTCGCTAATATGGCCTATTTATTGCCTTACCTCCTCACGCCATTTGCACACACTGTATGTAGACTTTCTTTTTTTTCTATTGTGTTATTGACTGTACACTTGTTCATTCCATGTGTAACTCTGTGTTGTTGTCTGTGTCGCACTGCTTTGCTTTATCTTGGCCAGGTCACAGTTGTAATTGAGATCTTGTTCTCAACTAGCTTACCTGGTTAAATAAAGGTTAAATATTTATTTATTTTTTAATCACAAGAGCTACCTCACCTCATGACATCATTTCAAAGCTGTTTAAAGGCACAGTCAACTTTGTGTGTAAACTTTTGACCCACTGGAATTGTGATACAGTGAATTATAAGTGAAATAATCTGTTTGTAAACAATTGTTGGAAAAATTACTTGTGTCATGCACAAAGTAGATGTCCTAACCGACTTGCCAAAACTATAGTTTGTTAACAAGGAATTTGTGGAGTGGTTGAAAAACGAGTTTTAATGACTCCAACCTGTGTATGTAAACTTCCGACTTCAACTGTATATATCAATTGTGCAAACAGAATTGTACAAACAGACTGCTTTGTATTCAGACTGGTTGTGTGTGTTTCCATTTGAACAAGCTATTTGGAAGTGCCTCTGGTAGTGTGTCGATAGCGTCAGAGCAATGAGTTGTCAATTCCAGATTTAGTCCGTTTGTCACGTCCTGACCAGTAGAGGGTGTAGTTGGGTCAGGACATGGCAGAAGAGTCTGTGTTTTGTGGTTTCATTAATTTTGGCCGTGTGACTTCCAATCAGGCACAGCTGTAGAGGGTTGTGGCTGATTGGGAGTCACACATAAGTGGCCTACTTTGCCTTTTGGGTTTGTGGGGAATTGTTGTGTGCACTGCGTTTTGACGAGCCTGCCACACTGTTGCTGTTGTGAGCACTGCTGCGTTTGTTTGAGCCTGCCACACTGTTGCGGTTGTGAGTATTGTTTGTTGTTTTGTTTGTTTCAAGTGGATGCTCTACTCCTTTTTTTTTAACATTAAAAATATGAGTATCCACACTTCCGCTGCGCTTTGGTCCTATTTCACTGAAGACAACTGTGACAGAATTCCCCACCTTAACACGACCAAGCAGCGGAAGAAGGCTGGCGAGGTAAGGGAGACCGAGAGGCACCCCCAATAATTTTTTAGGGGGGGGCACAAGGGGAGTGTTGCGGGGCAAGAATGGAGCCCCAGGCCAGCTCCCCGCACTAGCATGGAGGTGCGTTGTCACAATCGGGTACGCCCAGTACCAGCACCACGCACCAGGCTTCAAGTGCGTGAACCCAGCCTCGTCAGTCAACAGTCGTCAGTGTGGCCCGCCAGTCAACAGTCGTCAGAGCTGCCCGCCAGTCAACAGTCGTCAGAGCTGCCCGCCAGTCAACAGTCGTCAGAGCTGCCCGCCAGTCAACCATCACCAGAGCTGCCCGCCAGTCAACAGTCGTCAGAGCTGCCCGCCAGTCAACAACCCAAAGATTCCTTGATGCCCTTCCAGACTCCCTCTGCCTACCCTAGGACGTCAGAGGACAAAAATCAGTTAAACACCTAACCGAGGAACTCAATTTAACTTTGCGCAATACCCTAGATGCAGTTGCACCCCTAAAAATTAAAAACATCTGTCATAAGAAACTAGCTCCCTGGTATACAGAAAATACACGAGCTCTGAAGCAAGCTTCCAGAAAATTGGAACGGAAATGGCGCCACACCAAACTGGAAGTCTTCCGACTAGCTTGGAAAGACAGTACCGTGCAGTATCGAAGAGCCCTCACTGCTGCTCGATCATCCTATTTTTCCAACTTAATTGAGGAAAATAAGAACAATCCGAAATCTATTTTTGATACTGTCGCAAAGCTAACTAAAAAGCAGTATTCGCAAATGGAGGATGGCTTTCACTTCAGCAGTAATACATTTATGAACTTCTTTGAGGAAAAGATCATGATCATTAGAAAGCAAAATACGGACTCCTCTTTAAATCTGGGTATTCCTCCAAAGCTCCATTGTCCTGAGTCTGCACAACTCTGCCAGGACCTTGGCTCAAGGGAGATACTAAAGTGTTTTAGTACTATATCTCTTGACACAATGATGAAAATAATCATGGCCTCCAAACCCTCAAGCTGCATACTGGACCCTATTCCAACTAAACTACTGAAAGAGCTGCTTCCTGTGCTTGGCCCTCCTATGTTGAACATAATAAACGGTTCTCTATCCACCGGATGTGTACCAAGCTCACTAAAAGTGGCAGTAATAAAGCCTCTCTTGAAAAAGCCGAATCTTGACCCAGAAATTATAAAAAACTATCGGCCTAAATCGAATCTTCCTTTCCTCTCAAAAATTTTAGAAAAAGCTGTTGCACAGCAACTCACTGCCTTCCTGAAGACAAATAATGTATACGAAACGCTTCAGTCTGGTTTTAGACCCCATCATAGCACTGAGACTGCACTTGTGAAGGTGGTAAATGACCTTTTAATGATGTCAGACCGAGGCTCTGCATCTGTCCTCGTGCTCCTAGATCTTAGTGCCGCTTTTGATACCATCGATCACCACATTCTTTTGGAGAGATTGGAAACCCAAATTGGTCTACATGGACAAGTTCTGGCCTGGTTTAGATCTTATCTGTCGGAAAGATATCAGTTTGTCTCTGTGAATGGTTTGTCCTCTGACAAATCAATTGTAAATTTCGGTGTTCCTCAAGGTTCCGTTTTAGGACCACTATTGTTTTCACTATATATTTTACCTCTTGGGGATGTCATTCGAAAACATAATGTTAAATTTCACTGCTATGCGGATGACACACAGCTGTACATTTCAATGAAACATGGTGAAGCTCCAAAATTGACCTCGCTAGAAGCCTGTGTTTCAGACATAAGGAAGTGGATGGCTGCAAACTTTCTACTTTTAAACTCGGACAAAACAGAGATGCTTGTTCTAGGTCCCAAGAAACAAAGAGATCTTCTGTTCAATCTGACAATTAATCTGGATGGTTGTACAGTCGTCTCAAATAAAACTGTGAAGGACCTCGGTGTTACTCTGGACCCTGATCTCTCTTTTGAAGAACATATCAAGACTGTTTCAAGGACAGCTTTTTTCCATCTACGTAACATTGCAAAAATCAGAAACTTTCTGTCCAAAAATGACGCAGAAAAATTAATCCATGCTTTTGTTACTTCTAGGCTGGACTACTGCAATGCTCTACTTTCCGGCTACCCGGATAAAGCACTAAACAAAATTCAGTTAGTGCTAAATACGGCTGCTAGAATCCTGACTAGAACCAAAAAATTTGATCATATTACTCCAGTGCTAGCCTCCCTACACTGGCTTCCTGTTAAGGCAAGGGCTGATTTCAAGGTTTTACTGCTAACCTACAAAGCATTACATGGGCTTGCTCCTACCTATCTTTCCAATTTGGTCCTGCCATACATACCTACACGTACGCTACGGTCACAAGACGCAGGCCTCCTAATTGTCCCTAGAATTTCTAAGCAAACGGCTGGAGGTAGGGCTTTTTCCTATAGAGCTCCATTTTTATGGAATAGTCTGCCTACCCATGTGAGAGACGCAGACTCAGTCTCAACCTTTAAGTCTTTACTGAAGACTTCTCTTCAGTAGGTCCTATGATTAAGTGTAGTCTGGCCCAGGAGTGTGAAGGTGAACGGAAAGGCTGGAGCAACGAACCGCCCTTGCTGTCTCTGCCTTGCCGGTTCCCCTCTTTCCACTGGGATTCTCTGCCTCTAACCCTATTACAGGGGCTGAGTCACTGACTTACTGGTGTTCTTCCATGCCGTCCATGGGAGGGGTGCGTCACTTGAGTGGGTTGAGTCACTGACGTGGTCTTCCTGTCTGGGTTGGCGCCCCCCCCTTGGGTTGTGCCATGGCGGAGATTTTTGTGGGCTATACTCGGCCTTGTCTTAGGACGGTAAGTTGGTGGTTGTAGACATCCCTCTAGTGGTGTGGGGGCTGTGCTTTGGCAAAGTGGGTGGGGTTATATCCTGCCTGTTTGGCCCTGTCCGGGGGTATCATCGGATGGGGCCACAGTGTCTTCTGATCCCTCCTGTCTCAGCCTCCAGTATTTATGCTGCAGTAGTTTATGTGCCGGGGGGCTAAGGTCAGTCTGTTTCATCTGGAGTATTCTCTTGTCTTATCCGGTGTCCTGTGTGAATTTAAATATGCTCTCTCTAATTCTCTCTTTCTCTCTTTCTTTCTTTCTCTCGGAGGACCTGAGCCCTAGGACCATGCCTCGGGACTACCTGGCATGATGACTCCTTGCTGTCCCCAGTCCACCTGGCCATGCTGCTGCTCCAGTTTCAACTGTTCTGCCTGCGGCTACGGAACCCTGACCTGTTCACCGGACGTGCTTGTTGCACCCTCGATAACTACAATGATTATTATTATTTGACCATGCTGGTCATTTATGAACATTTTAACATCTTGACCATGTTCTGTTATAATATCCACCCGGCACAGCCAGAAGAGGACTGGCCACCCCTCATAGCCTGGTTCCGCTTGTGTTCCGCTCTGCTTTCAGCTTGTGTATCACAGCTGCAGATGTGGTGCTGTGAAGCTTGTCGAGTTCGAAGTATCTGCTGTAGTAGTCCACTGTTACGATGTAGTCCTCGTTGTTCCAGGTGAATAGATCGGTTGCCACGATCTGCCAGGGTCGGTCTGGGATACAGTGAGGTAACATTGGCTCTTTGGTGTTTGAGGGGTGTGTTTCAAGACAGATGGTGCATCTACCAACAATGTCCTATTTGTTTGCACATTCCAGGCCAAAACAAAATGTCCCGTGTTCTCTGTTTGCACTTTTCCATGTCCATGTGTCCAGCATGGATCTTTGTCAAAATCTCTTCTCTGAGACTGGTAGGAATAATGATTTTCTCTCCTTTGAAAATGATTCCGTTGATCTGTGATAGTTCATCACGATGGTTCCAGAATTCTGAGACGCTCTGAGGGCATTTTCTCCTCTCCTCAGGCCATCCATCCTGTATGACTTTCCTCTGCTGTGTGAGTTGTGAGTCCTTGTCTGTTTCTGCTTGGATCTCCTTCAGTTTCGTGTCACTAACTGGTAAGTTGCTGTACACAGTGTGCACTTGCATGTCCATGCCCTCACTGAGGCTGCTGTCCTTGTAGGTAAGAAACTTCCTGGAGAGTGTATCTGCGACAGGGATGTCTTTGCCTGGACGGTGAGTGATTGTGAAGTCGTATTTTTGTAGTTGAAGGATCATTCTCTGTAGCCTTGGCGGGGCTGCAGCTAGTGGTTTCCTCATGATTGACTCAAGGGGCTTGTGGTCGGATTCCACAATGACTTGTCGTCCATATACGTAGTGATGGAAACGTTTACATCCGAACAGAATGGCATAGAGCTCCTTTTCAATTTGAGCGTAGTTGATTTCACAGTCTGTGAAAGATTTGGAAGCGTAGCCGAAGGGCTTTCCTTCTTGCAGTAGCACTCCACCTAGTCCATACTTCGACGCGTCCACTTGGAGTCTGAGCTCTTTGTTGGGGTCGTAGTAGGCAAGGATTGGTCCTGGTTCTCTCGTGATCAAGTCTTTCACATTCTGGAAAGCAATGTCTTGTTGCTTGTCCCAGAGAAACTCACTGGATTGCTTTAGCAGTTGACGCAGGGGTACATTAGCATTGGAGAGGCTGGGTGCGAACTTGGCTAAGTAGTTGACCATGCCAAGCACTGTTTCCAGCTCTGCACGGTTCTTTGATGGCTCTCATTTCTTTTATGGCTGAGATCTTCTGTGGATCTGGCTTGACTCCATTCGCTGTGAGAAGATGTCCGAAGTAGCTGACCTCTGTAGCGCTGACTGTGCTCTTTTCGTGGTTGAGCCGGACTCCTCTCTCGCGGGACCTTTGCAGCATCGCGCGGAGGTTTCGGTCGTGCTCCTCTTTGGTTCAACCATAAACAAGGATGTCATCCACAATTGCCACAACTCCGTCGAGGCCTTCATACACTTCGTCGATCTTTCGCTGAAACTCGTCTTGGGCTGAGATAATCCCAAAATGCAGGCGACGGAACCTGTAGCGTCCAAATGGTGTGTTGAATGTTGTGAGCTTAGATGACTCTTCTGTGAGCTTGATAGCCCAGTAGCGTGATCTAGCGTCCATGACACTGAAGTAGTGTGCTCCCGCTAGCTTGTGTGTAATACCATCTAGCGTCGGTAAAGGGTAATGGGGCCGTTTGATAGCCTTGTTCAAGTCTCTTGGGTCGAGGCATACTCGGAGCTTGCCTGTGCGTGGTTTCTCCACCACCACTAACGCGTTTACCCAGTCAGTCGGTTCTGTAACCTTGGTGACTATGTCAGATTGCTCCATGCTCTCCAACTCTTTCTTCAGACGGGCACGGAGAGCAAGGGGAATCTTTCTCGGTGGGTAGACCACAGGGGTTGCGTCTGGGTCAAGGTGAATGGTACATTCTCCTGGGAATAATCCTATTCCTGTAAAGACATCAGCAAACTCCTCCAGTACATTTTCTGTCTCTACTGGTGCTGTTACTGATAAAACTAGCTTGATGAGGTCCATGTCTAAACATGCTTTAAGACCTAGCACTGCAGGTGCTCTAGTGTCAACAACGTAAAAGTCCAACATCATGTCACTTTCCTTGTATTTGCATTTGAAAGTGCATGTGCCTTTTACTGGGAGCTGTTCACCACCATAACCAGTCAGTCTGCACATGGTGGACTGTAGCTCGCACTCAGATGTCAAGCTGCGGTACTTATTCAGAGGAATAATGTTTACTTGTGCACCAGTGTCTAGTTTGAACTTTAGCTTTGTGCCTTGTGTTCCTATCTCAATGTCAGCAAAGGCTTGCTCTGTCTCTGATGTGACTTTTCTGTGTCACTGAATCAATAAACAGTTCATCATCATTTGACATTTCATCTTCACTCACTGTGTGTACTGTTTTTCCACGGTAAGCTCTGCACACTTTTGCAAAGTGATTCCATTTACCACATTTAGTACACTGTTTGCCTTTAGCTGGGCAATTTCCTTGTTCGCCATGCACTTTGTATCGACAATATCCACATGTTTTGGGGCGTTTTGAGTCTGTGTCGCTCTGTTTTGGAGTTATGTCTCTCTCCGTTCTAAAATGCGCTCTCTGGGGACCGGAGGTGTGCTTTGATGTCTGCCTGACTGCGTGCACTGCTTGTTCACGTGATGCGCTCGTGCTGCCGCGCGAAATGGTTTTCATCTGAGCCTGTGCTAGCTCGTGAGATCTGGCTATGTCGATAGCTTTGTCCAGCGTTAGCTCAGACCCAACATTCAAAAGTTTCTCTCTCACTCGCGGTGAGTGTATTCCAAATACAATATGGTCCCTGACCATCTCATCCTTGTTTGCATAATCACAGTCTTTCACAAGCAGACGCAGCTCAGTCACAAACGGTTCAAAAGACTCGCTAGCTCCCTGTACTTTCTCATGGAATTTGTACCTAGCGAAAATTGTATTAGTCTTCGGCACAACATATGCTTCAAAACAATCGTAGTATGTTTTCAGTACCTTTGATTCAGCCTCGGTAAGTGTCCATGTGTAATAAATATCTCTCCCTTTTTCACCGATCCAGAGGAGCAGGTAGCTGCACTTCTCTTCTTCTCCTCTTTCCTTCAGAGGACCCATGAACATCAGCTCCACATGCTGTTTGTACTTACGCCATGCATCGGGTACGTTTGTAGACTCCCAGTCCATTCGAGGTGAAGGAACTCCAGAAAAATCCATCTTTTAAGACCATTTACTCTGACACCATGTCTTGTTTTGTACGCTTTGTACAAAATAATAAAACGCAGTACTACAGGATATTTCTTAACGCAGCTCTTTATTAGCTAGCTACAACTGGCATGTTCACCTATCTCCAACCATGATCAACTGACCATGACCTAACCATCTGGGTGGTTTTAACCAATCATAGCACAGTATGATACGGCGGTAAAATGCATCCAATTATAATTCAGTATGTTTACACATATGAATATTACAGCGACCTAGGAACAGTTGGGTAACTTCTTTGTTCAGGGGCAGAATGACAGATTTTTACCTTGTCAGCTTGGGGATTCTTTCTAGCAACCTTTCGGTTACAGGCCCAACTTTCTAACCACTAGGCTACCTGGCACCCCTGCTCTGGATAACATGAAAACAGGCTAACCAGCTCTGCTTGGGCGAGTAAAATGGTCAGAGTGTGGTGTTCCCTCATTATGTTTCTGGAAGTAGCTAGCAAGCTAGCCAATATTCACCAGTTAGATTGGGTGCTTGACTGCCATTGTGAGGTCAGAACGCTCGGAAGAACCCTACTCCTCGGCCAGTGTCCAGTGAGCACTTGAAAGCTCCGAGAGCGAAACGCTCTGAATTTATGAATAGACAACCTGACAGCACAGTTTTTTAAAACTTTTTTTATTTAATTAACCTTTATTTAACCAGGCAAGTCAGTTTAGACAAATTCTTATTTACAATGACAGCCTACACTGGCCAAACCCGGACGACGCTGGGCCAATTCTGCGCCGCCTTATGGGACTCCCAATCATGGCCGGTTGTGATACAGCCTGGATTCCAGTCACCAATGCTCTGGATAACATAACAGCCTAACCAGCTCTGCTAGGGTGAGTAATGTTCAGTGAGCTGTTCTCTCACTTGTGTTTGGAAGGAGCTAGCAAGTTAGCTTGGTTGCCTAACTGCTTTTAAATATATATATATATTTATATATATTATTATTATTATTATTATGAACAAAACATACAAAAAAAGAGTCCATAAACCTAACAGACAGGGGTGTTACATATCAACATATATTTTCAATTTGTCTGTCACGACACCGACGGAAGGTGGCGCCCCACCTCGACCGGGCGGCGCTCAGCGGTCATCGTCGCCGGCCTACTAGCTGCCATCGATCCTGTTTTGTTTCACTTTCTGTTGGTTAGGTCTAGGTAGGCACGCACCTGTTTTGGTTTAGTTATTAGTAGGGGGGGGGGTTATTTAGTCTAGGTAGGTATGTTTGTGTTTGTGCGTGATTGTTATTTTGTCAGGTTGTACGTTCTGGGGGAACAGGTGTTTTTCCTTTCTGCCTGTGGGTTTTGTGGCAGTGTATTTTGGGCTGCGTCCCTACGCTGTTTTCGGGCTGTTTATGGGCATTTATTTTGCCTTGCTCCGCCCTACCTGTTTTGGCAAATGTGGCTTATTTATTAAAAGAAACAAGTGTTCACGGACTTATGTCTCTTGTGCTTGACTTCAACCCTCCTGCTTCCTCGAGCAGTCTGACATTGTCAAAAGGTTTTATGGTACATATTGTTTTTTGGGTTTTACTGATCATTTCAAAAACATATTTAAATTCTATTTGTTCTCCACCCACATCATTTTATGGATAAAGAATCTGCCATGAAAATTAAACAAATTAATAATGATTGTTAAATCACGGTCCATATAATTTGGATCAAAATAAAACATAATATTAGTCTTCCAAATTAACATTAATAGTAGTTTCTTTTATAATAAAATCTTCTAACTCACTCCAATCTTTTGACATAAGAACAGTCCCAAAATAATGGTCAAGAGTCTCTGGGTCACAACCACAAAATACAATTTTGTTATCAATAGCTTTTTTGAATCTGTGTATAATAAAAGTCTTATAGGGGTGCTTGACTGCTGTTGTCAATACAGAATGCTCGGATCAACCCTTAAGAGGGTGTGAATGATGTTGAATGCGTATAGATAAAGAGGGCTCTCCAGTAGAGACATTCAAAGGCCATTTTCTCAAAGGCCATTTTGTAGCTAAGAATCTCTACTTTTGTCCAATTTAACAAATACAATTTCAAATGTTGCTACATAAGTAAGATTTGAGCCAGTGGTCACATATGACAAAATTAATTTTTATTACAATTATAGACCTTATTTTATAGGCAACCTTATGTCTGAATATTGATTAATTAATCCCATGGGTCATGAAACGTGGTTGTCAACAATTCAATCATATTTTTCACCCAAATAATTATTTTTAAATAAAAATAAATGTAATCTATTCTTAGTCCACCATATTTTTTACTGACATAAGCACATTTTTACAAAATTATTATTTTTTAGCCTTTTTACATTTTAACTATTTATTTTCATATTCTTCTGAGACGTGATTGTGTCGAGGCACAGATCTGGGTAGGGGTAACAAACATTTCTGCTGCATTGAAGGTCCCCAAGAACACATTGGCCTCTATCATTCTTAACTGGAAGCAGTTTGTAACCACCAAGACTCTTCCTAGAGCTGGCCGCATGGCCAAACTGATCAATCGGTGGAGAAGGGCCTTGGCCAGGGATAGGAGAACCTTTCAGAAGGACTAACATCTCTGCAGCACTCCGCCAATCAGGCCTTTATGGTAGAGTGGCCCGACGGAAGCCACTCCTCTGTAAAAGGCACATGACAGCCTGCATGGAGTTTGCGAAAAACACCTAAATGACTCTCAGACCATGAGAAACAAGATTCTGCGGCCTGAAGAAACCAAAATTGAACTCTTTGGCATGAATGTCAAGAGTCACGTCTGGAGGAAACCTAGCACCATCCCTACGATGAAGCATGGTGGTGGCAGCATTGTGCTGTGGGAATGATTTTCAGCGGAAGGGACTGGGAGACTAGTCAGGATCGAGGGAAGGATCATTTGGTCTTGATATCTATTGACCGCTATGTCGCTGTGTGTGATCCCTTATTGTACCACTCTAAAATAACAATAACAAGAATGATGTGTTGTATATCCATAACCTGTTGGTGTTGTATCATATACCGTGATGCTATTATAAAATACTTTTAAATGAATTATTTATTTAGTACATTTTTCTAATTAATTAGCAGAGACTTATCGAGAGCGTCTTACATTTTTATACTGGTGACCTGTGGGAATGGAACCCACAACCCTGGAATTGCAAAGGCCATGCTCTACCAACTGAGACACACGGGACCGCACACGAGGCTCACTCAATGGTGTATTGTGTAAGTAGTTGGTGGTAAAAACGTAATAATATGCAATTATGGGTAACACTTTAAAATAACATTCAGTAATAAACCATTTATAAGGCATTTACAGTTTGTTCACCATTTATTAATCATTACATCCACATGTGTTAAATGTTAGTAAGCTAGGTATTCCCACATTTATAAATAACTACTATATGCATTAATGATTAAACACAACAGCGCAGGAGACCACAGCAGACACTGCTCAGATGGATGAATCCAGCGGGGAACACATGCAGCACGCAGACCCCACCGGCTACAGACCTACCACAGATCTGACTTGTAGTGCAATTTTTTTTAAGATAAGGGATCGCAAAAAAATATATCAATGACGTCTTCATTTCCTCAATCAATGTTTGTACTGACAGATATAGCCTATTGAATAGCCTATCATGGCTCTCCAACCCTGTTCCTGGAGTGCTACTGTCCTGTGTGTACGGTTTCAGTCCAACCCCAGTTGTTACTAACCCAATTCATCTTATAAACCAGCTAATTATTAGAATCTGGTGCACTATATTGTGGTTGGAATGATAACCTACAGGATGGTAGCTCTCCAGGAACCGGGTTGGAGAGCCCTGTTATAAAATATGCATAATATGCATCCTCCAATCGAAACGTTTGCCTATGCCCACACATATTGTCTCAAGAAATGTTACCTTTCTAATACCCTCAAACAGCAAGTTAGGCACACCTAATTCCAAATAGGCCACCATTACTGTGAAACCTTCCAATCATTTGATTGATCTCAATCAGTTTCATGAGAATCAACATTTCAATCTTCTTGAATGACTGTTTCCTGAGTGAATTAGAGCAGATGATGTTAACAAACTATTAGCTATTCTTGTATTTAGTTTCAATCAAAGCAGACATCCTGCATAGTGGCTCTGAGTTTTGGTGCTGTCACGGTTGTCGTAGGAAGAAGTGGACCAATGTGCAGCGTGTGTGTCATTCCACATTTTATTTACACTGTGAAACTATGCAATACATGAACGAAAAAACAAACCGTGACGCAGAGGTGAAACATACACTACTCAAAAACAAACCGTGACGCAGAGGTGAAACATACACTACTCAAAAACAATCTCCCACAAACCCAGGTGGAAATAAACCCAACTTAAGTATGATCTCCAATTAGAGACAACGAGGACCAGCTGCCTCTAATTGGAGATCATCCCAAACAAAACCCAACATAGAAATACAAAACTAGAACCTGACAACATAGAAAAACTAACCTAGAAAAAAACCCTGTCCCACCCTGACCTACTCTACCATAGAAAATAACAGCTTTCTAAGGTCAGGACCTGACAAGTGCATAATGATATATATTTTTAATTATTCAGCTTCAGCTAACCATCCTAAAATCTCATTAGAAATGAGGTGTTTTTGTGGTTACAGTAATGTTATAGACCTGCTTTGCTATTCGGTGCTGTTATATATAAAACAAATTCATCTTTATGTGATTTTGTGAGACATTGATCTTTGATCTAACTTTACTAAAGAGGACCATTGTTAGAAGTGATAATCTTCTATCTGTAATTCTAATAATTATAAGTGATGAGTAGGACTATTAGGCAACATATCTTGATGAGTGTTATTTTAAATGACTGGATGGTCCTTCATGGTTCTAAAAGGACAGCGCTAAATAAACTTTGATTTGATTTAGCTTGAACAAACACATGGTTACAATATACCTATTGCAGAATAAAATAAGAAAAGAGGGCTGAACTATCAATTCATCATTTATTTGCATAGATTTTATAATCAAATCAATTCATCAAATCAACCAGGCAGTGAAATTAAATCATTACTTTGTAGAATTGCAGGAATTTAGTTTTCAAACAGTCATAAAATCTATCTTTTGGTGTGATGTATTCATGCATCTCAATAACTAGAACCATAATGCATTATTACCTCCAACTTGGCCCAATTCACATTTCCGATTTCTTACCCTGACACACACTAATGGGCCCTGTGTCTCAACCAATAGTCAATATAGGCTAAAAATCCCAAGCAGGGCTACAGCAACTTCCAGAAAAAAAGGGGGACAGAGCAGCCAACCTCCATAGAGCCTGCTCTGCCCCCCTGAAGGACAGTGTCACTCACAAATCTATTCGCTTGGGTCTTCTCCCTGGGAGTTTCCTGACTTTTTTTTGTAATTTAAAAAAATGAAATAAAGAACAATGCAGAAGTACATGAAATGATCAAACTTAACAAACTGCTATTGTTAATGTTGCGACAGTTCGTTTCTGGTAACAGAACAAAATAGTCAGCACATAGTGACTTCTGATTTAGCTGTACTTTAATTAATGCAAACACGTGCATGGTATATGTGTGGTTCGTATATATACGGTCTCGCTGTTTTACCTCGCAGGGCAAAACAGAGAAGAGAACGACACATCCTATTGTTCTCTTTTATACTGAGAGATATTTCCCGCTCAATGCTGGCCTGTCCGAGGGAGGAGGAGCGTGGTTTAAACTTGCTCCTCCTGTCGTCGGCGTGTAGGCTGATCCCAGCGTCGTGACGCACTTCCTGTTGCCGGTTGTAGTTCTTCTTGTCTTCAACCGTTGATTTACTCGTAGTTTATGTACTTAGCATAGCTTCCCCAGTATATTATAAAGGTTATGCATACAAATAGCCAGTTCAACCCTAACAACATCTTCAAATGTTGAAAAAGATGTGTTAAATAGGCATTTACACTCATTTGAAAAAAGTTGAAAGCTGGGGAGGATCTTCAGTGGTGAAGATTTTCAGCACATTTCAACAACCAGGTGTTGATGGGGGAAATGGCTCCGGGGCCCTCAGGGCTAGGGCTACGGCTCCATGGCCAGGTTGTGGGAGACCCCCTAACACCCTCTATATGGGACAGCCACAGGGGAGGCACCACTGCTCGTTTTAGGCCGTTTTAACTATGGGCACCTGGGATCCCATTGTAAATCAATGAGAGACCTTGGCTGAAAAAAATGAGTCCAGCGAAAATGTGAAAATGAATTAAATTAACAAACTGCTATCTTAAAATGTTGAAAAAGTTGTGTTAAATAGGCACCCTGGGCCGTCTCAACCATGATGATGCCTGTTCTTCACTACTGAAGAGGTGTCTTCAGCAGTGAAGAAAACCTTCACCAGGGAAGACAGAGTTAACCTCTTGGGCTTTACGCAGGCCACTCTGGTTTGGGTGTCTTCGGCAGAACGGTGTCGCTGTAACCAAGTGGTAGTTAAAATTACCACTCTATGGATAGAATAGACTCTCACAAAACATGGTGTTCTTCATTTTTATCTATGACCCCCACAAGAGTCACCGGACTCGTCTGAAGGTAACCCATACAAACTAATGGAAGTACAGAGGTAGCTGTGTGCCAACAAAAATAAGGGGTTAAATATGGATCCCCCAAAAAATACATATTTCCTGAGCTTTCTTATATCTCATAGATATAGGACAGACTCGTCAAAACCTTATTCCTTATGATTCATTTTTTGACTGTCTTTTTTGCCATTTCCGATTGTGTTTCTATGATCTATAGTAGTAAAGGCCAATATTTGATCAAACAATTTTAAATATATTTTTTTGGATACCTGAAAGGGTCCTAAAATTCAAAATCAAATAGCTAAATGATCCATGGTCATAAATGTAAATAATTCCATATGTTAGCTTGTTAACCTGCAACGGCTTATACTTTTAGAGGTTTTAAGCGTATGTGACCCAGCTCGCTTACCTGCCATGGTCCCAGAAATTGTGCACCCTATAGCAAATATCAAAATGTGCAAAAATAACCTAAGAAATAGATTCTCATCTGGCTCTCATTATATTAGGCTATAGGTTTTAGCAGGCTAGATCAGTCAACAGGCAAGACGTAGTTTGAAGAGAGCAGAGTAGGAGAGAGGACACTTTGTCACGTCCTTGCCAGTATAAGGGTTAATTGTTTTTGTAGTTTGGTCAGGACGTGGCAGAGGGTATTTGTTTTATGTGGTTCGGGGTGGTGTGTTTGTTGTAGGGGCATTTGATTTATGTATTCCAGGGTTTTTTGGGCACTGTGTCACAGTCATGTATTTCTATGTTTTGTCTAGTGTATCTGTTTCTATGTTAGTTAATTGGGGTTGGGACTCTCAATTGAAGGCAGGTGTTGTCTCTTTGCCTTTGATTGAGAGTCCTATATATGAGGGTGTGTTTGAGTTCGTATTTTGTGGGAGATTGTTTCTTGTTTTGTCTGTTACATGGCTAACGTGAGTAAGCCTTTCAAGACTGTCGTGTTTTTCGTGTTTTGTTATTTTTGGTGTTCGTCTATTTTGAGTTTAATAAACGTCAAGATGAGCACCCCCATTCCCTCTGCATTTTGGTCTTCTCTCCACTACGACAACCGTGACACACTTGCACTTTCTCTTAAGCTATGTTTTACATATAGCCTTCCTTTTAGGAGTGTGACGATTTTCAGATGGAGACAAATATGGGTGATAAATATTTATTTCTAGGGAATGAAGTAAACTATAGCTTAGTCATATTTAGAAAGTTAATGTATTAGGAAAGATAATTGCCCTGTGCTTCTCTGCCAATGCATAGGCTATAGCCTACTCGATTTAATTGAGACCGCAGGCACAGCTAGGAGAAGAAAGGTATGGCTACTGAACTTGAAGCAGCAATAATTATTCAAATGGACGCTAGCTAGCTAAAATTGGCCCTTTTCTAGATTAGCCATGGACAGAGATAGGGATTTGGAGTTGTGATTTTACTTAATTCTCCGTACTGGCCAACGATTATAACGGTGATTCTGATTTAACCTTAAATGAATACATTGTGCCCCTTACCTGAGAGGATGGAAGTTATGTAGCTATATGTAACTAGACATAGAAGGCTAATGTCAACTGGCTGGCTAATTGTTGACCATGAAAGGAAGTTAGGCTAGCGAGCAAGCATTTTAGACAGGTAGCCGAGGACAACAACAACTAAAAGTGTGTACTGTATGCAGTGGGGATTTTAGCATGTAAATCTTGGTGGGGCAAACTCAAAAAAAATGTTGATGCATGCCAGCAAAGCCACTACACGACACTATACAATACATTAATTGCACTATAACGGTGACAAACGGTGCCCACAAACTGTTGGGGCTGACATAACGCTTTCCGGACAGCAGAGCTTTCCTTTCAGCAGTGAATACTTACCATCGCTACACCTGGCTATCAGAGGAGCCTCATCTGGCAGCAAAAAAGTTTATTCAGCCTCAATTTTTACTTTTTAAAAGCATAGCTAATATGGCTGACTTGCTTATATGATTAAATACTTAGCTCTAAATATAAGCAAGCGTAAGAAAACGAGCTGCAACGAGGTAGGCCTTCCTTCAGCACTTTCAAAATGGACATTGACAGAAATTCTGATAGTGGTTTGTACCGATGCACAGACAGCGCATTGCGCAAACAAAAACAACCCACGCAATATAATCTGGAATTATATGGTTCTATTACTGAATTTTCACTTGCAAACATGGTTACTTACCCAGTATCCCCTCCTTGTGGAGAAAAGCACATAAGCAAAATATAATACATAAAGTAAGAAAAACTAAGAAATGCATAATTCCAACATTGTCTAAAATGATGAATAAGATGCTGATGAGATAGACTGATATAAGCAATATAACAATTGAGATATACAAACCATGGCATAAAGGAACGATGAGCGGGTAAGAGGCAAGGTGTAATTTCCATTAAGATATTAATGAGCGAACTAAGACAACATTATGCCTATTTGTTCAGCACTTTTGAAACGGATAGTGACAGAATTCAGAACATGGGCCGTTCATACAGTATTCTCCCTGTGCACCAAGTCAAAAAGGTAGGATAAATAACGAGGCATATAAGCAGACAATGAAAGCTTTTACAATATTTGATGAGATGTCTCTTAAACTGGCTATAGGCTACATGTGCACCATCAAGTCAGAACAGTAGGCTAAGTTCTAAGGGGGAGGGGGTCCAAATTCTTAGGGTGAGACAGATGGGCTTCTAACAGCTTACTACACAGCATGCACTTAGTATTACTTTCTTATCTACAGTATACATATCTACCTGGCATATTACATCATTTATGCAGCAGCATACAAGACATATGCCTATTTTTAGACTCACAGTTGTTCTGCTGTTCTCACTTGAACAGGAAGGTGACATGGTAGCCCTTCTTGTGGGCAAACTTTGTCCTCACACTTTGTCATCAAAGTCTGTCTTTCTGTGAATTTATGGTGCTTTCAAAACAACTGGGATCTCGGAGAAAAACTACATTGAATCATGACGTCAGTAATCTTCAGGTTGGATAGTCAGAACTCTAGAAAGAGACCGGGTTCCCGACTTGGAATTCCGAGTTGGACGACCGTTCAAAAGGGATTTTTCCAGTCGGTGCTAGTTTTTCAGAGTTCCCAGATTTCCCAATTCTGAGATCTGAGTTCCCAGTTGTTTGGAACGGGGCAGAAGTCATGCTGGATTGACAGCATGTATCAGGTTTCAGGTATGACCTAGATGCAGACAGTGTCGAAGAACCAAAAATGTATTTCTAGTACAGGGGCAGGCAAACGACAGATCATTGGCATGCAGAGGTCAGTGATCCAGAGAGGGTGGAAAAGGTACAGAACAGCAGGCAGTCTCAGGGTCAGGGCAGGCAGGGGTCAATAATCCAGTGAGGTGGCAAGGTATAGAATGAGAGGCAGGCTCAGAGTCAGGGCAGGCAGAATAGTCAAAACTGGGAAGGACTAGAAAACAGAAACAAGAACAGACAGAAGCAGGGGAAGAAACACTGGTAGGTTTCACGAAACAATACGAACTGGCAACAGACAAACAGAGAACACAGGTATAAATACACAGGGGATAATGGGGAAGATGGTTTATACCTGGAGGGGGGTGGAGACAAGCACAAAGACAGGTGAAACAGATCAGGGTGTGACAGCATGACCAATGTATTCAACATTTTCTGCCTCATGGTGTTGCGTGTGAATGTTTTTCCTTTTAAGCTTGGAAAAGAGACAGACACATATTAGCCATAGCTTTGATTGGACTGATCCTGTCAACATCATACTTTCGAAATCTTAGCTAGCTAGCGAGACAAACAGTCATCATCTTGAATCACAATGACAATCTACTTTCAAATCCTTTTCAATCCTTGTCATATGAAGGGAAATGTAAGATACAACGTATCAGTGCACATTGGCCATTTGACATAAACATTACAGAACAGTTGGAAATTGCAAATTCAACTATGAGTGGTTTGGATGGAATCAGTGGCTCACTGCAATGCAATGCAATCACTATTTTGCATCCCCTGCCTGCTATTCGGTGTGACAGTGTGTGGTGCAAGTCTGGGTTTAAATCTGTGACCAATTACCTTGAGCCTTCTTGGACAGGCACTTCTAATATACAGTACCTGTCACAAGTTTGGACACACCTACTCATTCAAGGGATTTTCTTAATGAGAGTCTTATCTTTAAAATGGTGTAAAATAGTTGATTGTTTGAGAAAATTGAATTGTGGTATTTTAGTGGTATTTTAGTTGGTTTTGTATTTCGCGCAGTGCAATGCCATTGGCTGTTGGCTAGGGGTTCCGCAGGCGGAACGGGGTTCCGCTAGCGGAACGTCTGTCCTTAAGAAGTTAAGGGATCCCTAAGAGGCTAAGGAGCCTTTTGGACCTAGACTTGACGCTCCGGTACTGCTTTCCATGCGGTAGCAGAGAGTACAGTCTATAACTTGGGTGACTGGAGTCTTTTACAATTTTTTGGGACCTTCCTCTTACACCGCCTTGTATATGGCAGGAAACTTGGCCCCGGTGATGTACTGGGCCATACGCACTACCCTCTTTATCGCCTTACGGTCAGATGCCAAGGAGCTTCCCAACCAGGCGGGGGATGTTAACAACCTCTTGAGCGTCTCATCCCGCAAGCGGGATCAACATCCAGCGAAAAACTCCTAGCGACATTAGCATAACGAAATTTAATATATATATTTTTTTCAAATATAGGACTGTCTCATATCGTTTTATAGATACACCTCTCCTGATTCGACCCACGTGGTCCGATTTCAAAAATGTTTTACAGGAAAAGCAAAACATTAGATTATGTTAGAGGAGTACATGGTAAAAGTAGCAACATAGCTGTTCGGATTTTCGTTATTTAGCCCTCCGAAAAGGCTCACCAGGAAGCACACAATGTCATGACTCGTGTTTTGTCCTTAATTTTATTTTAAATCAAATGACCACAGGTCATAAACCTGAAATACAACAAACAAGTAATGACAATATATTATTCAGATATATTATTTAGTATGTTATTCAAGTAATATAATAATAATGTAAATAATAAATCAAATAAGCCTGCAACACCATCAAAGATGTGGCGAATCTGGCTTAAAACAGCACCGACTACATCACCCAGAATGCCCAGCGCCAGAGGAGCATGCGCACAGTGACTCTGCCGTCACAGGTTGCTATGGACGCTGTCACAGGACACAGAACCCTTGCCACCACATGCCTCGTCCAAAGGATTTACACACAAACGCAACATAATGCGGCACTCCACCATGGATCACCGAACCAAACCACCGCTATCACCACAGCCACCAGAAACCAGCAGAGTGCGCCGAACAAATCAGCACAATGCAAATGGCTGATAATAATAGTCTAATGCTATATAGCATCTGGTTCGCTGAGCTACCGCACCCAGCGAGCTACAAGTTACTCCCGGCCAACTAACACCGACACAGTGAGGTAAACGTTCAGTGCACAAACATATAAGTGACAAACATCAACGCTAGACTGAGTAGTTCGCAGTTACATACCAACGGGCTGTGTGCTCCTGATGATTGTCTACGGTGAAGTGATTACCAGGTGCTGTTTATTTAAGTCTCTAGTGAAGCTGCGCATGCGCACATAACGTAACATATCTGAGCATCTAAGAAACTTAAAGAAATCACTCGTTCCCCATTTAATTGAACACATCAGACCCATTTGCTTCTCTTTTATCTATTTATATATATTTATTTATTTTTCTTTTCCTGAGTGAGCTAGAAATCTCAACAATAGCAATTTTCCGACCAACCACATGCATCACAAATAACCAAAAAATAGCTAAATGCAGCACTAACCTTTTACAAACTTCATCAGATGACACACCTAGGACATCATGTTACACAATGCATGCATTATTTTGTTCAATAAAGTTCATATTTATATAAAAACAGCATTTTACATCGGCACCTGAAATGCATCAGATGCATCCCTCAAATGCATCAGATGAAACAGCGCTACAATTTACTAAATTACTATTCGAAAATATTTTAAAAATGTAATATTGTCATTCTAAGATTTATAGATGAATATCTCTTGAAAGCACCTGTAATGCCAGATTTAAAAATAACTTTACTGGGTAATCACACATTGCGATAAAAGGGGATGCGATACTCAGAAAATTAGCTGGTAAACCTAGCTCGGCGCCACCTTGGAACAATCGCATATCACATCTAATCTTGTATACTTTACATTTACATTACATTTAAGTCATTTAGCAGACGCTCTTATCCAGAGCGACTTACAAATTGGTGCATTCACCTTATGATATCCAGTGGAAAAACCACTTTACAATAGTGCATCTAAATCTTTTAGGGGGGGGGGTTAGAAGGATTACTTTATCCTATCCCAGGTATTCCTTAAAGAGGTGGGGTTTCAGGTGTCTCCGGAAGGTGGTGATTGACTCCGCTGTCCTGGCATCGTGAGGGAGCTTGTTCCACGATTGGGGTGCCAGAGCAGCGAAGAGTTTGGACTGGGCTGAGCGGGAACCGTGCTTCCTCAGAGGTAGGGGGCCAGCAGGCCAGAGGTGGATGAACGCAGTGCCCTTGTTTGGGTGTAGGGCCTGATCAGAGCGTGAAGGTATGGAGGTGCCATTCCCCTCACAGCTCCGTAGGCAAGCACCATGGTCTTGTAGCGGATGCGAGCTTCAACTGGAAGCCAGTGGAGAGAGCGGAGGAGCGGGGTGACGTGAGAGAACTTGGGAAGGTTGAACACCAGACGGGCTGCGGCGTTCTGGATGAGTTGTAGGGGTTTAATGGCACAGGCAGGGAGCCCAGCCAACAGCGAGTTGCAGTAATCCAGACGGGAGATGACAAGTGCCTGGATTAGGACCTGCGTCGCTTCCTGTGTGAGGCAGGGTCGTACTCTGCGAATGTTGTAGAGCATGAACCTACAGGATCGGGTCACCGCCTTGATGTTAGTGGAGAACGACAGGGTGTTGTCCAGGATCACGCCAAGGTTCTTAGCACTCTGGGAGGAGGACACAAGGGAGTTGTCAACTGTGATGGCGAGATCATGGAACGGGCAGTCCTTCCCCGGGAGGAAGAGCAGCTCCGTCTTGCCGAGGTTCAGCTTGAGGTGGTGATCCGTCATCCACACTGATATGTCTGCCAGACATGCAGAGATGCGATTCGCCGCCTGGTTATCAGAAGGGGGAAAGGAGAAGATTAATTGTGTGTCGTCTGCATAGCAATGATAGGAGAGACCATGTGAGGATATGACAGAGCCAAGTGACTTGGTGTATAGCGAGAATAGGAGAGGGCCTAGAACAGAGCCCTGGGGGACACCAGTGGTGAGAGCGCGTGGTGCGGAGACAGATTCTCGCCACACCACCTGGTAGGAGCGACCTGTCAGGTAGGACGCAATCCAAGCGTGGGCCGCGCCGGAGATGCCCAACTCGGAGAGGGTGGAGAGAAGGATCTGATGGTTCACAGTATCAAAGGCAGCAAATGGCATCTAGAAGGATGAGAGCAGAGGAGAGAGAGTTAGCTTTAGCAGTGCGGAGAGCCTCCGTGACACAGAGAAGAGCAGTCTCAGTTGAATGACCAGTCTTGAAACCTGACTGATTAGGATCAAGAAGGTCATTCTGAGAGAGATAGCAGGAGAGCTGGCCAAGGACGGCACGTTCAAGAGTTTTGGAGAGAAAAGAAAGAAGGGATACTGGTCTGTATACTATTGTCAATAATCCCTTACCTTTAGTTGTCTTCATCAGAAAGCACTTCCAGGAATCCCAGGTCCTGAACAAATGTATTTTCGGTCGAAAAAGTCCATCCTTTATGTTCCATTAGCTTGCTGTTGTTAGCTCGTCTGAAGGCTGTATCCAACTGCTCCGTCGGGTGCGGGACAGCATTTTCGAAAAATAACTTTTTTCCCTCATTTAGGTTCGTTCAAACATGTCAAACGTTGTATAACATTAATCTTCAGGGCCTGTTTCAACAAGAGAGCCAATAAGATTCGAGGGGGACGATTGTATTGTGTTTCAAAACGTTTCCAAAGGTGGGGGTAGACAGGGCCGCCGACGTCACAATGGTGATGACCCTCCTACTGTGACCAATTTCCACAGCATCTCATTCATTCAGTTTCAACAGTAGAAGGCTCAAAACACTTTGTAAAGACTGGGGACATCTAGTGGAAGCAATAGAACATGCTCAATGAACGATAGCTCACGGTGTGAATAATAGGCAAAGATGTGAAGTCGAGTCCACAATTCAGAATTCCACTTCCTGTTTCAATCGGTCTCGGGGTTTTGACTGCCATATGAGTTCTGTTATACTCACAGACACCATTCAAACAGTTTTAGAAACGTTAGGGTGTTTTCTATCCACAGGTATTAATTATATGCATATCCTAGCTTCTGAGTTTGATTAGTAGGCCGTTGAAAATGGGCACGAATTTTTTCCAAAATGCGCTGTGGCGCCCCCTATCCTAGGGTAACGTCAAGAGGTTGGGTTATAACTATGCAAGATACATGTACATAAATAAATGGCAAATTACATTTTTTATTTAATTTTATTTATTTCACCTTTATTTAATAACAGAGAACAAATTAGAATGCAGGGAAGTTAACGTCCCTGGGATGTCGTCACTTCCATTATTGCCTGCACCTGCGCAATCATGAGACGCGAGACATTTTTCAAAAACGTTTTTCTAGACACAGGTGAGGTCTGGTTGAAACATTACTGATGTTTCACGTTAAAAATGGCTCTAAAGATTGATGCTAAACAACGTTTGACATGTTTGAACGAACGTAAATAGATTATTTTTTAAAACTTTTTTTACTTTTTGCCGTAACTTCACACCCCCCCCGCGCTACTTTTTAGTAGCCACCGAAGCGCTAACAACATGGAACAACTTGGAGTTATTTGGACATCAATTATGAACTTTGTCAAAAGAAACCACATTTGTTGTGGTCCTGGGATTCCTGGAAGTGCCAATGGATGAAGATAATCAAAGGTAAGGGATTATTGACAATAGTATTATTGATATTACATGGTTACAAGATGATGCTAACCTATATAGCCTAGCCTATTGTTCTTAGCACAGCACCCGGTTTATTGCAACTTGTGATTTCCCAGTAAAGTTATTTTGAAATCTGGCAATACAGTAGCATTTACGAAATGTTAAACTATAATTATTTGAATGACAATATTATAATTTACCAATGTTTTCGAATAGTAATTTTGTAAATTGTAACGTTGTTCACCGCAAGCATTTCAGAGAAGAAAAAAATCTGAATTTCACCGCTACTCTAAAATGCTGTTTTTGGATATAAATATGAACTTGATGGAACGAAAAATGCATGTATTGTATAACATAATGTCCTAGGAGTGTCATCTGATGGAGATTGTCAAAGGTTGGTGCATAATTTTAGCTGGTTTCTGCTTTTGGTGACGCCTGACCTTGAATTGAAAATGGATGTTTGTACTTTTGTGGCTATGTACTGTCCTAACATAATCTAACTTTATGCTTTTGCCGTAAAGCCTCTTTGAAAATCGAACAATGTGGTTAGATTAAGGAGATGTTTATCTTTTAAATGGTGTAAAATAGTTGATTGTTTGAGAAATTGAAATTATTAGATTTTTGATGTTTTGAATTTCCAGCCTTGCTAGCAATCCCGTCTCAGGGTTCATTGCTACCCCGTATCCCCAACAGGTTTTAACCAGGTAGGCTAGTTGAGAACAAGTTCTCATTTACAACTGCAACCTGTCCAAGATAAAGCAAAGCAATTCGACACATACAACAACACCTGGAATAAACAAACATACAGTCAATAATACAGTAGAAAAAAATAAGTATATATACAGTGTGAGCAAATGAGGTAAGATAAGGGAGGTAAGGCAATAAAATAGGCCATAGTGTCGAGGTAATTACGATATAGCAATTAAACACTGGAGTGGTAGGTGTGCAGAAGATGAATGTGCAATTAGAGATACTGGGGTGCAAAGGAACAAAATTAATTCATAAATACAGTATGGGGATGAGGTAGTTGGATGGGCTATTTACAGATGGGTAATGATCTGTGAGCTGCTCTGACAGCTGGTGCTTGAAGTTAGTGAGGGATATAAGAGTATCCAGCTTCAGCGATTTTTGCAGTTTGTTCCAGTCATTGGCAGCAGAGAACTGGATGAAAAAAGGCAGACAAAGGAGGAATTGGCTTTGGGGGTGGCCAGTGAATTATACCTGCTGGAGCGCGTGCTGCGGGTGGGTGCTGCTATGGTGACCAGTGAACTAAGATAAGGCAGGGCTTTACCTAGCAAAGTCTTGTAGATGACCTGGAGCCAATGGGTTTGGGGACGAGTATGAAGCGAGGACCAGCCAACAAGAGCATACAGGTCACAGTTGTGGGTAGTACATGGGGCTTTGGTGACAAAACGGATGGCACTGTGATAGACTGCATCCAATTTGTTGAGTAGAGTGTTGGAGGCTATTTTGTAAATGATATCGCCAAAGTCGAGGATCGGTAGGATGGTCAGTTTTACGAGGGTATGTTGGGGAGCATAAGTGAAGGATGCTTTTTTGCGAAATAGGAAGTCGATTCTAGATGTAATTTTGGATTTGAGATACTTAATGTGGGTCTGGAAGGAGAGTTTACAGTCTAACCAGACACCTAGGTATTTGTAGTTGTCGACATATTCTAGGTCTGAACCGTCCAGAGTAGTGATGCTGGACAGGTGGGCAGGTGCAGGCAGCGATCGGTTGAAGAGCATGCATTTAGTTTTACTTGCATTTAAGAGCAGTTGGAGGCCACAGAAGGAGAGTTGTATGGCATTGAAGCTCATCTGGAGGTTAGTTAGCACAGTGTCCAAAGAAGGGCCAGAAGTATACAGAATGGTGTCGTCTACGTAGAGGTGGATCAGAGAATCACCAGCAGCAAGAGTGACATCATTGATGTATACAGAGAAGAGAGTCGGCCCGAAAATTGAACCCTGTGGCACCCCCATAGAGACTGTGAGAGGTCCGGACAACAGGCTCTCCGATTTGACACACTGAACTCTGTCTGAGAAGAAGTTGGTGAACCAGGCGAGTCAGTCATTTGAGAAACCAAGGCTGTCGAGTCTGCCGATAAGAATGTGGTGATTGATAAGAGTCGAAAGGCTTGGCCAGGTTGATGAATACGGCTGCACAGTATTGTCTCCTATCGATGGCAGTTAAGATATTGTTTTGGACCTTGAGCATGGCTGAGGTGCACCTGTGACCAGCTCGGAAGCCAGATTGCATAGCGGAGAAGGTACAGTGGAAATGGTCGGTGATTTGTTTGTTAACTTGGCTTTCGAAGATCTTAGAAAGGCAGGGTAGGATAGATATAGGTCTGTAACAGTTTGGGTCTAGAGTGTCTCCCCCTTTGAAGAGGGGGATGACTGCGGCAGCTTTCCAATCTTTGGGGATGTCAGACGATACTATGATACTACTGTATAGTGTAGTAAAGGTGCCCAGTCCAATTGGCAAAATAGGTATGGTGGCACAAGAAAATTGGCCGATGGACCTATTCAGCTAACAGTCCGATATACTCTAGACAGCTAGCGGGCCGCGGCTAGCAGGCTGGCAGATGGGCATTCAGGGGACGTCGCGACAGAGGGGCCTGCTGCAAAAAGAACCCTCAGGCAGATTACATCGGTAGTCCAGCCGTGATGGATTAGCAGGGCTTTGTGTAGTAAAAGGGGTCCAGGCCAATTGGCAAAATAGGTATTGTAGCCCAATGAGTGGCTGATGGACCTCTTCAGCTTGCCGGGAGATGGGCCTAGCATGGGCTAGCTCCGGGCTAATTGATGCTTGCTTCGGGACAGAGACGTTAGCCAGGAGAAGCAACTCAGATTGCAGCTAGTTATGATCCCGGTGATGATCCAGATGAAAAGGATCAGAGCTTGCGGTAGGAATCCAGGAATATGGAGAGAAAATAAGTCGGGTACGCTCTGGTTTGAAACTGGTGAGAGATTTCCGAGCTAGATGTTAGCTGATGACCGCTAGCAGTGGTTAGCTGACTACTTGTGAGTAGCTAGTTAGCTGGCTAGCTCCTGTTGGGGGATTCTGGTTCGGAAGTAAAGAAAAATACTTTAGAAAATAGCAGATCCAACCACATTGGGTGAAGTGGGTTGCAGGAGTGTATATTGAAGTTGAGGTTTAGGAAAAATATAAAAAAGATATGCGAAGAAGATAAAATATATATACACGGGACAAGAGGAGGACAAAGATGTCTGACTGCTACGCCATCTTGGAAAAAAAAGAGAAAAAAACATCACACTTAAAACATGACTATAACGGGCTATAAACACAATATAAACATAAACATTTCACCTCTTAGAGAGAAACAAATTACTTGGATTGACAGAGGATCAAGATTTATGGCACCCTCTCTCCAGCCTTCTGTGAGAATCTACCAGGCTGAGATCTTATCAGATCTGCCCTGGCACCACAGGGTCATAAATTACATTGCGAATGAGCAAACGCCAAGAACCATCTGGGAAGACCCTGGGATGACTCTAGATGCTCGCCCATGGCAGAAAATGCTGTGGTAAGTGTGCATGCAAAAGACTATGTTTACCAATACAACAATGAAACCACTTCTGCAAAAGTATTTGTGCAACCAAAAGAATAATACTTACGCAGGAAGGAATAATACTACACACGATAAACAATACGCAAAGCAGTATTGGCAACTCCAACATTAAAGAATAGTAACAGTCACAGTAAAACATATGGCTGAAACTTATCAAAGTAACATGAAGAAATTAGTGCTAATTACCTATTGTTACTGTTCCTGCGAGTTGGATTTAGTTACTAACAGTTTTTACATGGTCTGTCATTTCTCCGGATTTTACAAATAGATTTTACAAGACCTTTACTTGCTGTCTGTATAGTTTAAATGGTCTCATCATAAAGGCATTTAGTTAAAATGTCTCTCTGCTGGACATAATGCATTCCTATGGGATTTTACCTAGAGTGACGTCTACAGGCCACATTTAGTTCAATTGGGTTACAAACAGCGCCCTCTAATTATTGGTACAGTAAAGCATATTGTCTTATTTTGGCTCTATACTGCAAAGGTTTAGATTTGAAATTAGACAATGACTATGAGGTTGGCAACTTTAAAGATGGAATCCATAGCGGTGAAATTGCCACATACTCTTCCATGGGTCCAGCAAAATTAAGGCAGTTTGTACAATTTAAAAAACATTACAATACATTCACAGATTTCACAACACAGTGTGCCCTCAGGCCCCTACTCCACCATTACCACATACATACTGTACAATATCCATGTGTATGTATGTGTATAGTTCCGTATGTTATCGTGTGTGTGTATGCACATGTCTGTCCCTATGTTTGTGTTGATTCACAGTCCCCGCTGTTCCATGAGGTATTTTTTTAATCTGTTTTTTTTTAATCTAATTTTACTGCTTGCATAAGTTACTTGATGTGGAATAGAGTTCCATGTAGTCATGGCTCTATGTAGAACTGTGCGCCTCCCATAGTCTGTTCTGGACTTGGGGACTGTGAAGAGACCTCTTGAGGCATGTCTTGTGGGGTACGTATGGGTGTTAGAGCTGTGCGCCAGTAGTTCAAACAGACAGCTCGGTGCATTCAACATGTCAATACCTCTCATAAATACAACTACTGTAGTGATGAAGTCAATCTCTCCTCCACTTGGAGCCAGGAGAGATTGACATGCATATTGTTATTATTAGCTCTCTGTGTACATCCAAGGGCCAGACGTGCTGCCCTGTTCTGAACAAATTGCAACATTTCCATTTTTGTGGCACCTAACCACACCACTGAAAGGTTATCCAGGTGCGACAAAACTAGGTTCTGCTGTTAAGAAGGTAGAGCAGCGCTTCATTATGGACATACTTCTCCCAATCTTAGCTACTGTTGTAGCTACTGTTGTATCAATATGTTTTGACCATGACAGTTTACAATCCAGGGTAACTCCAACCAGTTTAATCAGCTCATCTTGCTCAATTTCCACATTATTTATTACAAGATTTAGTTGAAGTTTAAGGTTTAATGAATGATTTGTCCCAAATACAATTCTTTTCAATTTAGAAATATTTAGGACTAACTTATTCCTTGCTACCCACTCTGAAACTAACTGCAACTCTTTGTTAAGTGTTGCAGTCATTTAAGTCACTGTAGTAGCTGACATGTATAGTGTTGAGTCATCCGCATACATAGACACTTTGGCTTTACTCAAAGCCAGTGGCAATTCATTAGTTAAGATTGAAAAAAGTAAGGCGCCTAGACAGCTGCCCTGGGGAATTCCTGATTCTACCTGAATTATGTTAGAGAGGCTTCCACTAAAGAACACCCTTTGTGTTATTTTAGGCAGATAACACTTTATCCACAATATAGCAGGGGGTGTAAAGCCATAAGACATACGTTTTGTCAGCAGCAGACTATGATCGATAATGTCAAAAGCCACTCTGAAGTCTAACAAGACAGCCCCCACAATCTTTTTATCATCAATTTCTCTCAGCCAATCATCAGTCATTTGAGTAGGTGCTGTGCTTGTTGAATGTCCTTCTCTATAAGCATGCTGAAAGTTTGTTGTCAATTTCTTTACTGTAAAATAGCATTGTATCTAGTCAAACACAATTTTTTCCAAAAGTTTACTAAGGGTTGGTTACAAAGGATTGGTCGTCTATTTGAGTCATTAAAGGGGGCTTTACTATTCTTAGGTAGCGGAATTACTTTTGCTTTCCTCCAAGCCTGGGGGCACACACCTTTTAGTAGACTTAAATTTATAATATTGCAAATAGGAGTGGCAATATCGTTCGCTATTATCCTCAGTAATTTTCCATCCAGTGACACCATCTAGTGACACCTCTAGTACTGAGATTCAGTGCCTTATACCGCTGCGCCACTCGGGAAAATGGTTACATTTCCCCAGTCCCATTCCTAAAATGTTTACCTAAAAAGGTGGTGGGGTGGCCGCTATGTTGTTGTTTGAACTGCAGATTGCCCCTTTAGGATTTGTGAATCAGGAATATGTGTTTTTTTTATGTTTTCTGAATTCCAATTTAAACAAAGTAATTATTGAGCTGCATGGGCCTACACAATCCATATTTGAACATGTTTGATATTTACGATACCATTTTGAAAACAGTTGCATCTTGAGTTCATTCACTCCCGTTATTTTGGGGCCAAAATTGACCAATGAAAAAGAAACAAGGTGACAGAGTCAGACAACATTTGGTTTGTTTATGCAGATCGAGGTCTATATTGAATTTGACATTCCAAATATTGTAAATTGAAACCTAGGTTCCTACTTCAGGAGTGTGAAGCTAATATGTCTGGTTTTGTCAATCTGAAGCGGCAGCTGCCACGGCTGTGTAGAGAAATATCTGTTCTTCAACATGTCCGTCTTACAGCCAGTGAAGCAGCTTTCTCTGGCACAGTTGGAAATGACGAACCAAGGTTCCTCCTGGTCCCATAGGCCCTCAGTGTGTCCCTGTACAAGGTGCCACGAGCCCAACCGCAGACTGGTGCTGTCCCAGTAGGTGCAACTGGAACCACACTAAAACATTTCCTGTAAAATGTACAGGAACTTACTGGAAGCAATTGGCCAGTAAGTTACTGTAATTTATTTTACAGTACAGCGACTGTAATCCATTTTACGGCAAATAATTTCATGTAACCAACATTTTTACTGTAATCAAATTGACAGTATATTACTGGAATTCCTATGCAGCTACATATTGCCCATTGTTCTATGCAAGTTTTAATTTACATTTTGTTTATTTTTGCGTGCGCTCTTGTCCTTAGTAACGTACAGTCAGTGCATTCAACCAAGGTTGATAAAAAAAGAATGCATATCACAGACATAGCAAGTAAAACATTTCAGTAACCATTACGGAAAATGTTGTTGTAGTTAAGTATATGTTGGTCTTCAAAATAATTGTAATTACAACATTATGTTATGATATACAGTGCATTCGGAAAGTATTCAGACCTCTTGACTTTTCCCACATTTTGTTAAGTGTCCCATGGTGGCGGTGGGGATATGGTATGGTCAGGCATAACCTACGGACAACAAACAAATTCCATTTTATCGATGACAATTTGAATGCACAGAGATACAGTGACGAGATCCTGAGGCACATTGTACTGCCATTCATCCGCCGCAATCACCTCATGTTCCAGCATGACAATTCACTCCCCAATGTTGCAAGGATCTGTACACAACTCCTGGAAGCTTAAAATGTCCCAGTTCTTCAATGGCCTGCATACTCTCTATACATGTCACATATTGATCATGTTTGGTATGCTCTGGATTGACATGTACGGGAGCATTTTCCAGTTCCTGACAATATCCAACAACTTTCACAGCCACTGAAGAGGAGTGGGACAACATTCCACAACATCCCACATTTAACTAGGCAAGCCAGTTAAGAACAAATTCTTATTTACAGTGACGGCCTACACTGGCCAAACCCGGACGACTCTGGGCCAATTGTGCACCGACCTATGGGACTCCCGGTTGTGATAGAGCCTGGATTCAAACCAGTGTGTCTGTACTGACACCTCTAGCACTGAGATGCATTGCCTTATACCGCTGCGCCACCAGAGAGCCCAATCAACACTGCAAAGGAGATGTTTTGTGCTGCATGAGGCAAATTGTGGTCACATGAGATACTGAGTTTTTCTGATCCACGCCCCTACTTTTAAGGTAAACTTCATGACCAAAAGTATGTGGATTCCTGCTCGTCGAACATCTCATTCCAAAATCATGGGCATTAATATGGTGCTAATATAATATGGTGCCTTTGCTGCTATAATACCCTCCACTCTTCTGGGAAGACTTTCCACTAAATGTTGGAACATTGCTGTGGGGACTTGCTTCCATTCAGCCACAAAAGCATTAGTGAAGTCGGCCATTGATGTTGGCTGATTAGGCCTGGCTCGCAGTCGGCGTTCCAATTCATCCAAAGGTGTTCGATGAGGTCAGGGCTCTGTGCAGGCCAGTCAGTCTCTTCCACACCAATCTCGACAAACAATTTCTGTATGGACCTCACTATGTACAAAGCAGCATTTTTATGCTGAAACAGGAAAGGGCCTTCCCCAAATTGTTGCCACAAAGTCTAGATTGTCATTGTATGTTGTAGTGTTAATATTTCCCTTCACCGGAACTCAGGGGCCTAGCTCGAACCATGAAAAACATCCCCAGACCATTATTCCTCCTCCACCAAACTTTACAATTGGCACTATGCTTTGGGGCAGGTAGAGTTCTCCTGCATCCGCCAAACCCAGATTTGTCCATCGGACTGCCAGATAGGGAAGCGTGATTAATCACTCCAGAGAACGCGTTTCCACTGCTCTAGAGTCAGATGACGACATGCTTTACACCACTCGAGCCGACACTTGGCAATGCCCATGGTGATCTTAGGCTTGTGTTTGGCTGCTCGGCCATGTAAAACCATTTCATGAAGTTCCCGATGAACACTTCTTGTGCTGATGTTGCTTCCAGAGTTTGGAACTCAGTAGTGAGTGTTGCAACCGAGGACAGAGGATTTTAACTCGCTACGTGCTGCAGAATTCAGCCTTCCAGTTCTGTGAGCTTGTGTGGCCTACCACTTAGCGGCTGAGTTGTTTTTGCTCCTAGACGTAAAAACACAACCAAGACGATGCAGGAGTGGCTTCGGGACAAGTAAGTGACGCTCTCCATCCAACCTGACAGACCTTAGAGGATCTTCAGAGAAGAATGGGAGAAACTCCCCAAATACAGGTGTGCCAAGCTTGTATCGTCATATCCTGTAATCACTGGCAAAGGTGCTTCAACAAGGTACTGGGTAAAGGGTCTAAACACTTAGGGATCTCCAAAGGGTGGTGCGGTCTGCCAAATGTATCACCGGGGGCACACTGCCTGCCCTCCAGGACACCTACTGCACCCGATGTCACAGGAAGGCCAAAAAGACCATCAACCACCCGGGAAATGGCCTGTTCACCCCGCTATCATCCAGAAGGCGAGGTTAGTACAGGTGCATCAATGATGGGATTGAGAGACTATCTCAAAGCCATCAGACTGTTAATAGCCATCACTATCTGACTACCAACCGGTTACTCAAACCTGCACCTTAGAGGATGCTGCCCTATGTACATAGACATGGAATCACTGGTCAATTTAAAGGAAACACAGGTCACTTTAATAATGTTTACATACTATTTTAACCATTTCATATGTATATACTGTATTTTTTTTGTCAATACCACTCAGACATTGCTTTTCCTAATATTGATATATTTATTTTATTTTTAGACTTGTGTGTATTATTGTGAATTGTTAGATACTTCTGCACTGTTGGAGCTAGGAACACAGAATTCTGCTTAACTCGCAATAACATCTGCTAAACGTGTGTATGTGACCAATAAAATTAGATTTTGATTTGGTAGTGTATAAAAGATAATAACCCTTTAAACGTAATGTTCAGTTAAATTATTATTTAGATATTGGTTCCCTTACCATATATGTAGTCTATGTACTGCTCTAATGAGTGACTGCAATCCACACTTTGGTTTTGATAGTCACAGCCAACAAACAAGAATGTTATCATTTTCAGACAAACACGTTACTTCTTTCAGCACACTACTACAACAGTGTGACTGTTTTGGAATAAAATGTTCAATATATTTCCTTTAACATCCTCTGTGTTTTGTGCTTATTGTTTAACCATTGATATGTTCTAGGTCATTTTGAGAACTTAAGGAACATCAGGTACTGCTGGAATGTCTACCAATAGCATGTCCATCTTTTTGTGATAAATTACACTGGTCACTGTTCAGAACATTTATAAAGTATTAAGAAAGTATGAATAGTCCTCACTTTAGATTAGGGACTGCAAAAATACTTTACTAATGATTATTCAATTATTTATAAGGATATTTAATAAACATTATATGAATGATCTTATGAATAATTATTGCAGACTATAAAAGTTGTTTATAGATGTGTGAATAACTAGCTTACTAATACAAATGTGGGAGTAATGACACATGAATGATGAATAGACTATTTACTAATCCATTATACATTCTTTATTACAAAGTGTTATTATAAAGTGTTACCAATCTCTATATTCATTCTGACTCCACAGCATCTGAGAGAGCTGCTCTGGTGTGACCCCTGACCTGGCAGCAGTGATGTAGTGAGAGTAGGGTAGTGTTCATAACCAGTATGTTGAGGTTGAAGTGTCTGCTGCGGTCTCCTGCACTGTTGTCTTTAATCATTAATGCATATAGTAGTTATTTATACATTTTGGAATACCTAGCTGACTAACGTTTAACAAATGTGGGAGTAATGATTAAAAAATGGTAAGCAAACTGTAAATTCCTTACAAATGGTTTGTTACTGAATGCTATTATAAAGTCTTATCCATATTTGCATATTATTAATTTTGACCATCAACTACATACACAATACACCATTATTTTTTCCTTGGATGTTATCTGATATGATACATATTGTATATTTCAATTTGACTACTTGTTGAAGGCATTGTGTACCAATTGAGCCACTAGATGGTGATGTTGTTAAACATACACAATACTCATGATGTCCTAAAAATGTACTTTTAGAATACTTACATACTATTTATCATTAAATAACATGGAACAACCACAGACTTTGGTATTTGGAATATACAACTCAAAATGTCTTCATTGTTTTTTATAACACAAGCTTAATCCTTCTGTTGCCTTCTCCAAGTCATTCCATTCCAATTCAGACAAAATATTCTGTATCAACACCACATATATCTATGACGACAACACTGAGATAAGTCATGTCAGTGTATTGTTACATGAAAGAAGAAATTACAACAATGTTATTACAAAACCATATTTAACCTGTTTCTCAAACTGGGGAATGAAAACAAAGGAACTATGAACGCCTTAAGATCAGAGATAAAATATGTTTAGCTGTCACCTTGAACCATGGATAAAAGAAAGCATAAATGATTGGATTGATAAAAGAATTAATCAGTGGCAGAAAACCAATGATAAATGATAAATTGTCGCTAAAAAAAGACAAATGAAAGAAAGAAGAAAGTAGAAATGGAATCCAACAAATGAAATAGGTGAAAACAACAATAGAAAGAGTTTTTGCTGCTTTTCTCTCAGACTTATTTGCCTGTACAGTTTTAACACCAGACACACTGGTAGCCTCTTTTGAAAATACCTTTCTGGCCTGTGATCTGGCCACCACAAAGATTTTCAAATAAAGTGTTATAATAATAGAGCACGGGACAACCATTGTAAATACAACGTCAATGACATTACCCCAGGTTATTCCTTCAAAAATAAAACATTCTGTCAAACACCTGCTTGGTACCTGTACATTAACAAAGTTTTTTATAATAGCAGCACGATATATGACACAACAACACCAGGTAATGGATATAAAACACATAATTCTTCTCATTGTTATTTTAGAGTTGTATAATAAGGGATCACACACAGCAACATAGCGGTCAATAGATATCAAGACCAAATTGCCCAGAGATAAAGAAGTACATAAAAAATCTATGTAGATATGAAACACACAGAAATATTCCCCAAAAACCCAGCATGATTCCATTATTGCTACAGTCGTTACTGGTATCACAATCAGTCCCACCAGGAGATCTGACACAGCCAGAGAGAGGATGAGCAGGTTGGTTGGAGTGTGGAGCTGCTTGAAGTGAGAGATGGAGATGATCACCAGTGTGTTCAAAAATACTGTAACTGCTGAAATCAATGAGAAGAAGATGTACAGTGTTACATAGATAGATGTCGATAGCAAATCCTTTCTGCAAGAAGAGTTTCTGTCTTGAAAACAGTATTGAACATCTTTGTTTTCCTCCATTTGTAATAAAGGGTCAAAATGCTGAGGTCCTGCTCCTGCTTGGTCCTGTGTGTGACCCTGTCAGGTCCGCCTTCTGAGAAACTCTGAGCTCTGCCTCTCTATTTATCCTTAAGTGGCAAACAGATACTCTCCTCCCCAGCGTCTCTCTGCACACACACACACACACACGCACACGCACACACACACACCACCACCAACAAAACATACACAAGTGAGCACAGAAATTAACAAACGGTTGGTTAAACAAATCATTTGTGAAAACATGATGTAATGTGTGACAGGATTGGATGTTGCTGTGCCCACCTAGCCTGTCATTCAACCTTACTGATAGTTAGAGATGAGAGATATGTTACATTTACTCAACTAAGCATTTTAATTGGGAAAATATAGTATGGGTGATGTTTTTGACCTTTTTCAAGGTCAGTCTCGCAAAAAGACGCATTCTTGCGTTCTCACTACCCGCTATTCAAAGTGCTCTGAACAAATTAAAGGAATCGTTCACAAACATTGGCACATTCTGAAATATGATGATAGTCTCGGTAATGTGTTTTCTGACCTTCCCCTGGTCGCATTCTCGCGGGGCAGAAATCTCAGAGACAAATTGGTACACTCTGATTTACCACCCCAAGATATTCCTGAACAACGTCTATTTGCGCCCATACTGGATGGAAATTACATGTGTAATGGCTGTGCTCAATGCAATCGCACTTATAAATGTAGATCACTATACATTTTACCTCTTGGGGATGTCATTCGAAAACATAATGTTAAATTTCACTGCTATGCGGACGACACACAGCTGTACATTTCAATGAAACATGGTGAAGCCCCAAAATTGCCCTCGCTAGAAGCCTGTGTTTCAGACATAAGGAAGTGGATGGCTGCAAACTTTCTACTTTTAAACTCGGACAAAACAGAGATGCTTGTTCTAGGTCCCAAGAAACAAAGAGATCTTCTGTTGAATCTGACAATTAATCTGGATGGTTGTACAGTCGTCTCAAATAAAACTGTGAAGGACCTCGGCGTTACTCTGGACCCTGATCTCTCTTTTGAAGAACATATCAAGACTGTTTCAAGGACAGCTTTTTTCCATCTACGTAACATTACAAAAATCAGAAACTTTCTGTCCAAAAATGACGCAGAAAAATTAATCCATGCTTTTGTTACTTCAAGGCTGGACTACTGCAATGCTCTACTTTCCGGCTACCCGGATAAAGCACTAAACAAACTTCAGTTAGTGCTAAATACGGCTGCTAGAATCCTGACTAGAACCAAAAAATTTGATCATATTACTCCAGTGCTAGTCTCCCTACACTGGCTTCCTGTTAAGGCAAGGGCTGATTTCAAGGTTTTACTGCTAACCTACAAAGCATTACATGGGCTTGCTCCTACCTATCTTTCCGATTTGGTCCTGCCGTACATGCCTACACGTACGCTACGGTCACAAGACGCAGGCCTCCTAATTGTCCCTAGAATTTCTAAGCAAATGGCTGGAGGTAGGGCTTTCTCCTATAGAGCTCCATTTTTATGGAATGGTCTGCCTACCCATGTGAGAGACGCAGACTCAGTCTCAACCTTTAAGTCTTTACTGAAGACTTATCTCTTCAGTAGGTCCTATGATTAAGTACAGTCTGGCCCAGGAGTGTGAAGGTGAACGGAAAGGCTGGAGCAACGAACCGCCCTTGCTGTCTCTGCCTTGCCGGTTCCCCTCTTTCCACTGGGATTCTCTGCCTCTAACCCTATTACAGGGGCTGAGTCACTGGCTTACTAGTGTTCTTCCATGCCGTCCATGGGAGGGGTGCGTCACTTGAGTGGGTTGAGTCACTGACGTGGTCTTCCTGTCTGGGTTGGCGCCCCCCCTTGGGTTGTGCCATGGCGGAGATCTTTGTGGGCTATACTCGGCCTTGTCTTAGGACGGTAAGTTGGTGGTTGTAGACATCCCTCTAGTGGTGTGGGGGCTGTGCTTTGGCAAAGTGGGTGGGGTTATATCCTGCCTGTTCTGATCCCTCCTGTCTCAGCCTCCAGTATTTATGCTGCAGTAGTTTATGTGTCGGGGGGCTAGGGTCAGTCTGTTAAATCTGGAGTATTTCTCTTGTCTTATCCGGTGTCCTGTGTGAATTTAAATATGCTCTCTCTAATTCTCTCTTTCTCTCTTTCCTTCTTTCTCTCGGAGGACCTGAGCCCTAGGACCATGCCCCAGGACTACCTGTCATGATGACTCCTTGCTGTCCCCAGTCCACCTGGCCATGCTGCTGCTCCAGTTTCAACTGTTCTGCCTGCGGCTACGGAACCCTGACCTGTTCACCGGACGTGCTTGTTTCACCCTCGACAACTACTATGACTATTATTATTTGACCATGCTGGTCATTTATGAACATTTTAACATCTTGACCATGTTCTGTTATAATATCCACCCGGCACAGCCAGAAGAGGACTGGCCACCCCTCATAGCCTGGTTCCTCTCTAGGTTTCTTCCTAGGTTTTTGGCCTTTCTAGGGAGTTTTTCCTAGCCACCGTGCTTCTTTCACATGCATTGCTTGCTGTTTGGGGTTTTAGGCTGGGTTTCTGTACAGCACTTTGAGATTTCAGCTGATGTACGAAGGGCTATATAAATAAATTTGATTTGATCCTTCAAACACCCCCAAACAGGGAAATCTATCCCAATTAAAGGTGTTATTACGTGTTCCACTAAGGCAGTTATTTATCTTATAACTTGTCCTTGTGGTAAAAATGATGTGGGTAAAACGAAGCGTGAATTAAAAGTACGTATCTCAGAGCATCATAGCACCATTAGGTTCAAAAACTTGACCTACCCAGTTGCGGCCCACTTTTGGGAAGCAAACCACTCGATTTCGTCTCTGCGTCATATTGGCATCGAACATGTCACCCTCCCGAGGAGAGGGGGTGACATTGATAATTTATTGTTAAAACGAGAGGCTGCCTGGATCTTTAATTTAAAGACCCTTGCTCCCTTCGGTCTCAACATAGACTTTGATCTGAAGCCATTCTTGTGATTATTGTGATTTTGCCATTGTAATTGTTTGTTAGATACATTTTAGACTACAACGGCTATGATCGTATGCTATCCATTTGTTTGTCTTTTTGTATGTTCTTTGTATGCCATTTTTTTAAATATTTGAGTTAACCAATGAAATTAGGCCACACTTGGCCATGAATACAAACACCTGTGTGTCTTCTGACACTATATAAATGACTCATCTCGCAGTGTTTGTGATGATACCCTGATGAAGACAGCTTTGCTGTCGAAACGTTGGTTATTAGGTTATAAAATTTATGCATCTGAGCTCTTAGAGTGTGCGGCTTTCCCTTACTATCTGATGTTTTGGTCAATCAAAGGCTATTTTACATGGGAAATAGGATAACTGTGCAGACTAACTGGTTTTGGTGATGTCAGTGCTTAGTTTGGAACATAATCCACAACCTCAGGACACATGACGGCACGACACGTCAGCTGGCAACTGTGTAGGAAAGTTGACAGTAGGGAAGTTGATGAGATAGCATAAGTTCATGGTGTTGTCACGTCCTGACCAGCAGAGGGAGGTATGGTATCAGTTTTGGGCCAGGATGTGGCAGGTTTTTTGTATGTTAAGGGGTTTGTGTTGGTGATTAAACTCCCAATTGAAGGCAGGTGTGTTGAGTTGCCTTTGATTGGGAGTTCTATATAGTGGTGTGTGTTTTTCTTTGGGGTTGTGGGTAGTTGTCCTTGCACTGCATTGTATGTGCCTGCAAGACTGTTGCTGTCGTCTTTATTGTTTTTGTCCAGTGGATACTTTACTCCTTTTTTTTAAATTAAAAAACATGAGTATCCATATTCCCACTGCGTCTTGGTCCTCTTCTCTCCAGTACGACCTTTTCTGTGAAGAGTACGACATTTTTTGTGACAGAACTACCCACCACCAAACCAGGACCAAGCAGCGGAAGAGGAGGGAGCAGCGCCAGGAGGAACGTAAGAAATGGATCTGGCAGGACGAAAGACTATTCTGGGAGGACAAGGGAGCTAAGGGAACATGAGAGGCAGCCCCAATATTTTTTTTGGGGGGGGCACAAGGGCTGTCTGGCTGGGCGAGATTGGAGCCCCAGGCCAGCTCCCCGTACCCTTGTAGGGCAGACTGGACAGGTCCCGTGCTTTGGGGTTGGGGCTGTTGTGAGGCCTGGGATTTTCAGGCCGGTAGGCACAGTACCAGTGCCCCGCATGTGCCAGGGCAAGGTGAGCATCGAGCCGGAAGGGGTGATGCCAACCCTGCGCTCAAAACCGCCAGTGCGCCTCGAAGGTCCGGTGTTTCCCGCTATATGCACTAGCATGGAGGTGCGTGTCTCCAGGCTGGCACGTCCAGTACCAGCCCCACGCATCAGGCATCTAATGTGTCAGGCCATTCTCGCCAGTCAGGAGTTGCCAGAACTGCCTGCCAGTCAGGAGTCGCCAGAGCTGCCTGCCAGTCAGGAGTCGCCAGAGATGCCTGCCAGTCAGGAGTCGCCAGAGATGCCTGCCAGTCAGGAGTCGCCAGAGATGCCTGCCAGTCAGGAGTCGCCAGAGTGGCCCGACTGCCCGGAGATGCCAGAGTGGCCCGACTGCCCGGAGATGCCAGAGTGGCCCGACTGCCCGGAGATGCCAGAGTGGCCCGACTGCCCGGAGATGCCAGAGTGGCCCGACTGCCCGGGTCTGCCAGAGTGGCCCGACTGCCCGGGTCTGCCAGAGTGGCCCGACTGCCCGGGTCTGCCAGAGTGGCCGGACTGCCCGGGTCTGCCAGAGTGGCCCGACTGCCCGGGTCTGCCAGAGTGGCCCGACTGCCCGGGTCTGCCAGAGGTGCCCGCCTGCCCGGGTGCCCTGCCTGTCCTCCGGCCTAGCCCGAGTGGCGCTCCTGTCCTCCGGCCCAGCCCGAGTGGCCCTCCTGTCCTCCAGGCCCAGCCCGAATGGCCCTCCTGTCCTCCGGCCCAGCCCGAGTGGCCCTCCTGTCCTCCGGCCCAGCACGAGTGGCCCTCCTGTCCTCCGGCCCAGCCCGAGTGGCCCGACTGCCCGGGTCTGCCAGAGTGGCCCGACTGCCCGGGTCTGCCAGAGTGGCCCGACTGCCCGGGTCTGCCAGAGGTGCCCGCCTGCCCGGGTGCCCTGCCTGTCCTCCGGCCTAGCCCGAGTGGCGCTCCTGTCCTCCTGCCCAGCCCTAGTGGCCCGCCTGTCCTCCGGCCCAGCCCGAGTGGCCCGCCTGTCCTCCGGCCCAGCCCGAGTGGCCCGCCTGTCCTCCGGCCCAGCCCGAGTGGCCCTCCTGTCCTCCGGCCCAGCCCGAGTGGCCCTCCTGTCCTCCGGCCCAGCCCGAGTGGCCCGCCTGTCCTCCGGCCCAGCCCGAGTGGCCCGCCTGTCCTCCGGCCCAGCCCGAGTGGCCCGCCTGTCCTCCGGCCCAGCCCGAGTGGCCCTCCTGTCCTCCGGCCCAGCCCGAATGGCCCTCCTGTCCTCCGGCCCAGCACGAGTGGCCCTCCTGTCCTCCGGCCCAGCACGAGTGGCCCTCCTGTCCTCCGGCCCAGCCTGAGTGGCCCGACTGCCCGGGTCTGCCAGAGTGGCCCGACTGCCCGGGTCTGCCAGAGTGGCCCGACTGCCCGGGTCTGCCAGAGGTGCCCGCCTGCCCGGGTGCCCTGCCTGTCCTCCGGCCTAGCCCGAGTGGCGCTCCTGTCCTCCTGCCCAGCCCGAGTGGCCCGCCTGTCCTCCGGCCCAGCCCGAGTGGCCCGCCTGTCCTCCGGCCCAGCCCGAGTGGCCCGCCTGTCCTCCGGCCCAGCCCGAGTGGCCCTCCTGTCCTCCGGCCCAGCCCGAGTGGCCCTCCTGTCCTCCGGCCCAGCCCGAGAGGCACTCCTGTCCTCCGGCCCAGCCCGAGTAGCCCTCCTGTCCTCCGGCCCAGCCCGAGTGGCCCTCCTGTCCTCCGGCCCAGCCGAGTGGCCCGCCTGTCCTCCGGCCCAGCCCGAGTGGCCCTCCTGTCCTCCGGCCCAGCCCGAGTGGCCCGACTGCCCGGGTCTGCCAGAGTGGCCCGACTGCCCGGATCTGCCAGAGTGGCCCGACTGCCCGGGTCTGCCAGAGGTGCCCGCCTGCCCGGGTGCCCTGCCTGTCCTCCGGCCTAGCCCGAGTGGCGCTCCTGTCCTCCTGCCCAGCCCGAGTGGCCCGCCTGTCCTCCGGCCCAGCCCGAGTGGCCCGCCTGTCCTCCGGCCCAGCCCGAGTGGCCCGCCTGTCCTCCGGCCCAGCCCGAGTGGCCCTCCTGTCCTCCGGCCCAGCCCGAGTGGCCCTCCTGTCCTCCGGCCCAGCCCGAGAGGCACTCCTGTCCTCCGGCCCAGCCCGAGTGGCCCTCCTGTCCTCCGGCCCAGCCCGAGTGGCCCTCCTGTCCTCCGGCCCAGCCCGAGTGGCCCGCCTGTCCTCCGGCCCAGCCCGAGTGGCCCGCCTGTCCTCCGGCCCAGCCCGAGTGGCCCGTCTGTCCTCCGGCCCAGCCCGAATGGCCCTCCTGTCCTCCGGTTCAGCCCGAGTGGCCCTCCTGTCCTCCGGCCCAGCCCGAGTGGCCCGACTGCCCGGGTCTGCCAGAGTGGCCCGACTGCCCGGGTCTGCCAGAGTGGCCCGACTGCCCGGGTCTGCCAGAGGTGCCCGCCTGCCCGGGTGCCCTGCCTGTCCTCCGGCCTAGCCCGAGTGGCACTCCTGTCCTCCGGCCCAGCCCGAGTTGCCCGCCTGTCCTCCGGCCCAGCCCGAGTGGCCCGCCTGTCCTCCGGCCCAGCCCGAGTGGCCCGCCTGTCCTCCGGCCCAGCCCGAGTGGCCCTCCTGTCCTCCGGCCCAGCCCGAGTGGCCCTCCTGTCCTCCGGCCCAGCCCGAGTGGCCCTCCTGTCCTCCGGCCCAGCCCGAGTGGCCCGCCTGTCCTCCGGCCCAGCCCGAGTGGCCCTCCTGTCCTCCGGCCCAGCCCGAGTGGCCCGCCTGTCCTCCGGCCCAGCCCGAATGGCCCTCCTGTCCTCCGGCCCAGCCCGAATGGCCCTTCTGTCCTCCGGCCCAGCCCGTATGGCCCTCCTGTCCTCCGGCCCAGCCCGAATGGCCCTCCTGTCCTCCGGCCCAACCCGAGTGGCCCTCCTGTCCTCCGGCCCAGCCCGAGTGGCCCTCCTGTCCTCCGGCCCACCTCGAGTGGTCCGTCTGCCAGGGTCAGCCCGAGTGGCCCGTCTGCCCGGCGCAGCTATCGGCGCCACCGAAGTGGGCGACGCCGAAGGTGGAGCGAGGTCCACGTCCTGCACCTGAGCCACCTCCAGGATGGGTGGGTTGGGGAGGGAGGGTGTAGCACAGTGCCGTCGTTGACGGCAGCCACCCTCCCTTCCCTCCCTTATTGTTTAGGGGTTATTGTTTATTGGTTTTGTTGGGGTTACATTTTTTTTGTGTTTTCTGTTGTTAGGTGCATTCCGGGGTCTGCACCTTGAGGGGGGGGTACTGCCACGTCCTGACCAGCAGAGGGAGGTATGGTATCAGTTTTGGGTCAGGATGTGGCAGGTTTTTTGTATGTTAAGGAGTTTGTGTTGGTGATTAGACTCCCAATTGAAGGCAGGTTTGTTGAGTTGCCTTTCATTGGGAGTTCTATATAGTGTAGTGTGTTTTTCTTTGGGGTTGTGGGTAGTTGTCCTTGCACTGCGTTGTATGTGCCTGCAAGACTGTTGCTGTCGTCTTTATTGTTTTTGTCCAGTGGATACTTTACTCTTTTTTTTTTATAAAAAAAAATGAGTATCCATATTCCCGCTGCGTCTTGGTCCTCTTCCCTCCGGTACGACATTTTCTGTGATGAGTACGAATTTTTTTGTGACAGGTGTACACGCTTATAGCAAATGCAATCAAAATTGTCTCATTCCATAGGAACATTCCATAGACATTAAAATGTCCATCTGATCTGAATTATTAATACACTACAAAATCAAATCAAAATCAAATGTTATTGGTCACATACACATATTTAGCAGATGTTTTTGCGGGTTTAGTGAAATTCTTTGTTCCTACCTCCAACAGTGCAGTAGTATCTAACAATTCACAACAATACACACAAATCAAAAGTAAATGAAGGGAATAAAGAAATATATAAATATTAGGAAAAGCAATGTCTGAGTGGTATTGACAAAAAATATAGTTGAATACAGTATGTACATCTGACATGTGTAAAATAGTATATTAACATTATTAGTGTGACGTGTGTCGTGTGTTCCATTTAAAGTGACAAGTAATTCCATGTCTATGTACATACGGCAGCATCCTCTAAGGTGCAGGATTGAGGTACCGGGTGGTAGCCGGCTAGTGATGGCTATTTAACAGTCTGATGGTCCTGAGATGGAAGTTTTTTTTCAGTCTCTCGGTCCAAGCTTTGATGCACCTGCACTGACCTCGCCTTCTGGATGATAGCGGCGTGAAAAGGCCGTAGCTCGGGTGGTTAATATCCTTGATGATCTTTTTGGCCTTCCTGTGACATCGAGTACTGTAGGTGTCCTGGAGGGCAGGCAGTGTGCCTCCGGTGATGCATTGGACAGACCGTACCACCCTCTGGAGAGCCCTGTGGTTGTGGGCGGTGCAGTTGCTGTACCAGGTGGTGACACAGCCGGACAGGATGCCCCCAGTTGTCCCCAAAGCTCACACATCCCTGGGTCGCTTGTCTTTTCAGTTGGCTGCAGCTAGCGACTGGAACGAGCTGCAAAAAACATTCAAACTGAACAGTTTTATCTTAATCTCTTCATTCAATGACTCAATCATGGACACTCTTACTGACAGTTGTGGCTGCTTTGCGTGATATTTTGTTGTCTCTACCTTCTTGCCCTTTGTGCTGTTGTCTGTGCCCAATAATATTTGTACCGTGTTTTGCGCTGCTACAATGTTGTGCTACTGCCATGTTGTGTTTCTACCATGTTGTTGTCATGTTGTGTTGCTACCATGCTGTGTTGTCATGTGTTGCTGCCATGCTATGTTGTTTTCTTAGGTCTCTCTTTATGGGGCGTTGTGTTGTCTCTCTTGTCATGATGTGTGTTTTGTCCTATATATATATATATGTATATACTACCGTTCAAAAGTTTGGGGAAACTTAGAAATGTACTTGTTTTTTTAAATAAAAACATTTTTTGTCCATGAAAATGACATAAAATTGATCAGAAATACAGTGTAGTCATTGTTAATGTTGTAAATGACTTTGTAGCTGGAAAGTTCCTCTGTCCAGTTTCTGTGTTCTTTTGCCCATCTTAATCTTTTATTTTTATTGGCCAGTCTGAGATATGGCTTTTTCTTTGCAACTCTGCCTAGAAGCCCAGCATCTCGGAGTCTCCTCTTCACTGTTGACATTGAGACTTGTGTTTTGCGGGTACTATTTAATGAAGCTGCCAGTTGATGACTTGTGAGGCGTCTGTTTCTCAAACTAGACACTCTAATGTACTTGTCCTCTTTCTCAGTTGTATATTAATACAACTTAATAGCGGAGAAGGTAAAGTGGGATTCGAAATGGTCGGTGATCTGTTTGTTCACTTGGCTTTCAAAGACTTTAGAAAGGCAGGGCAGGATGGAAATAGTTCTGTAAAAGTTTGGGTCAAGAGTGTCTCCCCCTTTTGAAGAGGGCGATGACCGTGGCCGCTTTCCAATCTTTAGGAATCTCAGATGATACGAAAGAGAGGTTGAACAGACTAGTAATAGGGGTTGCAACAATGGCGGCGGCTAATTATAGGAAGAGAGGGTCCAGATTGTCTATCCCATCTTATTTTTTGGTATCCTGATTTTGCAGCTCTTTCAGAACATCAGCTGTCTGGATTTTGGTGAAGGAGAAGCGGGGGGGGGGGGGGGATTTGGCAAGTTGCTGCGGGGGGTGCAGAGCTCTTGACCGGGGTAGTGGTGACAGTGTTTCCTAGTCTCAGTGCAGTGGGCAGCTGGGAGGAGGTCCTCGTATTCTCCATGGACTTTACTGTGTCCCAAAACTATTTGGAATTAGTGCTGCAGGATGCAAATTTCTGTTTGAAAAAGCTAGCCTTTGCTTTCCTAACTGACTATGTGTATCGGTTCCTGACTTCCCTGAAAAGTTGCATATCACGGGGACTATTCCAAGCTAGTGCAGTACGCCACAGGATGTTTTTGTGCTGGTTCAACATTTTTTGAAAGGGTCATGCTTATTTAAGGTTGTGAAGAAAGCACTTTTAAAGACCAACCAGGCATCCTCTACTGACGGGATGAGGTCAATATCCTTCCAGGATACCGGGGCCAGGTCGATTAGAAAGGCAGAGGTGTTTTATGGAGCGTTTGACATTGATGAGGGGTGGTCGGTTGACCACGGACCCATAACGGACTCAGGCAATGAGGCAGTGATCGCTGAGATCTTGGTTGAAAACAGCAGAGGTGTATTAAGAGGGCAAGTTGGTCAGGATGATATCTATGAGGGTGCCTGGTTGGTCTTTAATAGATTTTGGGTTGTACTTGGTAGGTTCCTTGATAATTTGAGTGAGATTGACGGCATCTAGTTTAGATTGTAGGACGGCCGGGGTGTTAAGCATATACCAATTTAGGTCACCTAGCAGTACAAACTCTGACAATAGATGGGGGGCAATCAATTCACATATGGTGTCCAGGGCACAGCTGGGAGCTGAGGAGGGTCTATAACAAGCGGCAACAGTGAGGGACTTATTTCTGGAGAGATGGATCTTTAAAAGTAGAAGCTCGAACTGTTTGGGCATAGACCTGGATAGTATGACAGAACTCTGCAGGCTATCGCTGCAGTAGATTGCAATACCACCCCCTTTAGCAGTTCTGTCTTGACGGAAAATATTGTAATTGGGGATGGAAATTTCAGAATTTTTGGTGGCCTTCCTAAGCCAGGATTCAGACACGGCTAGGACATCAGGGTTGGCGAGTGTGCTAAAGCAGTGAATAAAGCAAACTTAGTGAGGAAGCTTCTGATGAACCAAGGCTTTTACAGTTGCATTAGTCAACAAATGAGATTCCCTGGGGACACAAAGGGCCTGGGTTAACCTCTACATCACAAGAGGAACAGAGGAGGAGTAGGATGAGGGTACGGCTAACGGCTATAAGAACTGGTTGTCTAGTGTTTTGGGAACAGATAATAAAAGCAGCAGATTTCTGGACGTGGTAGGATAGATTCAGGGCATAGTGTACAGACAAGGGTATGGTAGGGTGTGAGTACAGTGGGGGTTAACCTAGGCATTGAGTGACGATGAGAGAGGTTGCATCTCTGGAGGCGCCAGTTAAGCTAGGTGCAGTCTTCGCATTTGTGGGGGGTGGGACAAGGGGGCTATCTGAGGCATATTGAGCAGGACTAGGGGCTCTGCAGTAAAATAAAACAATGAGAGCTGCCCTAAACAACAGTACACAAGGCATATTGACATTAGAGAAAGGCATAAAGTAATCACAGGTGTTGATTGGGAGAGTTAAGTCAACAACGGGTGAGACAACAACAGGTAAATAGCTAGGACAACAACAACGGGTAAATGGCGATGAATGGGCAGAGAGGGTCAGTTAGCTATACACAGGGCCTGAGTTCAAGGCTGGGGCCGACAGCTAAACAAAATGAAGTACCGTGTTAATGAACAGTCCAGCAGGCATCAGCTGTGTGGTCGATTGATCATAGGGTCCAATTAGCAGCAATAGATGAAAAAAGGAGCCGTTCAGTAGTCGATTACCTACGCTAGGCGAGCAGGAGACACGGCTTTCAGGAAGCTAGCAGGCCGGGGCTAGCAGAAGGATCATCACCAACATCCGCCACTCAGAGACCGGTTGAGAGCACATCGGCCGAATTACGTCAGCAGAACAGTAGACCAGTCGTGATGTATCGGTGGGGCTCTGTGTTGACAAAGGGTCCAGGCCAATTGGCAAGAGAGGTATTGCAGGTGGTGTACATCGCTTGCTAGCCAGGAGATGGGCCGTAGCTCGAGGCAAGCTCGAGGCTAACTGGTGCATGCTTCTGGACAAGGGCATTAGCCACAATAGCAACTAGCTAACTGCAAAGATCCGGTGTAATGGTCCAGAGCTTGCGACAGGAATCCAGTGATGTAGTGGGAAAAAAAGCAGACCGATATGCTCAGGGCTGATATCGTGCTGTGCAGACTGGCAGGTATTTTCCGGGCTATACGGGCTAAAGCGGCTGGAGCCCGAGCTAAAGGTGAAGACCACTAGCAGTGGCTAACAATGACTAAATAGCTAGTAGCTAATTAGCTGGCTAGCTGCTGATGGAGGTTCTGATGGAGGTTCCAGATATAAGGTAAAAAAAAATAGCAGATCTGTACCACATTGGGTGAGGCGGGTTGCAAGAAGGTATATTTAATTTGAAAATGGAAAAAAAGATATTGAAATATAATGAAATGTATACAAAAAAATTAAAAAGATAATATTTACATGGGAAGAAAACAAACACCTCTTACTGCTGCGCCATCTTGGAAAACAAAGTCCGGGAGCAAGACGTCGGTATCCGTGACGTGGCTGGTTTTTCCTTTGTAATCCCTGATGGTCTATAGACCCTGGCACATAAGTCTTGTTTCTAAACCTTTGAATTGCGATTCCAGTTTTTCTCTCTACTGACCTTTTGCCTGTTTGATTGCCGAAGTTGTCCAAATACTTATAAATTCTTTAATTGGGGGGAATAGATACATAAGGTGTTTCTAAACTGTAAAACAGACACAGCGCATTCTGAATTTTTTTTTTACACCTAATCAATCTACTCACAATACACCATAATGACTGTAAGAATATTTGAAGATAATACACAACGCAGAGAACTAACGGTCAAGAGGGAATTAACGATCATTGGAAATAGTGTTTTTTCTGTAATAGGGAATTAATGATCAATGGGTCATAGATTACGGAATTTGTCTGGGCGTTGAGCCTGAATTGGCCATTGGCCCAGTTTTATTGCAAGGAATTCTAATTGGTCAACCACAGGCTAGGGTTGGGTTATAAAACTACATCCCGTCTCTTTGTTCTGTGGAGAGAATCACTGAGGAGAGGGGAGAATGTACATCTACCTCTCAGCATAAAATCTATGATATGTCCTCTTTGAATAAACCTATTATTCTCCCTTGATTTGTTTTGGGGTCTGTGTTATTGAAGAGTAACATCAAGTGCTAACCTGATGAAGAAAAAACAGGTTTTATTTTTTTGACAAATGTATAAAACATTTCAAACTGAAATTTACATAAGTATTCAGACCCTTCACTCAGTACCTTGTTGAAGCACATTTGGCAGTGATTACGCTACAAGCTTGGCAAACCTGTATTAGGGGAGTTTCTCCCATTTTTCTCTGCAGATCCTCCCAAGCTCTGTCAGGTTGGATGTGGAGCATTGCTGCACAGCTATTTTCAAGTCTCTCCACAGATGTGCCATCGGGTGTAAGCCCGAGCTCTGGCTGGGCCACTTAAGGACATTTAGAGATTTGTCCCGAAGCCACTCCTGCGTTGTCTTGGCTGTGTGCTTAGGGTCATTGTCCTGATCGTAGGTGAACCTTCACCCCAGTCTGAGGTCCTTAGCACTCTAGAGCAGGTTTCATTAAAGATCTCTCTTTACTTTGCTCCATTCATCTTTCCCTCGATCCTGACTAGTCTCCCAGTCCCTGCCACTGAAAAACATATCCACAGCATGATTCTTCCACCACCATGCTTCATCACAGGGAGGGTGCCAGGTTTCCTCCAAAGGTGACACCTGGCATTCAGGCCAAAGAGTTCAATCATGGTTTCATCAGACCCGAGAATCTTGTTTCTCATGGTCTGAGAGTACTTAAGTTGCCATTTGGCAACCAGTTGCCATGTGCCTTTTATTGAGGTGTGGCTTCCGTCTGGCCACTCTACAATAAAGACCTGATTGTTGGAGTGCTGCAGAGATGGTTCTCCCATCTCCAAAGAGGAACTCTGTAGCTCTCTCAGAGTGACCATCAGGTTCTTGGTCACCCCCCTGACCACGGCCCTTCTCTCCTGAGTACTCAGTTTGGCCGGGCGACCAGCTCTAGGAAGAGTATTGGTGGTTTAAAACGTCTTCCATTTAAGAATGATGGAGGCCACTGTGGTCTTCGGGACCTTCAATGGTGCGCACATTTTTCCCCAGATCTGTGCCTCGACACAATCTTGTCTCGGAGCTCTACGGACAATTCCTTTGACTTCATGGCTTGGTTTCTGCTCTGACATGCACTGTCAACTGTGGGAACTTATATAGACAGGTGTGTGCCTTTCCAAATCATGTCCAATCAATTGAATCTACCACATGTGGACTCCAATCAAGTTGTCGAAACATCAAGGATCATCAATGGAAACAGGATGCACAATACCTCAATTTTGAGTCTCATAGCAAAGGGTCTGAAAACGTATGTAAGTATTTCTGTTTTTATTTTTAATACATTTGCAAATTGACAAAAAAAACGGTTTGTGGGGTATTGTGTGTAGATTGATGAGAAATAAAATAATTTAATACATTTTCGAATAAGGCTGTAACGTAACAGAATGTGGAAAAAGTCAAGGGGTATGAATACTTTCCAAATGCACTGTATGTATCAAAATACCCTCAAATAAAAGGTGACATTCTAAAATGTCGCCTTATATTAAACATTTGATCTCATATCCAAAGTTCTGGACTAAAGAGCTAGATTTTTAAAAATGTTTTCCTGCAGAGTGAAACAGAGGACTGGGATTACTATCAGTATGTACAGTGGCCAGAGTAAAGCAGTAAAGATCACAATCTGTGACAGAGGGATAACTTGACTTATTCTATACTGAACAAAAAAATAAACGCAAGATTTTACTGAGTTACAGTTATATGGAAATCAGTCAATTGAAATGAATTCATTAGGCCTATGGATTTCACATGATTGGAATACAAATATACATATGTTGGTCAAAGACATACAAAAGTATGGGGACACCCCTTCAAATGAGTGGATCTGGCTATTTCAGCCACACCCGTTGCTATCAGTTGTATGAACTTGATCACACAGCCATGCAATCTCCATAGACAAACATTGGCAGTAGAATGGGCTTACTGAAGAGCTCAGTGACTTTCAACGTGGCACCGTCATAGGATGCTACCTTTCCAACAAGTCAGTTCAGCAAATTGCAGCCCTGCTAGAGATGCCCCGTTCAACTGTAAGTGCTGTTACTGTTCAATGGAAACATCTAGGAGCAACAATGTCTCAGCCACAAAGTGGTAGGCCACACAAGCTCACAGAACGGGAAGGCGGGAATCCTCTGTCCTCGGTTGCAACACTCACAACCGAGTTCCAAACTGCCTCTGGAAGCAACGTCAGCACAAGAACTGTTCGTCAGGAGCTTCATGAAATGGGTTTCCATGGCCGAGCAGCCGCACACAGGCCTAAAATCACCATGCGCAGTGCCTAGTGTTGTCTCGAGGGGTGAAAAGCAATGGAAGTCCCAGCAGCAATTATCCAACATCTAGTGGAAGGCCTTCACAGCAGAGTGGGGGCTATTATAGCGGCTAAAGCCGGATTAAGTCCATATTAATGCCCATGATTTTGGAATGAGATGTTCGATGAGCAGCTGTCCACATACTTTTGGCAATGTAGTGTCTAAGAAAGTTCAGGAAAAACTAAGAAACAGAACTAGAGAAACAGGAAGGCGGGAAAGAACACTGGTAAGACCTGACAAGACAAGACGAACTGGCAACAGACAAACAGAGAATACAGGTATAAATACACAGGGGATAATGGGAAGATGGACGACACCTGGAGGGGTGGAGACAAGCACAACAACAGGTGTAATATCGCAAACGGACATGGCGGTTTCACCGATACTGATTCCAGCTTTAAAGGGAAATGTCACTCAAAAACAAGATTCAAAGTGTCGACGGCCACATCATCATGATGATGCGAAATATCGTATGATGCAAAAGGCATCGTCATACTGTATGATGATGTGGCCGGTGACACTTTGATTCTTGAAAGTCCAATTTCTTAAAAAGTAGACATCAGACATACAAATCATTGTGGGACTGTATCAACATTGGACTAGTAAAAAAAAAACAAAGGATAGTTTTTCAGTGTAATTTCCCTTTAAGGGCGTAATTGCTATCCTCCAGGCAACTCCACACTATTAGCCACAACCCAAGGTCAGCGATGTAGTGCCACACGGACACCCCGGGCTGAAATCTATTTGACACATTGCTGCAAAACTCACGTACATGCTCTTAATAAGTTAACACATCAAACAACTCTGCCATCAGCAACACAGTCAAGGAGCACAGCCTGCAGGTATATGGTACGTAAACAACAACCTCAGAATAGTACAAAATGTAGGTGTACAGTATGTGTGTGTGTGTGTGTTAATACACAGTATGTGTGTTTTGTCCCTCCAGTCTCCTCCATTATCTGTGGTCACAACCAGGTCCCAGAACATGTGAGTGTGGTGGTGAACAACCCTGTGTCTCTAACCTGTGACATCCCTCTTCCTGCTATCACCTGGCTGAACGATGGAAACACAGAGCAGGAGACCACAGCAGACACTTCAACCTCAACATACTGGTTATGAACACTACCACTACTCTCACAACCACTGTTCCCACTACATCACTTTTGCCAGGTCAGGGGTCACACCAGAGTCTTTTGGCATGTTAGATATGTCTATATTGACCCTGGATCATATTATATATGTGTTGATCCTGGATCATGCCCCATGGAATAAGGATGTGCCAACTCAGAGGCCATATAAAAAAATTAATTTCAGTTCTGTACTTGTGAAAATGTCTTGTTATTTGTCAAAAACACTACAGAGAGGGTGTAGGATTAAGACTTGAGTGAGTTTAGGGGAAGGTTTAGTCTGAAAACATACCTCTTCATGAGGATCGTAATTAATGCCACAACAACCCCCCCATCTGCTAAATGACTAAAATGGAAAATGTGTAGCAGAGGTGAGTCAGACTCATGGTCTCGTAATGAGTTAGCCCTGCATGGTACTTCAAAATCAGTGTCACCCTCGGTCCAAGAGGGACTTTCCTCTTGGACTATTGGTTAAGATGTTGGTTTTCCACTCAGGATACCATGGTTCAGATCCCACCTGTGACAGAGTCATGATTCAGAGGTCGGATTGTTGACCTGTGCAAGGAAGACTAGTTTAGGGGTGAGGGTTGTACTGAGGCTGAGGCCTAGTGGAAGTTGTACTCACACAAATGACAATAGAGCTGTACTTAGGTTCACTTTGAATGTTTATGCTGTATTAGGTCCTTATTATGTCCCTGGAGTAAATAAAGCATTTGTGTGTCTCCAACACCTTTAATTGGTAGAATTCCTTAGAGTTTTGGACATCATTGTTCCAGAGCCTTGCATACAGGTAATAACATGACCCTCTGGTGTCAGAAACCAAGTCAAACTAACATCATTAAAGAGTTGTCCATTTACCCGGTAGAGACAGTATAGTACCAGTGACATCAGTCAAAGAGCACAGGTCGACTTTTGCTGATGTAATATGCTCTCTAAGAATCATTCTAGGTTTACCTAGGTTTACCTACAATGTACTCACATCCTACCTTACTTTTGTCTGTACACTATGCCTTGAATCTATGCTATCGTGCCCAGAAACCTGCTCTCTTTTCCGACAATGCTAGACGGCCAGTTCGTATAGCCTTAGCCGTACCCTTATCCTACTTCTCCTCTGTTCCTCTGGTGATGTAGAGGTTAATCCAGGTCCTGCAGTGCCTAGCTCCACTCCCACTCCCCAGGTGCTCTCATTTGTTGACTTCTGTAACCGTAAAAGCTTTGGTTTCATGCATGTTAACATTAGAAGCCTACTCCCTAAGTTTGTTTTATTCACTGCTTTAGCACACTCTGCCAACCCGGATGACTTAGCCGTGTCTGAGTCCTGGCTTAGGAAAACCACAAAAAAACGTGAAATCTCCATCCCTAACTATAACATTTCCCGCCAAGATAGAACTGCCAAAGGGGGCGGTGTTGCAATATACTGCAAAGACAGCCTGCAGAGTTCTGTATTACTATCCAAGTCTGTACCCAAACAATTCGAGCTTCTACTTCTAAAAATTCAACTTTCCAGGAACAAGTCTCTCGCTGTTGCCGCTTGCTATAGACCACCCTCTGTCCCCAGATGTGCCCTCGACACCATATGTGAATTGATTGCCCCCATCTATCTTCTGAGCTAGTGCTACTAGGTGACCTAAACTGGGACATGCTTAACACCCCGGCCATCCTACAATCTAAGCTTGATGAATTCGATATCACACAAATTATCAATGAACCTACCAGGTACAACCCCAAATACGTAAACACAGGCACCCTCATAGATATCATCCTAACTAACTCGCCCTCAAAATACACCTCTGCTCTTTTCAATCAAGATCTAAGCGATCACTGCCTCATTGCCTGCATCCGTAACGGGTCTGCGACCAAACAACCACCCCTCATCACTGTCAAACGCTCCCTAAAACTCTTCTGCGAGCAGGCCATTCTAATCGACCTGGCCGGGGTATCCTGGAATGATACTGACCTCATCCCATCAGTAGATGATGCCTGGTTATTCTTTAAAAGTTCCTTCCTCACCATCTTAAATAAGCATGACCCATTAAAAAAATGTTGAACTAGGAATAGATATAGTCCTTGGTTCACTCCAGAGCTGTCTGCCCTTGACCAGCACAAAAACATCCTGTGGCGTTCTGCATTAGCATCGAAAAGCCCCCGTGATATACAACTTTTCAGGGAAGTTAGGAACAAATATACACAGGTAGTTAGGAAAGCTAAGGCTAGCTTTTTCAAACAGAAATTTGCATCCTGTAGTACAAACTCAAAAAAGTTGTGGGACACTGTAAAGTCCATGGAGAATAAGAGCACCTCCTCCCAGCTGCCCACTGCTCTGAGGCTAGGAAACACTGTTACCACCGATAAATCCACTATAATTGAGAATTTCAATAAGCATTTCTCTACGGCTGGCCATGCTTTCCACCTGGCTACCCCTACCCCGGTCAACTGCCCGGCACCCTCCACAGCAACCCGCCAAAGCCTCCACCATTTCTCCTTCACCCAAATCCAGATAGCTGATGTTCTGAAAGAGCTGCAAAATCTGGACCCCTACAAATCAGCCGGGCTAGACAATCTGGACCCTCTCTTTCTAAAATTATCTGCCGAAATTGTTGCAACCCCTATTACTAGCCTGTTCAACCTCTCTTTCGTATCATCTGAGATTCACAAAAATTGGAAAGCTGCCGCAATCATCCCCCTCTTCAAAGGGGGTGACACTCTAGACCCAAACTGCTACAGACCGATATCTACCCTACCCTACCCTGTATTTCTAAGGTCTTCGAAAGCCAAGTTAATAACAAACAGATTACCGACAATTTCATATCCCAACGTACCTTCTCCGCTATGCTATCCGGTTTCAGAGCTGGTCACAGGTGCACCTCAGCAATGCTCAAGGTCCTAAACAATATAAAAACTGCCATCAATAAGAGACATTACTGTGCAGCCGTATTCATCGACCTGGCCAAGGTTTTCGACTCTGTCAATCACCACATATTGGCAGACTCGACAGCCTTGGTTTCTCAAATGATTTCCTCGCCTGGTTTACCAACTACTTCTCTGACAGAGTTCAGTGTGTCAAATCGGAGGGCCTGTTGTCCGGACCTCTGGCAGTCTCTATGGGGGTGCCACATGGTTCAATTCTCGGGCTGACTCTCTTCTCTGTGAACATCAATGATGTCGCTCTTGATGCTGGTGATTCTCTGATCCACCTCTACGCAGACGACACCATTCTGTATACTTCTGCCCCCTCTTTGGACACTGTGTTAACTAACCTCCAGACGAGCTTCAATGCCATACAACTCTCCTTCCGTGGCCTCCAACTGCTTTTAAATGCAAGTAAAACTAATTACATGCTATTCAATCGATCAATGCCCACACATGCCCGCCCGTCCAGCATCACTACTCTGGACGGCTCTGACTTAGAATACGTGGACAACTACAAATACCTAGGTGTCTGGTTAGACTGTAAACTCTCCTACCAGACTCACATTAAACATCTCCAATCCAAAATTAAATCTAGAATCAGCTTCCTATATTACAACGAAGCATCCTTCACTCATGCTGCCAAACATACCCTCGTAAAACTGACCATCCTACCGATCCTTGACTTCGGCGATGTCTACTCAACAAATTGGATGCAGTCTGTCACAGTGCCATCTGTTTTGTCACCAAAGCCCCATACACTACCCACCACTGTGACCTGTACGCTCTTGATGGTTGGCCCTCGCTTCATACTCGTCGCCAAACCCACTGGCTACAGGTTATCTACAAGTCTCTGCTAGGTAAAGCTCCACCTTATCACAGCTCATTGGTCACCATAGCAGCACCCACTCGTAGCAAGCGCTCCAGCAGGTATATCTCACTGGTCACCCCCAAAGCCAATTCCTCCTTCGGTTGCCTTTCCTTCCAGTTTTCTGCTGCCAATGACTGGAAAGAACTGCAAAAATCACTGAAGCTGAAGACTCATATCTCCCTCACTAGCTTTAAGCACCAGCTGTCAGAGCAGCTCACAGATCACTGCACCTGCACCTGGCCCAACTGTAAACAGCCCATCTATCTACCTCATCCCCATTCTGTATTTATTTATTTATCTTGCTCCTTTGCACCCCAGTATCTCTACTTGCACATTCATCTTCTGCACATCTACTGTTCCAGTGTTTAATTGCTATATTGTAATACTTTGCCACCATGGCCTATTTATTGCCTTAACTCCCTTATCTTACCTCATTTGCAATCACTGTATATAGACTTTTTGCTTTCTTTTTTTCTACTGTATTATTGACTTTATGTTTTGTTTATTCCATATGTAACTGTGTTGTTGTATGTGTCAAATTCCTATGCTTTTTCTTTGCCAGGTCGCAGTTGCAAATGAGAACTTGTTCTCAACTAGCCTACCCGGTTAAATAAAAAAATTCAGAGGTGAAATAGGTATTTTTTTGTCTGTCATTTAGCAGACGCTCTTATCCCGAGTGATTTACAAGAACAATTAGGGTTAAGTGTGTTGCTCAAGGGGACATCGACAGATTTTTTACCTAATCAGCTGCGGGATTTGAACCAGCGACCTTTCTCTTACTGGCCCAACATTTTAACCACTAGGCTACCTGCCACCTGTCCTGTATAAATAAAAGTTAAAAAATAAAATAAAGTCACAATGTATTAGATGTGTTTGTGTTTGACACCTTTAATTGATAGAGGGATACAGTGAGGGAAAAAAGTATTTGTTCCCATGCTGATTTTGTACGTTTGCCCACTGACAAAGAAATTATCAGTCTATAAAATCCAGAAAAACGCATGTCAAAAATGTTATAAATTGATTTGGATTTTAATGAGGGAAATAAGTATTTGACCCCCTCTCAATCAGAAAGATTTCTGGCTCCCAGGTGTCTTTTATACAGGTAACGAGCTGAGATTAGGAGCACACTCTTAAAGGGAGTGCTCCTAATCTCAGTTTGTTACCTGTATAAAAGACACCTGTCCACAGAAGCAATCAATCAATCAGATTCCAAACTCTCCACCATGGCCAAGACCAAAGAGCTCTCCAAGGATGTCAGGGACAAGATTGTAGACCTACACAAGGCTGGAATGGGCTACAAGACCATCACCAAGCAGCTTGGTGAGAAGATGACAACAGTTGGTGCGATTATTCACAAATGGAAGAAACACAAAAGATCTGTCAATCTCCCTCGGCCTGGGGCTCCATGCAAGATCTCACCTCGTGGAGTTGCAATGATCATGAGAATGGTGAGGAATCAGCCCAGAACTACACGGGAGGATCTTGTCAATGATTTCAAGGCAGCTGGGACCATAGTCACCAAGAAAACAATTGGTAACACACTACGCCGTGAAGGACTGAAATCCTGCAGCGCCCGCAAGGTCCCCCTGCTCAAGAAAGCACATATATATGCCCATCTGAAGTTTGCCAATGAACATCTGAATGATTCAGATAACAACTGGGTGAAAGTGTTGTGGTCAGATGAGACCAAAATGGAGCTCTTTGGCATCAACTCAACTCGCCGTGTTTGGAGGAGGAGGAATGCTGCCTATGACCCCAAGAACACCATCCCCACCGTCAAACATGGAGGTGGAAATGTTATGCTTTGGGGGTATATTTCTGCTAAGGGGACAGGACAACTTCACCGCATCAAAGGGACAATGGACGGGGCCATGTACCGTTAAGTCTTGGGTGAGAACCTCCTTCCCTCAGCCAGGGCATTGAAAATGGGTATTCCAACATGACAATGACCCAAAACACACGGCCAAGGCAACAAAGGAGTGGCTCAAGAAGAAGCACATTAAGGTCCTGGAGTGGCCTAGCCAGTCTCCAGACCTTAATCCCATCAAAAATCTGTGGAGGGAGCTGAAGGTTCGAGTTGCCAAACGTCAGCCTTGAAACCTTAATGACTTGGAGAAGATCTGCAAAGAGGAGTGGGACAAAATCCCTCCTGAGATGTGTGCAAACCTGGTGGCCAACTACAAGAAACGTCTGACCTCTGTGATTGCTAACAAGGGTTTTGCCACCAAGTACTAAGTCATGTTTTGCAGAGGGGTCAAATACTTATTTCCCTCATTAAAATGCAAATCATTTTATAACATTTTTGACATGCATTTTTCTGGATTTGTTTGTTGTTATTCTGTCTCTCACTGTTCAAATAAACCTACCATTAAAATTATAGACTGATAATTTCTTAGTCAGTTGGCAAACGTACAAAATCAGCAGTGGATCAAATACTTTTTTCCCTCACTGTATATGTGTCATTATGACAGAGCCAATATGATATTGTTGTGCTAACAGAACCCTCTGGAATCTGAGAGAACAACAAATGACATTTGTTTTATTTAAATAACAATCTAATCAAGTTTATTGGTCACGTACACAGATCTGCAGGTGTTATGGCAGGTGCAGTGAAATGCTTGTGTTACTAGCTCCAACAGTGTCTAGAATGTCTCGGAAATACAATACAACTACACAAATAATCAAAACAAGAAATCAATAAATAACAATCCACGTAGATATGTTAGTGGGAATATCAATAGGTTGTGTGTATAGGCAGAATACCATTTGGAAAAGGAAATGGTACGTACAGTAGTAGGTACAGTGGGGTTAAATTTTTTTAACTCCCTTGATAAAGACCAGAAAAAGTATGGAATAAAATTAAAATTTTTTGTTGTTGTTGAAATTGTTTTTTATTTTCTAATGCAATTGCTCAGAGATATATTTAGTTTAACAAGTCATATTTTTTTCTCCCATTAAGGTAAGGGTAAAAAATGTTCACACCTTTTTAAAACTTCTACAACTAAAGTAGTCAAAAGGTTAGTATTTAGTCCCATATTCCTAGCACCCAATGACTAAATCAAGTTTGTGACTCCACAAACTTGTTGGATGCTTTAGCAGTTTGTTTTGGTGTTTGTTTCATCATTGTTCCGGATTCATTTGTCGAGTCACAAGCTTGATGAAGTCGTTGCATGGGACCAAATACTTAACTTTTTACTACTTTAACCATCTGGTGACTTTTCAAATAAAGTGTGAAATCACATAGGAATACATTATGTCCAGCAGAGACATATGTAACCCATTTTAACTAAATGCGAACATTTAACCTATACAGGAAGCAAGTAAAGGTCATGTAAAAACTGTTGGTCACTAAATCCAGCTTGAAGGACCAGTAATAATACTGTAGGTAATTACCACTAATTACTTAATGTTACTTTGGCAAGTTTCAACCATATGTTCTACTGTATGGCTGTTACTAGTCTTTAATGTTAGAGTTGCCAATGCTGCTTTGTGTTTTGTTTATTGTATGTAGTATTATTCCGTACTGCCATAAGTATCATTATTGCATTGGTTGCACTAATACCTTTGCAGAAGTGATTTTAATTGTTATATTGGTAAACATATACTTTTGCATGCACACCCTACCACAGTATTTTCCATAGTGGCCTTAATTAAGGTGTTTTATTGGCCTGCCATGGGTGACCTTCTATTGTCATCCCAGAGTCACCCAGACGGTTCTTGGAGCTCATGTGCGGAGTTTTTTATGACCCTGTGGTCCAACAGTCAATGTGCTGGTAGAATTTAGGTAGCCTTGTTCTCAAAGTAGGTTTGTTAAAATCCCCAGCTACAATAAATGCAGCCTCAGGATATATGGTTTCCAGTTTACTTAAGAGTCCAGTGAAGTTCTTTCATGGCCGTCAAGGTATCTGCTTGGGGAGGATATACACGGCTGTGACTATAATCGAAGAGAATTCTCTTGGGAGATAATGCGGTCGGCATTTGATTGTAAGGAATTCTAGGTCAGGTGAACAAAAGGACTTGAGTTCCTGTATGTTGTTATTGTTACACCATGAGTCGTTGATCATGAGGCATACACCCCCGCCCTTCTTCTTACGTGAGAGATGTTTGTTTCTGTCGGTGCGACGCATGATGGTACGTCACTGTAAGTAAAATCCCATAAGAATGCATTACGTCCAGCAGAGAGCTATGTAACCCATTTTAACTAAATATGGCCTGTATATGTCACTATAGGTAAAATCCCAGAGGAATGCATTATGTCCAGTAGAGAGATATGTAACCCATTTTAACTAAGTGCCTTTATGATGAGACCATTTAACCTATACAGAAAGCAAGTAAAGGTCTTGTAAAAACTATTTTTATAGTTATATATACAGCTATACATATATATATATATATTTATATATATTTTATAGTTTTATATACAGCACACACTGTATAGAGACTTTTCTATTGTGTAATTGACTGTTTGCTTGTTTATTCCATGTGTAACTCTGTGTTGTTGTTTGTGTCGCACTTCTTTGCTTTATCTTGGCCAGGTCTTGGCCAAATGACGGACCATGTAAAACCTGTTGGTCGCTAAATCCAGCTTGAAGGACCAGTAATAATACTGTAGGTAATTACCACTAATTACTTCATGTTACTTTGATAAGTTTCAACCATATGTTCTACTGTACGGCTGTTACTATTGTTTTTAAGTTGGAGTTGCCAATACCGCCCTATCAAGCAAAAAGGCAGTAACTGCTCATAGCGTGCAACTGAGAAAAATTGTTTCTATTTACCTTGGTTTCGCAGTAACTTTATGCAGTTACTGCTAACATGATCTCCATTTTCTCCAACACAATGCAATAGAGGCAGGATACACATGATTGAGCATGTATTTAATGTAACAAAAATGACAACTCGTTTTTGACCAAATGAGCAGTTACTGCCTTTTTGCTTGGGAGGGCAGAATACTGCTTTGCGTATTGCTTATCGCGTGTAGTATTATTTCGTACTGCCATAAGTGTTGCTATTGTATTGGTTAAACAAATACTTTTGCAGAAGTGGATAAATTGTTGTATTGGTAAACATAGTCTTCTGCATGCACATGCAACCACATCGTTTTCCATAGTGGCCTTTATTAAAACCTGATATGGATTGGGGGCAGTATTTTTACGGCCGGATGAAAAAACGTACCCGATTTAAACTGGTTACTACTCTTGCCCAGAAACGAGAATAGGCATATTATTAGTGGATTTGGATAGAAAACACTCTGAAGTTTCTAAAACTGTTTGAATGGTGTCTGTGAGTATAACAGAACTCATATCGCAGGCAAAAACCTGTGAAAATTTCAACCAGGAAGTGTAGGATCTGCGAAATGTAGTTCTTCTTTCTAGTTCCTTTCGAAACCACAGTATCTGTGCTGTTACGTTGCACTTTCTAAGGCTTCCATTGGCTGTCTAAAGCCTTCAGAAAGTGTTTTGAGCATTCCCCTGTCACTGGGCAGAGTATAGTAGCTCAGTTTCTGAGTGGACTGCCAGGGGACAAAGAGATTGGATATGCGCATTCCTGTGAGCACGCTGTTTTTTCTTTTCCTCCTTGAATGAATACACTATTGTCCGGTTGGAATATTATCACAATTTTCCGTTAAAAATACCATAAAAAATGATTGTAAACAGCGTTTGACATGCTTCTAAGTATGGTAATGGAACATTTTGACTTTTTGTTTCTCGAAATGCGCTCATGCGTTACCCTTTGAATAGTGACCTGAATGCACGAACAAAACGGAGGTATTTGGACATAACTATGGATTATTTGGAACAAAAACAACATTTCTTGTGCAATAGCAGTCCTGGGAGTGCATTCTGACGAAGATCAGCAAAGGTAATAGAATATTTCTAATACTAATTCTGAGTTTAGTTTGCCCCGAACTTGGAGGGTGATGGCGAGCTATGTACTCAGAATATTGAAAAATGTGCTTTCGCCGAAAAGCTATTTTAAAATCTGACACAGCGATTGCATAAAGGAGTTCTGTATCTATAATTCTTAAAATAATTGTTATGTATGTTGTCAATATTTATGATGAGTATTTTTGTAAATTCACCACGCGACAATGTAATTTTTTTTGGGGGGATATAAATATGAACTTGATTGAACAAAACATACATGTATTGTATAACATAATGTCCTAGGAGTGTCTGATGAAGATCATCAAAGGTTAGTGCTTCATTTAGCTGTGTTTTGGGTTTTATTGACATATATGCTTGCTTGGAAAATGGCTGTGTGATTATTTTGGTCAATGTACTCTCCTAACATAATCGAAGGGAACTCTCGTGCACCAGCTGTGTGGTTAGTGAGAAAGTGCATGTTGCAAATGTACGCTCCCTTACCAGACGTCCGACTACGTCCGATAAATCTGCGGACGGCGTCGGGCCGCTCACAGGGGCCGGATCTTCCAGGAAGTCATCGAACGGAGTCTCTCGGACCTTCCGTTTCCATTTAACGATCAACGGAAATAGTGTTTTTTCTGTAATAGGGAATTAATGATCATTGGGTCAGAGACATGGAAGGAATTTGTCTAGACATTGAGCCTGAAACAGGATACTTGTTATTTGGCCATTGGCCCAGTTTTATTGCAAGGAATTCTAATTGGTCAACCACATGCTAGGTTTGGGTTATAAAACTACTTCCTGTCTCTTTGTTCTGTGGAGAGTATCACTGAGGATAGGGGAGAATGAACATCAACCTCAGCCTAACATCTATGATTTGTCCTCTTTGAATAAACTTATTTTCTCTACCTGATTTGTTTTGGGGTGTATGTTATTGAAGAATAGCATCAACTGCTAACCTGATGAAACATTTAAAATTGACATTTTAAATAAGTATTCAGACCCTTTACCCTGTACCGTGTTGAAGCACCTTTGGCAGCAATTGCTATGACGATACAAGTTTGGCACACCTGTATTAGGGGAGTTTCTTCCATTTGTCTCTGCAGATCCTCCCAAGCTCTGTCAGGTTGGATGGGGAGCGTCGCTGCTGAGCTATTTTCAGGTCTCTCCATAGATGTCCCATCGGGTTTAAGCCCGAGCTCTGGCTGGGACACTTAAGGACATTCAGAAACTTGTCCCGAAGCCACTCCTGCATTGTCTTGGCTGTGTGCTTAGGGTCATTGTCCTGATGGATGGTGAACCTTCGTCCCAGTCTGAGGTCCTGAGCTCTCTGTAGCAGGTTTCTTCAAGAATCTCTCTTTACTTTGCTCCGTTTATCTTTCCCTCGATTCTGACTGGTCTCCCGGTCCCTGCCACTGAAAAAAATCCCCACAGCATGATTCTTCCACCACAATGCTTCACCACTGGGATGGTGCCAGGTTTCCTCCAAACGTGACACTTGGCATTCAGGCCAAAAAGTTCAATCTTGTTTCTCATTGTCTGAGAGTACATTAAGGTGCATTTTGGCAAATGCCAAGGCTGTCATGTGCCTTTTTTTGAAGTGTGCCTTCCGTCTGGCCACTCCACAATAAATACCTGATTGTTGGAGTGCTGCAGAGAGGGTTGTCCTTCTGGAAGGTTCTCCCATCTCCACAGAGGAACTCTGTAGCTCTCTCAGAGTGACCATCGGGTTCTTGGTTACCTCCCTGACCAATGCACTTCTCCACAGATTGCTCAGTTTGGCCGGGCGACCAGCTCTAGAAGAGTATTGGTGGTTTAAAACTTCTTCCATTTAAGAATGATGGAGACCACTGTGGTCTTGCAGACCTTCAATGCTGCAGACATTTTTCTCCAGATCTGTGCCTCGACACAATGCTGACTCAGAGCTGCACTGTCAACTGTGGGAATCTATATAGACAGGTGTGTGCCTTTCCAAATCATGTCCAATCAATTGAATCCCTGTGGCTCAGTTGGTAGAGCATGGTGTTTGCAACGCCAGCACGGTGTGTGCAATGCCAGGGTTGTGGGTATGATTCCCACAGGGAGCCAGTATAAAAAATGCATGAAATGTATGTATTCACTACTGTAAGTCGCTCTGGATCAGAGTGTCTGCTAAATGACTAAAATGTAAAAAAAATTACATCTACCACATGTGGATTCCAATCAAGTTGTAGAAACATCAAGGATGATCAATGGAAACAGGATGCACCTGAGCTCAATTTTGAGTCTCATAACAAAGGGTCTCAATACTTAAGTATTTCTGTTTTTATTTTTAATACATTTGAAAATTAACAAAAATGTGGTTTATGTGGTATTGTGTGTAGATTGATGAGAAATACAAATAATTGAATAAGGCTTTAACAAATTGTGGTATAAGGCTTTTACAAAATGTGGTATGAATACTTTCCAAATGCACTGTATGTATGTTAGGGCAGTCACAGTGGCCTGTGCCTGCTAATCTGAAGCAGCTACAGCGTTTCCTGGGGTTTGCCAATTTTTACAGACGTTTCATCCGTGACTACAGTCATTTGGCAGCTCCTCTCACCACTCCCACCTCCACCTCCACTCCGTTCCACTGGTCCCATGAGGCAGCGTTCCGGAAACTCAAGCACCGCTTCACTTCCTCTCCAATCTTTACCCATCCAGACCCAGAACTCCAGTTCGTCCTTGAGATGGACGCTTCCGACACCGGGGTAGATGCTTTTCTGTCTCAACGTTCACCCTCTGATCAGAAGCTCCATCATGTGCCATCTTGTCCCGCAATCTCTCACCTGCAGAGAGACATTTTGACATAGGTAACCTGGGAACTTCTGGCCGTGAAGCTGGCTCTTGAGGAATGGCGTCACTGGTTAGAGGGTTCGGTTCTCCCTTCATTGTGTGGACGGATCACAAAATCCTATCCTACATCCAGACCGCCAAACGTCTGAACCCTTGGTAGGCCAGCTGGGAATTGTTTTTCGGAAGATTCAACATCACACTCACTTCTCGCCCCGGATCTAAGAATACCAAGCCTGACGCCCTATCCCATCAGTTCACAACCGACAACACAGGTTCTGAGCCAGAGACCATTATGCCATCCACCTGCATTGTTGCCGCTGTCTCCTAGGAGATCGAGTCCCGTGTTCTCCAGTCCTAGTAAGGCTCTGTTTGTGAAAGATTCAGTGCGCTGTGAAGTTCTTCAGTGGGCCTATTCTACTCACCTGTCACCCTGGCATGAACTGGTCTGTCGCCTTCCTGCATCAGCGATTTTGGTGGCCCACCATGGAGAAAGACGCTCAGGAATTCATCTCAGCCTGCTTGGTCTGTGCCCCGGAACAAAACCTCCACCAAACCAACGTCCGTTCTGCTTCGCCCTCTTCCCATTCTCAGTCGCCCCTGGTCACACACAGCTCTGGATTTCGTTACTGGCCCTCCCCCATATAACAGTAGTTCAGTCACTCACTATTATCAACAGATTTTTCAAAGCGGCTCACTTCATTCCCCTCTCCAAGCTTCCTTCCTCCAGGGAGACTGCGGACCCGCTGATATCCCATGTGTTTCAGCTGCATGGCATCCCCATTGACATCAACTCTGACAGGGGACCCCAGTTTACATCCCAGGTATGGAGAGCCTTCTGTTCAGCACTTGGTACCAATGATAGCCTATCGTCTTGATATCACCCCCAGACTAACAGCCAGACTGAGCGAGCCAACCAGGAGTTGGAGACTGCACTACGCTGTGTGACTTCGGCTAACCCTACCTCCTGGAGTGCTCAGCTACACTGGGTGGAATATGCCCACAACACGCTCATCAACACCTCGTCCGGTATGTCACCTTTTGAGTGTGCTTTGGGTTACCAACCCCCTTTGTTCCCTGCCCAAGAGATCGAGGTAGCAGTGCCCTCAGTCCAGGACCACAGGCGAAGTTGTCATCGTACCTGGAGGAGGGCCCAGGCTGCTCTTCACCGTGCCTCCACCAGGACCCAATCCCAAGCTAACCATTGCTGTGCTTCAACTCCAGTCTACACTCCAGGCCAAAAGGTATGGTTCTCGTCTAAGGACTTGCCCTTGAAAGTGGCTTCCAAAAAACTAGCCCCCCGATCCATTGGTCCATTTGAGATTGATAGTGTCATTAACCCATCTGCTGTGCATCTGAAACTCCCAGACTCTCTCAAAATCCACCCCACCTTCCATGTGTCTGATTAAACCAGTCTGCTCCAGACCTCTGTCCCCCCCTGCAGATGCTCCTCCACCCCCTCGGCTCATCGATGACCATCCTGCCTATACCGTCCGGCGGCTTTCAGATGTGTGCCGTCAGGGTCCCAGTTGGCAGAATCTGGTGGACTGGGAAGGATACAGGCCTGAGAAGCGCTGCTGGGTGCCCCATCACATTCTGATCCCTCGTACAGGATTTTCATACCTCACACCCTGACTAGCCGGGTCGTATGCCTGCTCCTGCCACACCCCCTAGTGGACATCCGGTGTCTCCTTGACCTGCAGCCATTCCCCCAGTACACTCTCACTCTCAGTTTTGCTGCTCTGACTCTGGTTCCTGTCTACTGTTCCATATCTCACCACCCTGCTACCCTGTTCTGGATTCAGCACACCACCACTCCCTTGGATTCCCCTCTGGACCTGTTTACCCTGTCCCAACCCAGCTCACTCCAACCTAAAGCCTACACATCTGGTTTCCTACAACTCATCCGAGCTTCCCCAGATCTGCACTCCATCTCTCCCTGTTGTAATAAATACCTTGGTTCATTCATCCCTGTTTCCTTGTCTAAGTCTCATATTGGGTTCCCCTGTGCTGCTCCGCCTAACAATATGATTGAATTGTTTACAACACAGTGCCCCAACACTGTTTTCCAGCATCCCAAAACATAATATAAAATGCACTTCGTCATGTATTATCTCAAAAAGTAGTCTGAACATGTTGGAAACATGGTGGAAGGACCTGGATTAATTGAAATGTAAGAAAACCAACACCACCTGAAAATGTATTCATTTCATACACACATGTGCAATTAACTTAATTTATAGACATTTGACATCAGTACAAATTCATTTTGAACAATACTTAACTACATTCAGAAAAAAAGCCATTGGAAGCAGACCTAAAGTGATTTTGTAATATTGTTGAGATTTGGATAAATGCTATGCAAATTGCCATTCCATAACGGCATCGCTGGTATGACCCCCTTGACTTCTCAACTGTCTGGTAGAGTTTGGTTATTTCCAAAATAATCATCAAGTTGAAAAAAAAAAAACGATTGGAAATTCAACATGTCTTTCAAGAAGAGACAGTTAAACGTGTAAAGAACCATGATCGTAAGGTTCTAATTGAAACCTTCATGGTGCCATAAAGAACTCTTTCCTAAGGTTCTATAAAGGTTCTGTGGACTGGTGACAGGTTGTCACTTATCAAACCAATCAACGATTTTGCATAGATGGAGCTCCAAACAGAGGGTGTGTTTCTGAAATATGTTCAGCAACAAGCAAGCTGTCATAAGATACAAAACTAACGGCGAGCGTTAGAAGCCAGCCCTGCCATTGAAATGCAAAATGTGAAACTGAAGTTCTTTAGAGTTCCAATATTCAAGACAACAAAAGGAGATTTGGAAGGATGGCGTTGCGAAACTACAGGACACATCATGACATGTGTCATTTGGTCAGTGCATAAGAAAATAACAGTCAAGCAGTTGATAAGATGGTACAACTTTATGGTGTATGTTCTAATGGCATTTCATAGGAACATTCCATAGACTTGTAAAAATGTCCACCTGAACTGAAGTATGAAACAATGATTCAAGTTGAGGGAGACAGTTACATCATTGGGACACGTAATATTTACCATTCATCACCCTGCAGTATTCTGACCCAATCATTTTTTTTATTTAAGGTGTCAAACAAGAACACACACACACACACACACACACACACACACACACACACACACACACACACACACACACACACACACACACACACACACACACACACACACACACACACACCAGCAAAACTCTGTGACTGATGTCACTGGGACTATATCGTCTCTACTGTGTAACTCTTTAATGATGTTAGTTTGGCATTTTTAAGTTTCTGACACCAGAGGGTCCTGTTATCACCTGTATGCAAGGCTCTGGAACAATGAGGTCCAAAACTCTAAGGAATTCTACCAATTAAAGGTGTTGAAGACACACAAATGCTTTACTCCAGGGCCCTAATAAGGCATAAACATTCAAAGTGAACCTAAGTAAAGCTCTATTGTCATATGTGTGAGTGTAACAATGTTCCTTCTGTACCTCTCCTCGCCCCTACCTGCGCTCGAACCAGGGACCCGCTGCACACATCGACAAAAGTCAGCCTCGAAGCATCGTTACCTATCGCTCCACAAAAGCCGCGACCATTGCAGAGCAAGCAACAACTACTTCAAGGTCTCAAATAGAGTGACATCACCGATTCCATTAGGCCTCAGCCTCAGTACAACCCTCACCCCTAAACAGGTCTCATTACGAGACCATGAGTCTGACTCACCTTTGCAACACATTTGACATTTTAGTCATTTAGCACATGGGGGGGGGTTGTGGCATTGGTAAAGATACTCATTAAGAGGTAGGTTTTCAGACTAAACCTCCCCCTAACCTCACTCTCAATCCTACACCCTCTCTGTAGTGTTTTTGACAAATAACAAGACATTTTCACAAGTACAGAACTGATATAAAAAATTTTTTACCTGGCCTTTCTGAGTTGGCACATCCTGATTTCATGGGGCATGATCCAGGATCAACACATATATAATATGATCCAGGGTCAATATAGACATATCTAACATGCCAAAAGACTCTGGTGACCCCAGAGCCCTGACCTGGCAGCAGTGACGTAGTGAGAGTAGTAGTAGTGAGAGTAGTGGTAGTGAGAGTAGTGGTAGTGATAGTAGTAGTAGTGAGTGTAGTGGTAGGGAGAGAAGTGGTAGTGAGAGTAGTGGTAGTGAGTGTAGTGGTAGGGAGAGAAGTGGTAGTGAGAGTAGTGGTAGTGAGAGTAGTGGTAGTGAGAGTAGTGGTAGTGAGAGTAGTGGTAGTGAGAGTAGTGGTAGTGAGAGTAGTGGTAGGGAGAGAAGTGGTAGTGAGAGTAGTGGTAGTGAGAGTAGTGGTAGTGAGAGTAGTAGTAGTAGTAGTGAGAGTAGTAGTAGTAGTGAGAGTAGTAGTAGTGAGAGTAGTAGTAGTTTCATAACCAGTATGTTGACGTTGAAGTGTCTGCTGTGGTCTCCTGCTCTGTTGTTGTGTTTCCATCGTTCAGCCAGGTGATAGCAGGAAGAGGGATGTCACAGGTTAGAGACACAGGGTTGTTCATCACCACACTCACATGTTCTGGACCTGGTTCTGACCACAGATAATGGGGGAGACTGGAGGGACAAAACACACACACACACACACACACACACACACACACACACACACACACATACTCTACACCTACATTTTGTAGCATTTTGGGGTTGTTGTTTACGTACCATATACCTCCAGGCTGTACACCTTGGCTGCGTTGCTGATGGCAGTGCGAGTTTTGCAGCAATGTGTCAAATCGATTAGAGCCCGGGTGGCCATGTGGTGCTCCATCGCTGACCTTGGGTTGTGGCTAATAGTGTGGAGTTGCCAAGAGGTTAGCAATTATGCCCTTAAAGGGAAATTACACTCAAAAAACATCTTAAGTTATTTTTTTTACTGGTCCACTGTTGATACAGTCCCAAAATGTTTTATATGTCTGATGTCAACTTTTGTGTCACCGGCCACATCATCATACAGTATGACAATGACTTTTGCATCATACGATACTTCGCATCATCATGATGTTGTGGCCGTCGACACTTTGATTCTTGTTTTTGAGTGACGTTTCCCTTTAAAGATGGAATTCGTATCGGTGAAACTGCCATGTCCGTTTGCGATATTACACATGCGATTTTGTCACACCCTGATCTCTTTCACCTGTCATTGTGCTTGTCTCCACCCACCTCCAGGTGTCGCCCATCTTCCCGTTATCCCCTGTGTATTTATACCTGGATTCTCTGTTTTTCTGTTGCCAGTTCGTCTTGTCAGGTCTTAGCAGCATTCTTTTCCACCTTCCTGTTTCTCTAGTTCTGTTTCCTAGTTTTTCCTGAAATTTCTTAGACACTAAATTGCCAAAAGTATGTGGACAGCTGCTCATTGAAAATCTCATTCCAAAATCATGGGCATTAATATGGAGTTGGTCAGCCCTTTTCCACTATAATAGACCCCACTCTTCTGGGAAGGCTTTCCACCAGATGATGGCTAATTGCCGCTGGGACTTCCATTCAGCTTCCATTCAGCCACAAGACCATTAGTGAAGTTGGTCATTGATGTTGGGCGGTTAGGCCTGGCTCGCAGTCGGCGTTCCAATTCATCCCAAAAGGTGTTCAATGGGCTCAAGGTTAGGGCCCTGTGCAGGCCAGACAGGTTCTTCCACACAGATCTCAACATACCTATTTCTGAATGGACCTCACTTTCTGCATGGAAGCATTTTCATGCTGGAACAGGAAAGGGCTTTCCCCAAACTGTTGTCACAAAGTCTAGAAAGTCATTGTATGCTGTAGTGTTAAGATTTCCCTTCACTGGAACTAAGGGGTCTAGCTCAAAATATGAAAAAGAGCCCCAGACCATTATTCCTCACCACCAAACTTTACAGTTGGCACTATGCATTGGGGCAGGTAGCGTTCTCATGGCATCCGCCAAATCCAGATTTGTCACTCCAGAGAAGGCGTTTTTCACTGTTTCAGAGTCCAACGGTGGTGTGCTTTACACCACTCGAGCCAACAGTTGGCATTGCACACTGTGATTGTAAGCCTGTGTGCAGCTACACGGCCATGGAAACCCGTTTCAGGAAGCTCCTGACAAACAGTTCTTGTGCTGACGTTGCTTCCAGAGGCAGTTTGGAACTTGGTAGTGAGTGTTGAAATTGAGGACAGAGGATTCTGCCTTCCTGTTGTGTGAGCTTGTGTGGCCTACTACTTCGCGGCTGAGACATTGTTGCTCCTAGATGTTTCCATTGAACAATAACAGCACTTACAATTGACCGGGGCAGCTCTAGCAGGGCAGAAATTTGACGAATTGACTTGTTTGAAAAGTGGCATCCTGTGACGGTGCCACATTAAAAGTCACTGAGCTCTTCAGTAAGCCCATTCTACTGCCAATGTTTGTCTATGGAGATTGCATGAGCATGAGTTTGGCCATCTGGGCTGTTAGCTCAGAAACAAGATGGCGTCGAGGCCTCAATGCTTTTTAAGTTAAGGCCCATTTTGTGAGATTAAATGTCAAAAACGTTCATAGAGCGCTCATTTGACCGCTTCACGTCAAAGTACATGAACCTACGGTGTCAGGAAAAAAGAACCAGACATTTCTCTATCGTAATTTATGAGAATTAGTACAATGTACAATTGCTGATGGTTAAAGTATTTTTTTCTTCAAAAAGTTTCAGATCCAGTTGTGACGTGTTCAGACGAATCCGTTATGGTGGGTTTTGGAGCTCTATGTGATTTCTGTGATATTCTGTGATTTTCTGAAATCACACACACACAGTCAACGGGCAGTGACACAGTGTGGGGCTTAGAGACACACAGTGACTGCAATAGTTACCTGCGTTTGAACTATCAAAGAACCGTCAGACCTAGAGCTCTAAAACTTTAGAAACCTGTTCTAGAGCTTAAGTCGGTCGTGCATGGTGAGTTATGTGGCTCTGGAAGGTTCTCAGGCCGAGAAAAAGCCTAGTACATTTGCAATGATCTCAATTCATTTTGACCATCGCGAAAATGACAACATTTAGAAAAGTCCCAGAGTCACAAGACTAGAGGTGCATTGAAACCGCCTCGGCCCATAGAGATGGACCCCAACGTTTCTGTCCGATAGCTCATTCAAGGACCCCGTAGCAACGCCCGGAAAAGGTGGATTTTCAGCATCAATTAAGGTCGTTGCTCGGGCACCGAATGACCTATCAAGCCGAAACTCGGGATTCGGGGTTGCCTCACATAGGCCTACACATAAAGTCAGAGCTGGATCCACAGCTAAAACGTAACTACATGTTTTACGTTTTTATTTTGTTTTATCTGGTGGTGCTGTGAATAATGGGCCTGCTCTGAAATATGTGATAGTTGGCTTCTAAACGAGTTGTAAAAAGTGGGATTGGTGTCAGATGGTGTCAGAATGACATCTAATTCACTGATGGACGCTGACTTGCTGGTTGACTTTTGTACATTTGCAAAATGTTTAAAATGACAGACTGAAATCAACACTAATAATGGCATCACCATAGTCTCTAGGCCATGCCGAGTTCAAAGAGACGCCCCGCTTGACTGTAGCTCACTCGGTCTGAGCGCAGCGACCGTTCAAAAAGTAGGCCCAAAATGAAGCCTGGCCCTAAATTTCAGGTGCTTTTGGGGGACAGTGGCGGAACCGTTAGGGTTAGAAGGACAATTCAACCACAGGAATGTTCCTAAGCTCCTCCCAATCTGTGCAAGCCTAACCTTGACCGTGTGGCATTAACCCTTAACAGTGAAAATAAGTTGTTTACATCAAACAGTTTGCATTGACTTCTCTCCCCATAGGAATCCATTGCCTATTTCCCTTAATAACCTCTTACATCTAGATGTTCCGCTAGCGGAACACCGCTCCAATATCATATGATAGGGTGTGGCTTGAATTACAAATTCCTCAAAAATCCCAAAACTTCAATTTTTCAAACATATGACTATTTTACACCATTTTAAAGACAAGACTCTCCTTTATCTAACCATATTGTCCGATTTCAAAAAGGCTTTACCACGAAAGCAAAACATTAGATTATGTCAGGAGAGTACCCAGCCAGAAATAATCACACACCCATTTTTCAAGCTAGCATATAATGTCACAAAAACCAAAACCACAGCTAAATGCAGCACTAACCTTTGATGATCTTCATCAGATGACACTCCTAGGACATTATGTTATACAATACATGCATGTTTTGTTCAATCAAGTTCATATTTATATCAAAAACCAGCTTTTTACATTAGCATGTGACGTTCAGAACTAGCATACCCACCGAACAGTTCTGGTGAATTTACTAAATTACTCACGATAAACGTTCACAAAAAACATAACAATTATTTTAAGAATTATAGATACAGAACTCCTTTATGCAATCGCGGTGTCCAATTTTAAAATAGCTTTTTGGTGAAAGCACATTTTCCAATATTCTGAGTAGATAGCCCGGCCATCACAGGCTAGCTATTTTGACACCCACCAAGTTTGGCACTCACCAAACTCAGATTTACTATAAGAAAAATTGGATTACCTTTGCTGTTCTTCGTCAGAATGCACTCCCAGGACTTCTACTTCCACACCAATGTTGTTTTTGTTCCAAATAATCCATAGTTATATCTAAATAGCGGCGTTTTGTTCTTGCGTTCAAGACGCTATCCAAAGGGTGACACGCCGGCACATATCGTGACAATTTTTTTTTAAATATTCCATTACCGTACTTCGAAGCATGTCAAACGCTGTTTAAAATCAATTTTTATGCGATTTTTCTCATGAAATAGCGATAATATTCCGACCGGGAGACGTCGTCACCCTTTGGATAGTGAATTGAACGCACGAACAAAACACACACCCACTGAAAAATGGGTCTGTGATTATTTCTGGCTGGGTACTCTCCTGACATAATCTAATGTTTTGCTTTCGTTGTAAACCCTTTCTGAAATCGGACAATGTGGTTAGATAAAGGAGAGTCTTGTCTTTAAAATGGTGTAAAATAGTCATATGTTTGAAAAATTGAAGTTTTTGCATTTTTGAGGTATTTGTAATTCGCGCCACGCTAAACCATTGGATATTGGTTAGGCGTTCCGCTAGCGGTTAGGTTAACCTGTACATTTTTATTATGGTTTAATCTGAAGGCGCTGTGAATTATGGGCCTGCTCTGATATATGTGATAGTAGGCTTCTAAACGAGTTGTAAAAAGTGTGTTTGGTGTCAGAATGATATCTAATTGACTGATGTGACTGGGTGAATTGCTGGGTGACTATTGTACATTTGCAATATGTTTAAACAGTGATAGACCATCACCAAAAGTACATTCTGAAATCAGTAGGGGGCGCCCCTAGTCATTTTGGACGTTTAAAAAAAAACATTAATAAACGACAGAGTCCCACTTCTCTCATGTCACCATCGAGCGATGGAGAGGAACCACTAGCACTGCCCGGCCATCTCGAGTTCATCGGGCCAGTCAATTTTGCATTTCTGCAGTATTTTTGAGCATGTCAAATTCGTGATGGTAATGCCCATTGAAAGATATTGCAATATATTGCAACATATTGTACATTTGCAATATGATTCAATAGTGAAAAAACATCACCAAATGGACATGATGAAAACACCACATTGAGCAATGGAGAGGAACCACAGTCACTGCCCGGCCATCCCGAGTTCAACGGGCCAGTCAATTTTACATTTCTGCAGTATTTTTGACCATGTCAAATTCGTGATGGTAATGGTCATTTTGGACGTTTTCAATTTAAAAAAGAAAAAACACAGAGTCCCACTTCTCCCTCATCATACATGACAAATAGACCATCTAGGTTGATTCATGTCTTAACATAGGGCTATATATCATTTTGGCACTATAAATGCCATTTGGACACGGTTCACTGAATTTTGGGTTTGGAAACCAACTTCCTATGATCATACATGACAAATGGACAAACATCCTGATTTGGCACATTCAATACTTTCATGTTGCAGTTGGACATTTCTTATGGCATTAGGCAAAAAAAAAGTGACTTCGACTTTTGACTTCCTATGAAATCATATTGCAAATGGACAAAATATATGCCTTATGTACAAGCAAAAAAAATGATGTCAATAAAATATGACAAAAGTATGTTCATACAGTTCTTATACATGTGTAATTGACCAAACAAATTGAAAGAATTTCGAAAAACGGTCCAGAAAGCACTTTTTTAAAGGGGTGATAAGTTTTAGATTTTTTTTTCATTTTTAAAAAATTTGACTCTTGGGACTTGACTTGTGTTACATTTGCAATATTAAAAAGTTATGGTGGAGCGTGCTCACCATCTATTGGATTTTTGCAGTGTGACACTTGGCATTTGCCATATGCCATTTGCAATATGATTTGGATGAAACGGCATCCAAATGAGTGGTATTGGACATCATGTGTATGTTTCATACAGTGTCAATATGTTCCCATTCATTTTTGTCCATTTCATGGGGGTCTTCCCTTACATACACATTCGGAAAGTATCCATACCCCTTGACTTTTTCCACATTTTGTTACGTTACAGAATTATTCGATTTTTTTATTTATTTTTATTTCTCATCAATATACACACAATGCCTCATAAACCTTTTTTTGTCAATTTGTAAATGTATAAAAAATTGAAACAGAAATACTGACATAAATATTCAGACCCTTTGCTATGAGACTCGAAATTGAGCTAAGGTGCATCCTGTTTCAATTGACCGCCGAGCGCCGCCCGAATGAGGAGAGGCGCCACCTTCTGTCGACGTTGTGACACACACACCTGTCTATATAAGGTCCCACAGTTGACAGTGCATGTCAGAGCAGAAACCAAGCCACAATGTCAAAAGAATTATCCATAGAGCTCCAAGACAGGATTGGGTCGAGGCACCGATCTGGGGAAAGGTACCAAAAACATTCTGCAGCAATGAAGGTCCCCAAGAGCACATTGGTCTCCATCATTCTTAAATGGAAGAAGTTTTAAACCACAAAGACTCTGCCCAGAGCTGGCCGCCCAGCTAAACTGAGCAATTGGGGGAGAAGGACCTTGGTCAGGGAGGTGACCAAGAACCCGATGGTCACTCAGAGAGCTCTAGAGCTCCTCTGTGGAGATGGGACAACCTTCCAGAAGGACAACCATCTCTGCAGCACTCCAACAATCAGGTCTTTATTGTAGAGTGGCCAGACTGTCAATGGTGAGCGTACTGGGAGCGGAGTCAGCTGCAGGAGAGCAGAGAGTTGTGAACAGGCACACACTTTATTGAGGCAGGAGAAACAAACAGGTGGACGCCACTGCGTCGAAACCTCCAGCCAATTGGCAAAAGTGCAAAACGCGCAAACAGTCACAATAATTATGTTCAAACAAATAAACATACCTCGTGATAAAACACGGAACAAATGAACACCAGTCTAGCTCATCAAAATTGACACGTAACACAAAACAATTTCACACAAAGACATGAGGAAACAGAGGAATAAATACATGTAGTGTGATTGGGGAATGAAAACCAGGTGTGCAAGGAACAAGACAAAACAAATGGATAAATAAAAAATGGAGCGGCAATGGCTAGAAAGCCGGTGACGTCGACAGCCGAACGCCGCCCGAACAAGGAGAGGAGCCGACTTCGGCGAAAGCCGTGAGACAGAGAGAAGCCACGCCTCAATAAAAAGCACATGACAGCCTTGGAGTTTGCCAAAAGGCACCTAAAGTACCATGAGACCATGAGAAACAAGATTATCTGGTCTGATGAAACCAAGATTGAACTGTTTGGCCTGAATACCAACCGTTCTTGTGGTGAAACATGGTGGTGGCAGCATCATACTGTGGGGATGTTTTTGAATGGCAAGGACTGGGAGATGACTTAGGATCGAGGGAAAGCCGAACGGAGCAAAGTACAGAGAGATCCTTGATGAAAACCTGCTCCAGAGCACTCAGGACCTCAGACTGGGGCGAAGGTTCACCTTCCATCAGGACAATGACCCTAAGCACACAGCCAAGACAATGCAGGAGTGGATTCTCTGTAAGTCTCTGAATGTCCTTAAGTGGACCAGCCAGAGCCCGGACTTAAACCCGATCGAACATCTCTGGAGAGACCTGAATATAGCTGTGTAGCAACGCTCCCCATCCAACCTGACAAAGCTTGGGATGATCTGCAGAGAAAATGTGAGAAACCCCCTAAATACAGGTGTGCCAACCTTGTATCATCATACCCTGTAACCTCTGGCAAAAGTGCTAGAACAAAGTACTGAGTAAAAGGTCTGAATACTTACGTAAATTTCCATTTTAAATGTTTTATAAATTTGCACAAAAAAAATAAAACCTGTTTTTTCTTTGTCATGATAGCAGTTGATGTTACTCTTCAATAACACAGACCCCAAAACAAATCAGGGGTTGAAAAATAGGTTTATTCAAAGAGGACAAATAATATATGTTATGCTGGGAGGTAGATACTCAACCTCCCCTGTCCTCAGTGATTCTATGCACAGAACAGGGGTATCATCAGATGGGGCCACAGTGTCTTCTGATCCCTCCTGTCTCAGCCTCCAGTATTTATGCTGCAGTAGTTTATGTGCCGGGGGGCTAGGGTCAGTCTGTTACATCTGGAGTAGTCTCTTCTCTTATCCGGTGTCCTGTGTGAATTTAAATATGCTCTCTCTAATTCTCTCTTTCTTTCTCTCTTTCTTTCTCTCGGAGGACCTGAGCCCTAGGACCATGCCTCGGGACTACCTGACATGATGACTCCTTGCTGTCCCCAGTCCACCTGGCCATGCTGCTGCTCCAGTTTCAACTGTTCTGCCTGCGGCTACGGAACCCTGACCTGTTCACCGGACGTGCTTGTTGCACCCTCGACAACTACATTGATTATTATTATTTGACCATGCTGGTCATTTATGAACATTTTAACATCTTGACCATGTTCTGTTATAATATCCACCCAGCACAGCCAGAAGAGGACTGGCCACCCCTCATAGCCTGGTTCCTCTCTAGGTTTCTTCCTAGGTTTTCGGCCTTTCTAGGGAGTTTTTCCTAGGGAGTTTTTCCTAGCCACCGTGCTTCTTTCACATGCATTGCTTGCTGTTTGGGGTTTTAGGCTGGGTTTCTGTACAGCACTTTGAGATTTCAGCTGATATACGAAGGGCTATATAAATACATTTGATTTAATTTGATTTGATTTGAACAAAGACAGGATGTAGTTTTATAACCCAACCCTAGCCTGTGGTTGACCAATTAGAATTTCTTGCAATAAAACTGGGCCAATGGCCAAATAACAAGTATCCTTTTCAGGCTCAATGCCTAGACAAATTCCTCCCATGTCTCTGACCCATTGATCATTAATTCCCTGTTATAGAAAAAATGCTATTTCCATTGATTGTTAATTCCCTCTTGACCCTTAGTCCTCTGCATTGTGTATTATCTTAAAATATTCTTACAGTCATTATGGGGTATTGTGTGTAGATTGATTAAGGAGAAAAAAGAATAGGGCTTTAACCTGTTGTAAGAAAATGTGGAAATAATTCAAGGTGTCTGAATAATTTCCAAATACACTGTATCTGTTTTACAGTTTAGAAATGAAGACACCTTATGTATCTAGTCCCCCCATTTGAAGAATTCATAAGTATTTCGACAACTTCGGCAATCAAACAGACAATCACGGATTACAAAGGAAAAACCAGCCATGTCACGGACACCGATGTCTTGCTCCCGGACAAGCTAAACACCTTCTGGGACTGGGGCTGAAAAAATAAAAATAAATAAAATAATATTGTATATATACAATAAAACACATATCACGACAAGAGAGAGAACAAAACACTACACAAAGAGGGACTTAAGACAACAACATAGCACGGCTGCAACTCATGACAACACAACATGGTAGCAACACAACATGGCAGCAGAAAAATTTTGTAGCAGCGCAAAAAATGGTACAAACATTATTGGGTACATACAACAGCACGAAGGGCAAGATGGTAGAGACAACAATATCTCACGCAAAGCAACCACAACTGTCAGTAAGAGTGTCCATGACTAAGTATATAACCTGTTATGGCTAGGGGGCAGTATTTTCACGGCCGGATAAAAAACGTACCCGAGTTAATCTGATTATTACTCCTGCCCAGAAACTAGAATATGCATATAATTATTGGCTTTGGATACAAAACACCCTAAAGTTTCTAAAACTGTTTGAATGGTGTCTGTGAGTATAACAGAACTCATATGGCAGGCAAAAACCTGAGAAGATTCCAAACAGGAAGTACCCTCTCTGACCATTCCTTGAGCTTCTTGGCTCTGTTTAAAGAAAATTTAGGATCTTTGCTGTAACGTGACACTTCCTACGGCTCCCATAGGCTCTCAGAGCCCGGGAAAAAGCTGAATGATGTAATTCCAGCCGCTGGCTGAAAAACTTTAGCGCGTTTGGATGGTGGTCGATCAGAGGGCCATCAGACTGAGGCTCATGCACGAGGGGATCCCATGCTTTTACTTTCTCTCTCTTTGAACGTAAACACGCTTTCCCGGTCGGAATATTATCGCTTTTTTACGAGAAAAATGGCATAAAAATTGATTTTAAACAGCGGTTGACATGCTTCGAAGTACGGTAATGGAATATTTAGAATTTTTTTTGTCACGAAACGCGTCGGGCGCGTAACGCTTATATACCCTTTCGGATAGTGTCTTGAACGCACGAACAAAACGCCGCTGTTTGGATATAACTATGGATTATTTGGGACCAAACCAACATTTGTTATTGAAGTAGAAGTCCTGGGAGTGCATTCTGACGAAGAACAGCAAAGGTAGTAAATCTGACTTTGGTGAGTGCTAAACTTGGTGGGTGTCTAAATAGCTAGCTGTGATGGCTGGGCTATCTACTGAAAATATTGCAAAATGTGCTTTCACCGAAAAGCTATTTTAAAATTGGATATAGCGAGTGCATAGAGGAGTTCTGTATCTATAATTCTTAAAATAATTGTTATGTTTTTTGTGAATGTTTATCGTGAGTAATTTAGTAAATTCACCGGAAGTTCGCGGGGGGTATGCTAGTTCTGAACGTCACATGCTAATTTAAAAAGCTGGTTTTTGATATAAATATGAACTTGATTGAACAAAACATGCATGTATTGTATAACATAATGTCCTAGGGGTGTCATCTGATGAAGATCATCAAAGGTTAGTGCTGCATTTAGCTGTGGTTTGGATTTATGTGACATTATATGCTAGCTTGAAAAATGGGTGTCTGATTATTTCTGGCTGGGTACTCTGCTGACATAATCTAATGTTTTGCTTTCGTTGTAAAGCCTTTTTCAAATCGGACAGTGTGGTTAGATAAAGGAGAGTCTTGTTTTTAAAATGGTGTAAAATAGTCATATGTTTGAAAAATTTATGTTTTTGTATTTTTTGAGGAATTTGTAATTCGCGCCACGCCCATCATTGGCTTTTGGGGCAGGTGTTCCGCTAGCGGAACGTCTAGATGTAAGAGGTTAATGAAGAGACTGAGATAAAACTATCAAGTTTGAATGTTTTTTTAAGCTCTTTCCAGTCTCAAGCTGCATCTAACTGAAAAGACAAGTGAGCCAGGGATGTGTGTGATTTGGGGACCAACTGAGAGCATCCTGTCAGGCTGTGTCACCGCCTGGTACGGCAACTGCACAGCCCTCAACCGCAGGGCTGTGCAGTTGGGTGGTACGGTTGGGTGGTACGGTCCAGAGGGTGGTACGGTCTGCCCAACGCATCACCGGCGGCACACTGCCTGCCCTCCAGGACACCTATAGGACCCGATGTCACAGGAAGGCCAAAAAGATCATCAAGGACATCAACTACCCGAGCCACGGCCTGTCCACCCCGCAATCATCCAGAAGGTGAGGTCAGTACAGGTACATCAAAGCTTGGACCGAGAGACTGAAAAACAGCTTCTATCTCAAGGCCATCAGATTGATAAAGAGTCATCACTTGCCGACTACCTCCCGGTTACTCAACCCTGCACCTTAGAGGATGCTGCCCTATGTACATAGACATGGAATCACTGGTCACTTTAATAATGGAACAGTAGTCACTATAATAATGTTTACATACTGCTTAACTCATATCATATGTATTTTAGTGCATTCTAAGCCATTTTTCATTTTCCATTTGTTTTGTCTTGTTTTCCCACACACCTGGTTTTCATTCTCTCATTACGTGTTGTGTATTTAACCCTCTGTTCCCCCCATGTATTTGTGTAGTATTATTTGTTTGTAAGTGCTTGTGCACATGTTGACTTGTGCGCGTCGGGTTTTACACCCAAGTTGTTATTTTCTTGATGCCGTTGGTTTTGGAATTAAACTGCTCCGGCTATTACCGAGTTCTGTTCTCCTGCGTCTGACTTCCCTGCCACCAGTTACGCACCCTTTACAGTATGTGACCAATTAAATTAGATTTTGATTTGATTTTGAAATGTATTAATAATTCAGGTCAGATGGACATTTTTAAAGTCCATGGAATGTTCCTATGGAATGCCACAATTTTGATTGCATTTGCTATATGTGTGTAGACCGTAAACTTATGCTACCTCATCAACTTCCCAACTGTCAACATTCCTACACTCAGGCCAGCTGACATGTGACTGGCCGTCAGGTGTCCTGAGGTTGTGGATTATGGTCCAAACTCAGCTCTTACATTGTGCAAAACAGTTAGTCTGCACAGTTATCTTATTTACTATGTAAAATAGTCTTTGAGAGACAAACATAACCCATACTATATTTTCCCCAATAAAATGCTCAGTTGAGTAAATGTACCTACCAGTAGGACTGAAGGACAGGCTAGGTGGGCACAGCAACATCCAATCCTGTCATATATTACATCATGTTTTCACAAATTATTTGTTTATCTAACCGTTTGTTCATTTGTGTGCTCACGTGTGCGTGTGTGCACAGAGAGGCTACTGGGAGGGGAGTGTCAGTAACTCAGGGATAAATAGAGAGGCAGAGCTCAGAGTTTGTCAGAAGGCGGACTTGACAAGATCACACACAGAACCAAGCAGGAGCAGCAGGACCTCATCATTTGTTACAAATGGAGAAAGATGAAGATGTTCAGTACTGTTTTCAAGACGGAAACTCTTCATGCAGAAAGGCTTTGCTATCGACATCTATCTACATAACACTGTACATCTTCTTCTCATTGATTTCAGCAGTTACAGTATTTTTGAACATACTGGTGATCATCTCCATCTCTCACTTCAAGCAGCTCCACACTCCAACCAACCTGCTCATCCTCTCTCTGGCTGTGTCAGATCTCCTGGTGGGACTGATTGTGATACCAGCAACGACTGTAGCAATAATGGAATCATGCTGGGGGTTTGGGGATTATTTCTGTGTGTTTCAGATCTACAGTACTTTCTTATGTACTTCTTTATCTCTGGGTAATTTGGTCTTGATATCTATTGACCGCTTTGTTGCTGTGTGTGATCCCTTGTTGTACCACTCTAAAATAACAATAACAAGAATGATGTGTTGTATATCCATTACCTGGTGTTGTTGTATCATATACCGTGCTGCTATTATAAAAAACTTTGTAAATGTACAGGTACCCAGTAGGTGTTTGACAGAATGTTTTATTGTTGAAGGAATAACCTGGGGTAATATCATTGACCTGGTAATTACAATGGTTGTCCCGTGCTCTATTATTATAACACTTTATATGAAAATCTTTGTGGTGGCCAGATCACAGGCCAGAAATGTTTTTTCAAAAGAGGCTGCCAATGTGTCTGGTGTTAAAACTGTACGGGCAAATAAGTCTGAGAGAAAAGCAACGAAAACTCTTTCTATTATTGTTTTCAACTATTTCAATTGTTGGATTCCATTTCTTTTTGTTTTCCTTTTTTCTTTTATAATTGACAATTTATTATCAGTTATCATCGGCTTTCTGCCTCTTGTTAATTCCTTAATTAATCCAATAATTTATGCTTTCTTTTATCCATTGTTCAAAGTGACAGCTAAACGTATTTTAACTCTGAACTTAAGGCGTTCATAGTGCGTATGTTTTCATAGTACATGTGTTAGCTAGGGATGGGGGAAAAGTGTGACACCAATCAGGCCATCGAGGACTGGAATTGCCCTTCTAGTGTCTAGTGGCTCAATTGGTCCACAATGCCTTCAACAAGTGCAGTAAAATTGAAATGTACAATATGCATGATATCAGATAACATCCAAGTATTACTCTATGGTGTATTGTGTAAGTAGTTGATGGTCAAATGTAAGAATATGCAATTATGGGTAACACTTTATAATAGCATTCAGTGATAAACCATTTGTAAGGAATTTCCAGTTTGTTCACCGTTTATTAATCATTACTTCCACATTTGTTAAATGTTAGTCAGTTTGGTATTATCACATTTAGAAATAACTACTCTATCCACTAATGATTCAACACAACAGCTCAGGAAACCACAGCAGACATTTCAACCTCAACATACTGGGTACGAACACTACTCTCACTACCACTACTCTCACTACCACTACTCTCACTGCCACTACTCTCACTGCCACTACTCTCACTGCCACTACTCTCACTGCCACTACTCTCACTGCCACTACTCTCACTCCCACTACTCTCACTCCCACTACTCTCACTACTACTACTCTCACTACCACTACTCTCACTACATCACTGCTGTCAGGTCAGGGGTCACGCCAGAGCAGCTCTCTCAGATGCTTTTGAGTCTGAATGAATATAGAGATTAGTAAGACTTTATAATAACACTTTGTAATAAAGAATGTATAATGGATAAGTTAATAGTTTGTTAATCATTCATGTATCATTACTCCCACATTTGTTTTAGTAAGTTAGTTATTCACACATTTATAAACAACTTTTATAATCTCTAATAGTGATTCATAAGATCATTCAGAAGATGTTTAATGAATTAACTTATAAACCATTTACTAATCATTAGTAAAGTAGTTTTGCAGTCCTTAATCTAAAGTGAAGACTATTCATACTTTCTCAATACTTTATAAATGTTTTGAACAGTGACCAGTGTAATTTATCACAAAAAGATGGACATGCTATTGGTAGACATTCCAGCAGTACCTGATGCTCCTTAAGTTCTCAAAATGACCTAGAACATATCAATAGTTAAACAATAAGCACACAACACAGAGAATGTTAAAGGAAATATATTGAACATTTTATTCCAAAACAGTCACACTGTTGTAATAGTGTGCTGAAGGAAGTAAAGTGTTTTGTCTGAAAATGATAACATTCTTGTTTTTTGGAAGTGATTTTCAAAACCAAAGTGTGGATTGCAGTTAGTCATTAGAGCAGTTCATAGACTGCTTACAGGGTAATGGAACCAATATTGAAATATATAATTTAACTTAACATTACGTTTAAAGGGTTACTACCTTTAACACACTACATGTGAAGTTTTCCAAAAACGTATGACTCTCTTCAAATGAGGGGGGCAAGTCCAAAATGTCCAAAATGAGTAAAGAGCCCAGTTTAAAACAGTTTTCCGGCAGAGCTTTAAACCCACTGGGCACACACTTGTTGAATCAACTTTCTTTTTGAAACAACATGTAGTAGACATTGAATTGATGTCTGTGCCCAGTGGGCAGAGATTGATTTCAGGATGTGCAGTGGCCATAGGATGGCAGTATAGTTCCCAATCTGTAACTGACAGGGATAATATGACTCATTCTACATGAAAGAGAAGTATGTCTGTTCTATAAAGTCAATTTCTATCTGAACTTTCTATGTTAGGTGAAAAGTGTGTCTGTATCAAACTGAGAATAATACCAATGCCTTTTCATTAAAGGAGACTCACTGAATATAAGGGTTTTATTATGAGTGATACAAAAAAGATGACGCACAAGACATGGCAAACCTACCTTTCCTTAAATATACTCCACCAACCACCCACTTTCTTCAAGTTAACCTTAAAAGTCCTGAGACCCCAGCAAAAAAAGTGTCTGCAGGATGGCGTGGTTGGTGCCGCTCAGCGTCAACAGGCACTTTCCGTGGCAGGAGTTGGCCAGGTAGCCCTGCGGTGGGATGATGTAGACCTGCCAGCCCATGTCCTTGAAGTCAATGTAGAGGGGACAGGCCTACACACATGACTGGACGTCACCGGGAGGTAGACAGCTCTCCTCTAACGTTGGCTAGCTTGCTAGCTCCTTCCAGACACATAATGAGAAAACACCCCCACTGACCACTTTACTCGCCCTAGCAGAGCTACTTAGGCTGTTTTCATGTCATCTAGAGCATTGGTGACTACAACTGTGCTGCTGGTAACAATTGAATTATGCTTTTTTGCCAAAGTTTACTGTCACCGGCCATATTCAATGGGTGTTGAGCGTTCGCATATTCGTCAGTTATTTGGAGCTCTGGCACACTCAGACGAGAGTGCTCTGTAAACGGAGTAGCTGACCAGAGCAAATTTACCAGCTACGTCTATCGACAGTTGTCGCAGTGACATCACAAATATTCTATTGAAATGGTTACTTTCATTGTGTAGTCTATTTTTTATGTAATAGAGTTATATTGGTGATTCCCCTTGCCACTTTATTGTTAAGCCAATGAATTTTTGGTTTTATTTTTGCCTTGCCTTCACCTACTCAACATGGCATCTTATTGACTGGGTTTGCGTAGCTTGCTTACGAGGGAGGATGTTTCAGTTAGAATCGTCTCAGTGAACAAGCACCAAACCAGCGGTAGGTTGTTGGTTGCAAAGCACTTTACATCAAAAGTGATTTTTATACTCCCAAGTGATGATTTAAATGTACAATTTATATCAATTTGTTTGTAAATGTTATTCGAACATCACACATAAAATGCAGCGTTTTTTGGTGAATATTTGTTGTGCATTTTGTTGTAGAGAATTCCAGGTAATACTAGCTAGCAACTTACTGTGTCTGGTGGGGTGGTTAGTATATTTTGTACAGTGCGTGAGTGCAGAGTTGGATGGTGAGCCGTGCATTGCATGACGTGCAATTTTGTGCTGTTCCTATCAGGTACATTGTTAAAGATATTATATTGTAATTGTATTATTTTGGTTACTATATTGCCCATTGAACAAGCACCAAACCAGCGTACGTGAGTGCAGAGTTGGATGGTGAGCCGTGCATTGCATGACGTTCAATTTTGTGCTGTTCCTATCAGAATAAAGCTCCATGACTGGTGTTACAAGTTGGAGTTCGTGTCGATGATTGATTGTACACAACGCAAGAAGAGTACTGTTACATTTAGATATGTAGCAAGCTAGCTAAACAATGAACCTTGCATGAATCTGCAGGTAGCTAAACAACCAGGTTCAATGTTAGCTAGCTAACTAGCAATGCAAAGGGCTCTACGAATAATATTACTACACAGATCAAACACTTAACGTTACCAAGCAAGCCAGCCAGCTAACATTAGCTAGCAAGCTAACAGTACACTTTAACTTGAAATGAAATTACTTTCTGACAAAATTAGAAACACGCAATATCTGAAAATGTAGCTAGCTAGACTATCTTACCCCTCCCTATACACTACCGGTCAAAAGATTTAGAACACCTATTCATTCAAGGGTTTTTCTATATTTGTACTATTTTCTACGTTGTAAAAAAGTAGTGAAGACATCAAAACTATGAAATAACGCATAAGGAATCATGAAGTAACCAAAACAGTGTTAAATAATTAATACACCTTATGAATCAAGTCCCCCCCCCCCCATTTTGAAGAAGTCATAAGTATTTGGACAACTTCACTTGTAGTTTATTAAAGGTAGTAACCTTTTAAATGTAATGTTCAGTTAAATTATGTTTTTAGATATTGTTTCCCTTACCCTGTAAGCAGTCTATGAACTGCTCTAATGAGTGACTGCAACAAACCCTCACCTACCATTTTAAGTGGAGAGCAATTCTTCTTTATGAGGTCATCATTTCTCTGCGTTTGTACCGACAGATGTAGCCCATTGAATATCACTGTAGAATAGGCATAAAATGCATCCTCCAATTGCAACATCTGCCTATGCCAAAGCACAGGCCTTTTGTCTCAAGAAAAGTGTATATTTGGAATACCGTCGCAGACAGTTAGGCATACCTAATTTCAAAAGAGGCCATCACTGTCAACGGTGAATGATAATTCTTCACATTTTACAGGTGAAATGTCCTAACTGCATGCCAATCATTTGATGTCAATCATTTTCATGGGAATATGCATATAGATCTTCTTGAATTATTTTATTTGAATATTTATTTAGTGTGTCGTTTTCATGGAATTTTGTGGTAATTAATTATAATTCATTTAGAATTTATCAGAATAACATTTCCAGACATATTTTTACCAGCTCGTTGTATTCTCCCCTGTGCTATGACCGCACTACATCCCTGTACAGTCTAAAAATTAAGGGTTCAACAAGGGTTCTTCTAAGATCCTCAGGGTTTTTGGCACCGAAAATGGCCCCCAAAAGGTTCTTCCAAGAACCCCATAGGAGGTGGGGTTCACCGAGGAACCTCCTTAGTTGGTGGGGGTTCTTGCAGGAAACCAACTGCTCAACTGAAACATATGGATTTTAATTTGAAAGGACAGCAGGTCCTTAACAGAAAAATGTAAAGATCTCCTCAGTTTAAGGTAAGGTTTATTCCTTGTATGATCTAAATTGATATTGTTTTATGATGATACCATCTATCTTTTCAGATTTGTACAAATCTTTCTAAAACAGAGACTGGACACAATTCAATGGATATGAATCAACAGAGGTAAGAATATGTAGGCTATAAGAATATGCTGAAGGCTAGCTGTATTGGGTGCACATGACTGAACTGCTCACTTTTGTGTCTGTGTTTGAAAGTATACAGACAAGGAGGAATACAAAGGGATGTCGATTGGTATGTTATGCAGATCACATTCACCATCCCCCTCCCTTACATATTCAATGATTATCCCATAGGATATGAGGTAAACTCCGAGCAGAGCCCAAATTCCAATGGGTATATCCTGTGGCGTGTTGATGTTAATGTGTTGACTATTTAAAAATGGTGAAAACCCTCAATGGGGCTGCCCATGTCAAAACAGGCCTCGCCATCAAAATCCATCTTTATGCTAGAGATATCTGTTTTTTGGCACAGGCTGCATTTCAATCCATCGCATCCAGCGATGTCGCATCTGCGGTGGAAGGTGGCAGAGCTACAGCGGTGTTTGTCAGACCAGGAGACATCCCGAAAATCGTTATTTTCATGACAATGTCTGTAGCATCTCTTCTATGCCCACAAGCTTCACGGGCCTTGTCTGAAGTTGGTACCGACGATGGGAAAACATCTGTCTGTAGCATCCGAACGGTTTGGACAACAAACTAATATGACCCCACCATCGATAACTAAGACTCTCATAAACACCTACATGTTGGTTGTTTTGTATGACGCCAACAAGACTCACGAAACTCGCCTCAAGGTAACACCATACCAGTTTTAAAAAATGAGGGGAAGTATGGTAATACTTTAGTGCTAAAAAAAGATATAGGACAGACAATTCAAAACATACTTACTTTTGATTTATTTTTGGACCATCTGTTTTACCATGTATACAGTGCATTGGGAAAGTATTCAGACCCCTTTACCTTGTCCACATTTTGTTACATTACAGCCTTATTCTAAAATGGATAAAAAGAAATTGCTAAATGATCCATAGTATAACCATCTTATAACATTTCCAAACATTTGGAGGGTTGATTCTAGAACCCTCTATGTACAGTTCCACCAGCCTTATTACCCTTTAATTACCCGCAACCTTCATTCAGAATGATTGCCAGGGTAGAGTAGATTTAATACTGATACTTCCTCAATCATCTCAACTGGAACAACCATCTCAGTAACAGGTGCAATAAATCCAATTACTAGTAGATTGGATTAGTTTGAAAAAGTCTATGATATTTATCTTTGTAGCATAAAATGTATCAACCAATGAAAAATCACAGATATTACAGTAAAACAAACAATTCTGCAAAGTTCTCTGCAATAGAGCATGCTTGGAAATATGATATATGGTTCTATGTAGAACCCTTCTTGCCTTCCGAATAATCCGTCTTTTATTCCAAAGAATCATCAAAGAACCCTTTATTCCAAAAATGGTTCTTCTGATCAGTACGGTTCTTGGTAGAACCCTATCCCTAAGAATGTTTTACTGTAGAAGGGTCAAACTGGGTTAATATCATTGACCTTGTAATTACAATGGTTGTCCCGTGCTCTATTATTATAACACTTTATATGAAAATCTTTGTGGTGGCCAGATCACAGGCCAGAAAGGTATTTTCAAAAGAGGCTGCCAGTGTGTCTGGTGTTACAACTGTACAGGCAAATAAGTCTGAGAGAAAAGCAGCAAAAACTGTAGCTATTGTTGTTTTCAACTATTTAATTTGTTGGATTCCATTTCTGTTCATTTTCTTCTTTTTTTCTATTTTAATTGACAATTTTTCAACTTTCATAATTTTTCTGCCACTTGTTAATTCCTTAATTAATCCAATAATTTATGCTTTCTTTTATCCATGGTTCAAAGTGACAGCTAAACTAATCTTAACTTTGAAGATAAGACGTTCATAGATCCTATCATTTTATTCCCTAGGTTGGCAAAAATAGGTTTGATATAGTTTTGTTGTACAATTGTTATAATTATTTATTTCATGTAACAATACACTGGCATTACTTATCTCAGTGTTGTCATCATAGATACATGTGGTGTTGATTCAGAATGATTTGTCTGGATTGGAATGGAATGACTTGGAGAGACATAAGAAGACATAAGCTTGTTTTATAAAGGACATTGTAGTCATTGTGGATTGTGTACTCCAAATACCTAAGGCTGTGGCTGTTCTGTGTTACTTAATGATAAATAGTAAGTATTCTAATAGTACATTCCGAGGACGTCATGAGTCATTCTATATGTTGTTTAACATCTCCCTCTAGTGGCTCAATTGTGACACAATGTCTTCATCAAGTGTAGTAAAGTTGAAATGTACAACACTGCATGATATCAGATAGCGTCAAGGTCTAAATAACTAGTTGAAGGTAAATGTAAGAATATGCCATTATGGGTAACACTTTATAATAACATTCAGTAATAAACCATTTGTAACGCATTTACAGTTTGCCCACCTTTAAATATTAAGGCCACATTTATGAAATGTTACTCAGTTAGGTATTCTGACATTTTATAAATAACTCCTACAGTATATACATTAATTATTCAACACAACAGTGAAGGAGACCACAGCAGACACTTCAACCTCAACATACTGGGTATGAACACGACCACTACATCACTGCTGCCAGGTCAGGGGTCACACCAGATCAGCTTTCTCAGAAGCTGTTTAGTGTGAATGAATATGGAGATTGGGTAACACACAAAATAGTTTATAATGTGTAATAATGTATATTCATAAGATGTTTCATAGATGTCTTTATGAACTATTTAAAAATCATTAGTATAGTCGTTTTGCAGTCCCTAATCTAAAGTGAGGATTATTCTTTCTTTCTTAATACTTTATAAATGTTTTGAACAGGGACCAGTGTAATTTCTCACAAAAAGATGGACATGCTATTGGTAGACATTCCAGCAGTACCTGATGCTCATTAAGTTCTCAAAATGACCTAGAACATATCAATGGTTAAACAATAAACACACAACACAGAGGATGTTAAAGGAAATATATTGAACATTTTATTCCAAAACAGTCACTCTGTTGTAATAGTGTGCTGAAGGAAGTAAAGTGTTTGTCTGAAAATGATAACATTCTTGTTTGTTGGCAGTGACTATCAAAACCAAAGTGTGGATTGCAGTCACTCATTAGAAATCAAATCAAATCAAACTGTATTGGTCACAAACACGTGTTTAGCAGATGTTATTGTGGGTGTAGCGAAACGCTTGTGCATCTAGTTCCGACAGTGCAGCAATATCTAACAAGTAATATCTAACAATTTTACAACAAATATCTAATGCACATAAATCTAAGTAAAGTACTGGAATTAAGGATATATGAATATATGGATGAACAATGTCAGAGTGGCACAGACAAACAGCAGTTCATAGACTGCTTACAGTATAAGGGAACCAATCTATAAATACATAAATTAACTGAACATTACTTTTAAAGGGTCACTACCTTTAATGCACAACAAAATCAAATCAAAATCACATTTTATAGTTCACACAAACATATTTAGCAGATGTTATTGCGGGTGTAGTGAAATGTTTTTCTTCCTAGCGCAAAAAAAACAATACACACAAATCTAAAAGTAAAATAGTGGAATTAAGAAATATATAAATATATGGACAAGCAATGTCTGAGTGGTATTGACAAAAAATACAGTAGAATACAGTATATATACATATGAGATGAGTAAAGCAGTATGTAAACATTATTAAAGTGACTAGTGTTCCATATTAAAGTGACCAGTGATTCCATGTCTATGTACAGACTGTAGGGCAGCATCCTCTAAGGTGCAGAGTTGAGTAACTGGGTGGTAGTCTGTTGGTGTTGGGAACCTGTCAGTCTGATGGATTTGAGATAGAAGCTGTTTTTCAGTCTCTCTGTCAAAGCTTTGATGCACCTGTACTGACCTCGCCTTCTGGATGACAGCGGGGTGAACAGGCCGTGGCTCAGGTGGTTGATGTCCTTGATGATCTTTTTGGCCTTTCTGTGACATCGGGTACTGTAGGTGTCCTGGAGGGCAGGCAGAGTGCCCCCGGTGATGCGTTGGGCAGAGCGCACTACCCTCTGGACATCCCTAAGTATTCAGCCCCTTTACTCAGTATGTTGTTGAAGCATCTTCGCCAGCGAATACAGGGTATAACGCTAGAAGCTTGGCGCACCTGTATTTGGGGATTTTCTCCCATTCTTCTCTGCAGATCCTCTCAAGCTCTGTCAGGTTGGATGGGGAATATCACTGCACTGCTATTTTCAGGTCTCTCCACAGATGTTCGGTCAGGTTCTAGTCCGGGCTCTGGTTGGGCCATTCAAGCACATTCAGAGACTTGTCCCGAAGCCACTCCTGCATTGTCTTGGATGTGTGCTTAGGGTCGTTGTTCTGTTGGAAGGTGAACCTTTGACCCCGTCTGAGATCCTGAGAGCACTGGAGCAGGTTTTCATCAAATCATCAAATCAAATCAAATTTTATTTGTCACATACACATGGTTAGCAGATGTTAATGCGAGTGTAGCGAAATGCTTGTGCTTCTAGTTCCGACCATGCAGTAATATCTAACAAGTAATCTAACCAAAAATTTTACAACACCTACCTTATACACACAAGTGTAAAAGAATGAATAAGAATATGAACGTAAAAATATGTGAATGAGTGATGGCCGAACGGCATAGGCAAGATGCAGTAGATGGTATAGAGTACAGTATATACATATGAGATGAGTAATGTAGGGAATGTAAACATTATATAGAGTGGCATTGTTTAAAGTGGCTAGTGATGCATTTATTGCATAAATTTTTCCATTATTAAAGTGGCTAGAGTTGAGTCAATATGTTGGCAGCAGCCACTCAGTATGTTGGCAGCAGCCACTCAGCCACTAAATTTTTCAGTCTCTCGGTCCCCGCTTTGATACACCTATACTGACCTCGCCTTATGGATGATAGTGGGGTGAACAGGCAGTGGCCCGGGTGGTTGTTGTCCTTGATGATCTTTTTGGCCTTCTTGTGACATCGGGTGGTGTAGGTGTCCTGGAGGGCAGGTAGTTTGCCCCCGGTGATGCGTTGTGCAGACCTCACTACCCTCTGGAGAGCCTTACGGTTATGGGCGGAGCAATTGCCGTACCAGGCGGTGATACAGCCCGACAGGATGGTCTTGATTGTGCATCTATAAATGTTTGTGAGTGTTTTTGGTGACAAGCCGAATTTCTTCAGCCTCCTGAGGTTGCTGTCTGTGTGGGTGGACCATTTCAGTTTGTCTGTGATGTGTACGCCGAGGAACTTAACTTTCCACCCTCTCCACTACTGTCCCGTCAATGTGGATAGAAGGCTGCTCCCTCTGCTGTTTCCTGAAGTCCATGATCATCTCCTTTATTTTGTTGACATTGAGTGTGAGTTTATTTTCCTGACACCACACTCCGAGGGCTACCACTGTAGTGTTCGTCTGCAAACTTGATGATTCAATTGGAGGCGTGCATGGCCACGCAGTCGTGGGTGGACAGGGAATACAGGAGAGGGCTGAGAAAGCACCCTTGTGGGGCCCCAGTGTTGAGGATCAGCGGGGTGGAGATGTTGTTACCTACCCTCACCACCTGGGGGCGGCCCGTCAGGAAGTCCAGGACCCAGTTGCACAGGGCGGGGTTGAGACCCAGGGTCTCGAGCTTACTGACGAGTTTGGAGGGTACTATGGTGTTAAATGCTGAGCTGTAGTCGATGAACAGCATTCTTACATAGGTATTCCTCTTGTCCAGATGGGTTAGGGCAGTGTGCAGTGTGATTGCGATTGCGTCGTCTGTGGACCTATTGGGGCGGTAAGCAAATTGGAGTGGGTCTAGGGTGTCAGGTAGGGTGGAGGTGATATGGTCCTTGTCTAGTCTCTCAAAGCTCTTCATGATGACGGAAGTGAGTGCTACGGGCGGTAGTCATTTAGCTCAGTTACCTTAGCTTTCTTGGGAACAGGAACAGTGGTGGCCCTCTTGAAGCATGTGGGAACAGCAGACTGTTATAAGGATTGATTGAATATGTCCGTAAACACACCAGCCAGCTGGTCGGCGCATGCTCTGAGGACGCGGCTGGGGATGCCGTCTGGGCCTGCAGCCTTGCGAGGGTTAACACGTTTAAATGTTTTACTCACGTTGGCTGCAGTGAAGGAGAGCCTACAGGTTTTGGTAGTGGGCCGTATCAGTGGCACTGTATTGTCCTCAAAGCAAGCAAAGAAGTTGTTTAGTCTGTCTGGGAGCAAGACATCGTGGTCTGCGACGGGGCTGGTTTTTCTTTTGTAGTCCGTGATAGAGATCAAGGATCTCTCTGTACTTTGCTCCGTTCATCTTTCCCTTTATCCTGACTAGTCTCTCAGTCCCTTCCACTGAAAAACATCCCGACAGCATGATGCTCCCACCACCATGCTTCACCATAGGATGGTGCCAGATTTCCTCCAGATGCGACGCTTGGCATTCAGGCCAAAGATTTTAATTCTGGTTTCATCAGACAAGAGAATCTTGTTTCTCATGGTCTGAGAGTCCTTAGGTGCCTTTTCGCAAACTCCAAGGCTGTTATGTGCCTTTTACTGTGGCGTGGCTTCAGTCTGGCCACTCTACAATAAAGGTCTCATTGTTGGAGTTCTGCAGAGATATTTGTTATTCTGGAAGGTTCTCCACAGAGGAACACTGGAGCTCTCTCAGAGTGACCATCGGGTTCTTGGTCACCTCCCTGACCAAGGCCCTTCTCCCCCGATTGCTCAGTTTGTCCGGGCGGCCAGCTCTAGGAACATTATTTGTGGTTCCAAACTTCTTCCATTTAAGAATGATGGACACCACTGTGTTCTTGGGGACCTTCAATGCTGCAGAAATGTTTTGGTAACCTTCCCCAGATCGGTGCCTCGACACAATCCTGTCTCGGAGCTCTACGGACAATTCCTTTCTGTCTTGGTTCAGGCTCTGACATGAACTGTCAACTGTGGGACCTTATATAGACAGGTGTGTGACTTTTCAAATCATGTCCAATCTGTTGAATCAACCACAGGTTTACGTGTCTAGCACTGAGATGAAGTGCCTTAGACCGCTCCGCCATTCAGGAGCCAAAATCATTGAAGTTGTAGAAACATCTCAAGGATGGTCAATGGAAACAGGATGCTCCTTAGCTCAATTTCGAGTCATAGCAAAGGGTCTGAATACTTATGTAAATAAGGTATTTCTGTTTTTATTTGCAATACATTAGCAAAAAAATCAAAAAAACAGTTTATGGGGTATTGTGTGTAGACCAATGACAGAAAGAAATATTTGAATAAATTTTAAAATAGTGCTGTAACGTAACAAAATGTGGAAAAAGTCAAGGGGTATGAATACTTTCTGAATGCACTGTGGGTATGTAAGCACTTCCCAGAAGTCCATAGGTTGTCCCTGTAGACTGCCCAAAACTAGTGCCTTACAGCTGTAGACTTATCATATAGTTATCAAATTAGGATAGTGCCTAAGCAACACACCAAGTAGGACTTCCCTGTGGCTCAGTTGGTAGAGCATGGTGTGTGCAACGCCAGGGTTGTGGGTTCGATTCCCACGGGGGGCCAATAGAAATTAAATGTATGCATTCACTACTGTAAGTCGCTCTGGATAAATGTAAAATGAAAACCCTAGATACGGCATTAGAGACAATGCTATGATAGTCTTTTTGCCAGAACATTGGACGTATATAGAATACAGTCCAATTAGATGATTTTTGTGTGAGAACTATATTTTGTATATCTTTTGTTTATGCTTTCATTCCTTTTCGGTTCAGTTCCTTTGACACTTAGGAAGTGATAGAGCCATAAACAAAGTCCCTATACAACCATCACTTAATGCCACAACGCCACTCATTGGGGAATGAATGTAATTATATATATTTTATGAGTGTGTGTGCATTGTTAACATCTGCCTAAGTTACTGCCCAGATCTTCCAGTCTGGACGATAACCAGAGGACGGGTCCGGAACGGTGATCCCAAATCCGGACACCCACGGCCCATCCTTGTGGCGGCATGCCCCGCTGTCAGAGAGCCTGCCAAGGTAAACCACCAGAGGGGGGACAGCAACGGCGATCACCAACCAGGACATCCCCTGGCCCTTCCTGGGGTACTTTGCAGCTTCCATGAAGCCTACCAAGTTCAACCACGCAACGGCGATCACCGACCGGACATCAACTGCCCATCCTTGTGGTGGACTGCTCCGCTTTCAGAAGCCTACCAAGTTCGACCACCAGAGGGGACTACAACGATGATCTACAAACAGGACATCACGTGGTCATGATTTTATGTTGATTTGTAACTTGCAGGATAAACAAGATCCAAACCACCAGGGGGGTATGTCATGACGTTGCCCTCTTTGGACACTGCGAGCACCATCCCCCAACCTCTGCACCATCTCCCTCTGTCTCCTACACCCAGGCTGCTGTGGTCAGAAGAGGTCATAAATTCCTATGAGGAGGTTCTCTCCTCATGGCCACAGAATAGAGACAGTGAATTTTCATAGACCACACCAAGGAATTTCTTCTACCTCACAGAACTTGACAACTGAACAATATTCAGGTTCTGGAGAAGGTATAAAAGATCGGTGAAGAATCCAGCTACGAACTGGTCCATTTGGTACAATTTTGTGAAACTCATGAGAGACAATACGGCCACATTACCAAAATCATGTTTATACAATAGCCTCAGCTATGAGACTTACATCTAAATGGTTGTATAAAATGAATGACTAAGGATGGAAGTGTTTGTGAAATTGTGGATTTTGATTTTGGACTATTTAATGAAGGAAACTCCAATTCTCTTTGGAGTCTTAACTAAATCAGAGGACCGCCCATGAGCACAGTTATGGTCTGGCGTCATGGGACAGGCCCTTTTCTGCTCTTCCGAATAAAACCCCCACCTAGGTTTTCTATCAGCAGACTGAGCTTACCTCAATTACGAGATGGCTAAAGGTTGGAGACCAGCTTACCTCGATAACGAGAGGGCCAAGGTTTGAGAGGAGACCAAGCTTTCCTCTTGCTGAACCTTTAATATCAAAGACTTGTTCTTATTCTGTCGGTATCGATAGTCTAAGAGTTTAACCACGTGGTATGGTTAAACGTAATGTTAAGTTAAATTATATATTTCAATATTGGTTCCATTACCCTGTAAGCAGTCTATGAACTGCTCTAATGACTAACTGCAATCCACACTTTGGTTTTGAAAATCACTTCCAAAAAACAAGAATGTTATCATTTTCAGACAAAACACTTTACTTCCTTCAGCACACTATTACAACAGTGTGACTGTTTTGGAATAAAATGTTCAATATATTTCCTTTAACATTCTCTGTGTTGTGTGCTTATTGTTTAACTATTGATATGTTCTAGGTCATTTTGAGAACTTAAGGAGCATCAGGTACTGCTGGAATGTCTACCAATAGCATGTCCATCTTTTTGTGATAAATTACACTGGTCACTGTTCAAAACATTTATAAAGTATTGAGAAAGTATGAATAGTCTTCACTTTAGATTAAGGACTGCAAAACTACTTTACTAATGATTAGTAAATGGTTTATAAGTTAATTCATTAAACATCTTCTGAATGATCTTATGAATCACTATTAGAGATTATAAAAGTTTATAAATGTGTGAATAACTAACTTACTAAAACAAATGTGGGAGTAATGATACATGAATGATTAACAAACTATTAACTTATCCATTATACATTCTTTATTACAAAGTGTAATTATAAAGTCTTACTAATCTCTATATTCATTCAGACTCAAAAGCATCTGAGAGAGCTGCTCTGGCGTGACCCCTGACCTGACAGCAGTGATGTAGTGAGAGTAGTGGTAGTGAGAGTAGTAGTAGTGAGAGTAGTGGGAGTGAGAGTAGTGGGAGTGAGAGTAGTGGCAGTGAGAGTAGTGGCAGTGAGAGTAGTGGCAGTGAGAGTAGTGGTAGTGAGAGTAGTGGTAGTGAGAGTAGTGGTAGTGAGAGTAGTGTTCGTACCCAGTATGTTGAGGTTGAAATGTCTGCTGTGGTTTCCTGAGCTGTTGTGTTGAATCATTAGTGGATAGAGTAGTTATTTCTAAATGTGATAATACCTAACTGACTAACATTTAACAAATGTGGAAGTAATGATTAATAAACGGTGAACAAACTGGAAATTCCTTACAAATGGTTTATCACTGAATGCTATTATAAAGTGTTACCCATAATTGCATATTCTTACATTTGACCATCAACTACTTACACAATACACCATAGAGTAATACTTGGATGTTATCTGATATCATGCATATTGTACATTTAAATTTTACTGCACTTGTTGAAGGCATTGTGCACCAATTGAGCCACTAGACACTAGAAGGGCAATTCCAGTCCTCGGTGGCCTGATTGGTGTCACACTTTTCCCCCATCCCTAGCTAACACATGTACTATGAAAACATACGTACTATGAACGCCTTAAGTTCAGAGTTAAAATACGTTTAGCTGTCACTTTGAACAATGGATAAAAGAAAGCATAAATTATTGGATTAATTAAGGAATTAACAAGAGGCAGAAAGCCGATGATAACTGATAATAAATTGTCAATTATAAAAGAAAAAAGGAAAACAAAAAGAAATGGAATCCAACAATTGAAATAGTTGAAAACAATAATAGAAAGAGTTTTCGTTGCTTTTCTCTCAGACTTATTTGCTCGTAGAGTTTTAACACCAGACACATTGGCAGCCTCTTTTGAAAAAACATTTCTGGCCTGTGATCTGGCCACCACAAAGATTTTCATATAAAGTGTTATAATAATAGAGCACGGGACAACCATTGTAATTACCAGGTCAATGATATTACCCCAGGTTATTCCTTCAACAATAAAACATTCTGTCAAACACCTACTGGGTACCTGTACATTTACAAAGTTTTTTATAATAGAAGCACGGTATATGATAGAACAACACCAGGTAATGGATATACAACACATCATTCTTGTTATTGTTATTTTAGAGTGGTACAACAAGGGATCACACACAGCAACAAAGCGGTCAATAGATATCAAGACCAAATTACCCAGAGATAAAGAAGTACATAAGAAAGTACTGTAGATATGAAACACACAGAAATATTTCCCAAAACCCCAGCACGATTCCATTACTGCTACAGTCACTACTGGTATCACAATCAGTCCCACCAGGAGATCTGCCATAGCCAGAGAGAGGATGAGCAGGTTGGTTGTAGTGTGGAGCTGCTTGAAGTGAGAGATGGAGATGATCACTAGTATGTTCAAAAATACTGTTACTGCTGAAATCAATGAGAAGAAGATGTACAGTGTTATGTAGATAGATGTCGATAGCAAAGCCTTTCTGCAAGAAGAGTTTCTGTCTTGAAAACAGTACTGATCATCTTTGTTTTCCTCCATTTGTAATAAAAGGTAAAAATGCTGAGGTCCTGCTCCTGCTTGGTCCTGTGTGTAACCCTGTCAGGTCAGCCTTCTGACAAACTCTGAGCTCTGCCTCTCTATTTATCCTTGAGTTACTGACAGAAACTCCCTTCCCCAGAGTCTCACAGCACACACACACACACACACACACACACACACACCACCACCACCACCAACAAAACATACACAAGTGAGCACAGAATTGAACAAACGGTTTGTTAAACACATTTTTTGTGAAAGCATGATGTAATGTATGACAGGGTTGGATGTTGCTGTGCCCACCTAGCCTGTCCTTCAGCCTTACTGATAGAGCTGAGAGAAAAGGTACATTTACTCAATTGAGCATTTTAATGGGAAAATACAACATGGGGTGATGTTTTTGTCACTCAAAGGCTATTTTACATGGGATGTCAAAGCTCAGTTTGGACCAAAATCCACAACCTCAGGACACATGACGGCACGTCACATGTCAGCTGGCCAGTGTGTAGGAAAGTTGACAGTAGGGAAGTTGATAAGCCATAAGTTTATGATGTACAAGCTTATATCAAAATTGTGACATTCCATAGGAACATTCCATAGACATTAAAATGTCCATCTGAACTGTTTTATTAATACACTACAAAATCAAATCTAAATCAAATGTTATTGGTCACATACACATATTTGTCAGATGTTATTGCGGGTGAAGCGAGATGCTTTGGTTCCTACAGTATCTCCAACAGTGCAGTAGTATCTAACAATTCACAATAATATACACAATTCTAAAAGTAAAAGAAGGGAATTAAGAAATATATAAATATTAGGACAAGCAATGTCTGAGTGGGATTGACAAAAAATTCAGTAGACTACAGTGTGTACATATGAAATGGGTAACATAGTATGCAAACATTATTTAAGTGACTAGTGTTCAATTTAAAGTGACCAGTAATTCCATGTACATAGGGCAGCAGCCTCTAAGGTGCAGGGTTGAGTAACCGGGTGGTAGTCGGCCTGTGATGGGTATTTAACAGTCTGATGGATTTGAGATAGAAGCTGTTTTTCAGTCTCTCGGTCACAGCTTTGATGCATCTGTACTGACCTCGCCTTCTGGATGGTAGCGGGGTGAACAGGCCGTGGCTCGGGTGGTTGATGTCCTTGATGATCTTTTTGTCCTTCCTGTAACATTGGGTACTGTAGGTGTCCTGGAGGGCAGGAAATGTGCCCCCGGTGATGCTTTGGGCAGACCGCACCACCCTCTGGAGAGCCCTAAGTATTTTGACCCTTTACTCTGTACCTTGTTCAAGCATCTTTGCCAGCGATTGCAGGGTATGACGCTACAAGCTTGGCAGACCTGTATTTGGGGAGTTTCTCCTATTCTTCTCTGCAGATCCTCTCAAGCTCTGTCAGGTTGGATGGGGAGTGTTGCTGCAGCTATTTTCAGGTCTCTCCACAGATGTTCGATTAGGTTCTAGCCCAGGCTCTGGCTGGGCCACTCAAGCACATTCAGAGACAGGTCCTGAAGCCAATCATGCATTGTCTTGGCTGTGTGCTTAGGGTCGTTGTTCTCTTGGATGGTGAACCTTCGACCCAGTTTGAGATCCTGAGCTCTCTGGAACAGGTTTTCATCAAGGATCTCTCTGTACTTTGCTCCGTTCATCTTTCCCGTAATCGTGACTTGTCTCTCAGTCCCTGCCACTGAAAAACATCCCCATAGCATGATGCTGCCACCACCATGCTTCACTGTAGGGATGGTGCCAGGATTCCTCCAGAAATTACGGTTGGCATTCTGGCCAAAGAGTTCAATCTTTGTTTCATCAGACCAGAGAATCTTGTTTCTCATGGTCTGAGTGTCCTTTAGGTGCCTTCTGACAAACTCCAAGGCTATTATGTGCCTTTTACTGTGGTGTGGCTTCCATCTGGCCACTCTAAAATATGCAGTGTTGTCACACAACACAACACAACAGATATCTCAAGTTTTAAGGGAGCATGCGAATTGGAATGCTGGCATGCTTTCCGCAAGTATGTATTAAACCGGTGAGGAATGCCTAGATAGTTAGCGGGGTGGGCACTAACAGCGTTTAAATCGGTGATGTCACTCTCTCTGAGACCCGGCTTTTGTGGAGCGATGGGTAACGGTGCTTCGTGGGTGACTATTGTTGATGTGTGCAGAGGGTCCTTGGATTGAGCCCAGGTAGGGGTGAGGAGAGGGATGGAAGCAAAACTGTTACATGTACACCAGAGCTTTTGTTGGCGAATGTAATTTTAATTTATCTACCATAAGCTGCCTCCTACGTTGTTTTAGATAATTTGGCAGTACGTCCAACCGACATACTGCCAAAGTTCTCTTAATTCCCCCATATGCTGAGAACTTGTTGGCTGCTTTTCCTTCACTCTTGTTGTAATGGTAAACATAGTCTTTTGCATGCACAAACTACCACAGCGTTTTCCATAGTGGCCTTTATTAAGGTGTTTTATTGCGCTGCCATGGGCGAGCTTCTAGAGTCATCCCAGAGTCACCTCAGACGGTTCTTGGAGCTTGCTCATGTGCAGAGTAATTTATGACCCCGTGGTGCCAGGGCAGATCTGATAAGAACTCAGCCTGGCAGATTCTGACACAAGGCTGGAGAGAGAGGGTGCCATGAATCTTGACCCTTTGTCAATCCAAGTAATTTGTTTTTCTCTCTCTAAGAGGTGGATTTTTAAGTTTATGTTTATATTGATGCTGTGTTTATAGCCCTTCATAGTCATGTTGTAAGTGTAATTCTATTTCCCAATTATTCATGTACATATATGTATATTGCATAGTCATAACCCTTATCATCACCGCCTGGTAAGGCAACTGCAACTGCTTAAATCTATTTCTTGAACCGCATTGTTGGTTAAGGGCTTGGAAGTAAGTGTTTGACAGTATTCGGCATATTTGATTGAACTAATACTGTTTACACGTGTGTATATTTGTGCCTTACAGAACCACAACAATATGATTCTAAGTCATTCGGATGACCAAAATCATACAAACATCCTCAAATGGAAACATCTGTGTCTGTGTGTGTGGTGGTGACTACCAAGAGTACAGTGATGGGCCTAAACATCATGTTCTAACAGGACAGCACCATAGACGACAGAACCAGACCAATCAGTTATAAGTATATAGCGTGTGAGGGAATTCACAGCCGACCGCTCAGATGGGTGAGGGCATACCAGCCAACCTTTTTTACGTTGTCCTTCTAACCAGAGATAATGACCACCACAGCTCCAGGCCTCCCCGGCTGGAGCCATCGTCTCCGCCACTGGAGCGTCATCACAGCCGGGACTCCCCAAGTCGCCAGTCTACTCCCCTGACAGACACTAGAGATACCTCCTGTCCTGAATGGGACCACAGCTATTTAACAGATCTTTGTCATTCCCCTCCGTCCTGGTAAGGTCAGAGTTCCCTTCCTTCCTTGTAGGGTGAAAGTTCCCCTCCTTCCCTGTTGGGTCAGACTTCCCCTCCTTCCTGGTAAGGTCAGAGTTCCCTTCCTTCCTTGTAGGGTGAGAGGTTCCTTCCTTCCTGGTAGGGTCATGTTTATAGTCCCCTGCCTTCCCAGAAGGCCAAGTATGTTCTGACCCTCAAGTAGGTCTAGTGTATCCTGCCATTCTAGGCCATAAGTTAGCTGCCATGTCTGAAGTCTCCTGCCCAGCTCAGATCGCAGCCCCTTACAAAAGCGGCAGCTCTAGCCTTTAGCTTGATGCGGATATTGCCTGTAATCCATGGCTTCTGGTTGGGATATGTACGTACGGTCAATGTGGGGACGACGTCTTCGATGCACTTATTGATGAAGCCGATGACTGAGGTGACATCCTCCTCAATGCCTTTGGATGAACATATTCCAGTCTGTGTTAGCAAAACAGTCCTGTAGCGTAGCATCTGCGCCATCTGACCACTACCTTATTGAGCGAGTCACTGGTACTTCCTGCTTTAGTTTTCTTTATCTAGTCCTGGGCCTATCAATGCACTGAAGTTGTAAGGAAGAGATTTCCGAGTTGCTAACAATATTAGTTAGCTAATATTAGGCTATAACTAGCAATGCAAATGGCTTTCTGAGATACGAGTAATATAACTACAAAGATCATGGATGTAATGTTATCTAGCAAGCCAGCAATGAAAACTACCTTTTGACAAAATTAGAAATGTATACTATCTGAAAATTTAACTTGCTAGACTCTTACCCATTTATAGTACATGGATGAGTGCAGATAGCATACACTGTCATGGAAACCATGGTTGTAATCCGGAGATAGGTGTTTTATACAACATCCTTCTCTGCTCTCTTTTTGAATCCCTCTACATATTTGCAATCAAAGCCAGAACTTTTCTCCATCTCCTCAGCTATCATACTCTGCTTCCACCGGGCATCTCGGTCAATTTCTTCCATGACAACAACACTGTTGATTGTCGCTTCTTCCCCATCATTGTCATCAGAAGACTCTACAATGTCTGGTTCAATGAAAATGTTTTTACATAAATCATGGATTTCCTCATAGTCTGATTAATTTTCAGAATCAGAGAGAGTCAACGTGGCATGATTGTCCTCCAGAAACTGGGCAGCAGTAATAACACTTGCAATTCTTCATGATATCTTTAAAAAAAGCAGAGGTAGAAAGGATTATCTACACATACTGAGCATCTCATGTTATAGTCAGAAGCATGCTACATGGAAAACCAATCCAAACTCATCTCTCGACATGTCCAGCCAATCCATTATCTCAGCCAATCATGGCTAGCGGCAAGGTTCCTGACTTTTTCTGTGACTAAAGCAACTAAGCTTGTAATTTTTTGTCTTTCGTATTTACAGATAGCATACACTTTTGTTACATGAAATTTGCACATGAAAGTTGCACATATGTTCCAGAACGCATTTCTGCCAACCCAAAAAAACGCATATTGATTAAAGTAAATGTTTACGGTCAAATGCCTCTTCTGGGAAGTAATGACGTGCGACATATGCCTAGTTTCCTGAAATGAGTCACATATAGAAAGTCAGTGGTAACACTTTAAAATAACACCATGTAATAAAGCATTTGTAATGGATTAGTAAGTTGTTTATTCATCATAAATGTATCATTACTCCCACATCTGTAACTGTTAGTAAGCTAGTTATTCACACATGTATTAATAAGTTATAACTAGTAAGCTGGTTATTCACATATTTATTTACCTCTTAAGGATCAGACCCTTCAATTTCCGCCTAAAATGACATCAAATCCAAGTTTATTTGTGACTGACCAGCTCAAATCGGTCTTAAGTTGCAACATTTGAAATATTTTTTTTTACATTGGATAAAAGGAGCGACTCTAGAAAATGGTATATCATACATCGCAATTGAGGAAGAATGGGAAAGTAATTCTGCTTTGAAAGTTGATCAACTTGTATACTCATTTTTGAGAAAAGGGCCTTTGAAATTTTTGGTACCTACTGGGGTGCTCTCCTTTGTCTATACCCATTCAGCATTGTTCACAACCTCTTAAGCCAGCCCCACCCATCTCTTCAAGGATTCACGTGTGAGGTCATGTGCTAAACAGTGAGTAGTACAGTAAAGATTAAGACTAAAAGTGGTAGTAGCCTACAATAAGGAACAATTCCAGGTAAACATAGTGTCCAGATATTTTTTTAAATAAATATTACACACTTACACAGACACACTTCTTTAAATTGATGGGTCATGTTAAATAAATGCTATAACCCCCAGCCACATCCAGTGTTGGAAAAAGTACTAAATTGTCATAGAGTAAAAGTATAAATAATTTCAAATTCCTTATATTAAACCAGACGACACAATTATTTTTTTATTGACGATAGCCAGGACTACACTCCAACACTCAGACATAATTTACAAGACAAATTCCAGATACAAATATTTTAGCATTATTATACAATAGATGCAAAAAGGCAGGGTAGCCTAGTGGTTAGAGCGTTGTACTAGTAACCGAAAGGTTGCAAGTTCGAATCCCGAGCTGACAAGTTACAAATCTGTCGTTTTGCCCCTGAACAGGCACTGTTCCTAGGTCGTCATTGAAAATAAGAATTTATCCTTAACTGACTTGCCAAGTTAAATAAAGGTATAATAAAATTAATTAGTTCTGAGATATAACTACACACAGTTCATACAGGGAATGTTAGCTACTGTAGCTAATTATCTAACATCAGATGGCTAGCTAACAGCAAGCTTTAACTAGCAATACAAACCGATTGTCATAGCTAATTAAAGTTAACCAATAAGTTCAATGTTAGCTAGCTAACATTAGGCTATAACTAGCAATGCAAAATTCCATTCTGAGAAAACTACACTAACATTACACACACTTCATACACATAAGTTAATGTTAGCTAGCAAGCCAGCCACCTAAACCTCAGCTGACATTAGTTAGCTAACAGCAAGCTTTAACTTGGGGTCTTTTGTTTAGACATGTCATGTTAACGTTAGCTAGCTAAAATATGAAATATAATCCCAATCCATAGAGTAACTGTAAGGGGTGCGTAACTGGTGGCAGGGAAGTCAGACGCAGGAAAGCAGAACTAGGTAGTAGCCGGAGCAGTTTAATTTCAAAACCAACGGCATCAAGAAAATAATCAACATGGGTACAAAACCTGACGCGCACCAGTAAACATGTGCACAAGCACTTACAACAAACAATCCCACACAAAGACATGGGGGGAACAGAGGGTTAAATACACAACAAGTAAATGAGGGAATTGAAACCAGGTGTGTGGAAAAACGAGACAAAACAAATGGAAAATGAAAAGTGGATCGACGATGGCGAAAAGACCGGCGACGCCGAGCGCCGAGCCCCACCCGAACAAGGAGAGGACCCGACTTCGGCAGAAGTCGTGACAGTAACGTTACTAGCAATACAAACCAATTGTCTTAGCAAGCTAAAGTCAACCATATAATGTTAGGTTCATTGATAGTTAGCAAGCCAGCCATCGAACTCCAGCTGGTTAGCTCACAGCAAGCTTTAGCTTGCAATGAAAACAACTTTGACAAAATTAGAAATGTTTAATATCTGAATCTGTAGCTAGATTCTTACCTGTATACATGGAAGCAAGCTTCATGAGAGACTGCAACCCCTTTTATAAGACCTCCCGTGTTGTTTCCGTTTAGTTTGCATAGCTTGAATGTACGGTAGTGTTTCACTGATTTCAAAACATGTTATTTTCAGAGTGAGAGAGTCAGCATTGTATGGCACGATAGTCATCTAGAAAGTAGTCCATCACAACTTTTTCCCACTGACCTTTGTCAATAGCACCTGATAAATTCAGGGCAGCAATATTATTGAGAGCAGTAGCAACATATTTGCAGTTCTCCATGGCTAAAGTTATATATATAAAAGACTGCATTACGAGCAGCTCATTTTATAGACTGCAGACCAATCCAAACTCGTCTCTTGGCATGTCCAGCCCACTCATTATCTCAGCCAATCATGGCTTGCGGGAAGGTTGCTGACTTTCTCTGTGGCTAAACCAACTAGGCTTGTAATTTAACCATTTTATTTGTATTTACAGATGACGTACAAGTTTGATATAAAGGCACATGAATGTTCACATGTTCGAGAAGGAATTTCAGCAAAACATCGCATTTTGATAAGCTACAAAAATGTACGTTCATAAGGCTCTCCTGTGAAGTTGTGACTTGCAACATACGCCTAGTTTCCTGAAATCGGGTCACATTTGTACGTGCGCCGAATACAACAGGTGTAGACCATACAGTGAAATGCTTACTTACAGGCCACCAACAGTGCAATTTTTAAGTAAAAAAAATAGGTATTAGGTAAACAACAGATAAGGAAATACAAAATAAAAAAACAGTAAAATGACAGTGAAAACCAGTTGGCTACAAACTGTTGTGAAAAGGGAGGATTCTCATGAACACCATGGCGTTCTCCGTTTTACTCTACAACCCCCTCAAGTGTCACGGGACTCATCTAAAGGTAACCGGTTTAAAAAATGTATGAAAGTATGGAGGTTTTGTGCCTACCCCAATAAAAGTGTAAATAAATTATCTATATATATTTCCTGAGCTTTCATATATAGGACAGACACTTCAAAACCTTATTCCTTATGATTTATTATTTGACTGTCTTTTTTGCCATTTATGAATGTGTTATTCAATGTGGTTCTATGGGCTGTAGTAGTAAAGGCCAAATCAAATATCTTTTGGAACTGACATCAAATTGTTTATCTTAAAACAACCCCCCCCAACCCCCAAAGGCTGAGACTTTTAATAATTAATGCCACCCGCCCATCTGCTAAATGACTTAAATGGAAAATGTGTAGCAGAGGTGAGTCAGACTCATGCTCTCATGATGAGGTAGCCCTGCCTGGTACTTCTAAATCAGTGTCACCCTCAGTCCAAGAGGGACTTTCCTCTAGGACTATTGGTTAAGATGTTGGTTTTCCACTCAGGAAGCCACGGTTCAGATCACACCTGTGACAGAGTCATGATTCTTGACCTGTGCAGGGAAGACTAGTTTAGGGGTGAGGGTTGTACTGAGGCTGAGGCCTAATGGAAGTTGTACTCAGACAAATGACAATAGAGCTGTACTCAGGTTCACTTTGAATGTTTATGCTGTTTTAGGGCCTTATTAGGTCCCTGGAGTAGAGCATTTGTGTGTCTCCAACACCTTAAATTGGTAGAATTCCTTAGAGTTTTGAATGTCATTCACAGAGCACAGGTTGAGTTTTGCTGATGTAATATGAAATCACAGTGTACTAGATGTGTGTGTGTGTGTGTGTGTGTGTGTGTGTGTGTGTGTGTGTGTGTGTGTGTGTGTGTGTGTGTGTGTGTGTGTGTGTGTGTGTGTGTGATCTTGTTTGATACCTTTAATTGTTAGAGTGACGTGTCATTATTACAGAGCCTTGCATGTTAGTGCTAACAGGTCTCTCTGGAATCTGAGACAATAACAAACTATACAAACAATATGATTGGGTCAGAATACTGCAGGGTGATGTCTGGCAAATATTATGTGTCCCAATGATGTAACTGTCTCCCTCAACTTGAATAATTATTTCATAATTCAGTTCAGATGGACATTTGTACAAGTCTATGGAATGTTCCTAACTGTCAATTTTCATATGCACTGGCAAAAGGACATATGCCGTGATGTAGTTTCACAAGGCCATCCTTCCAAATGTAATTTCGTTGTCTTGACTATTGGAAGTCTAAAGAACTTCAGTAGGAGAGTTTGTGTTTGAGTGGCAGGGCTTGCATATAACACTCACCATTAGTTTCTTATCTTATGATACCTAGCTTGATGCTGAACATTTTTCAGAAACAAAACCTCTGTTTGGAGCTCCACCTATGCAAAAAAATTGATTGGTTTGATAAGTGGCAACTTGTCACCAGTTCCCAGAACCTTTATAAAACCTTATGAAAGGGTTCTTTATGGCACCATGAAGGTTTCAATTAGAACCTTACGATCATGCTTCTTTACACCTTTAACTGTCTCTTCTTGAAAAACATGTTGAAAAAATTATTTCATCTTAAATTCCTATTACTTACAACTCAAATAGGAATTTCCAAAAGTATTTTTTTTTATATTCCACTTTATATTTTGTAAATAACCGAACTCTACCAGGCAGTTAACTAATGTCAAGAGAGTCATACCAGCTATGCCATATTACATTGTTCAGATTACATTTTGGAGTTAATATATGTGACATGTTTCAAGAAACTAGGCGTATGTCGTGGGTCAGTACTACACAGGAGAGCCTTTTAAACGTAAACTTTTTTTTCTACCAAATGTGTTCTCAAACATGTGAACTTTCATGTGCCTTATTAACAGACCTGTATGTCATCTGTAAATACAAATAATATTGTTTAATTAGGAGCCTAGTTGGTTTAGCCACAGAAAAAGTCCACAACTTTCCCTCTAGCCATGATTGGCTGAGATAATGAGTGGGCTGGACATGCCGAGAGATGTGTTTGGATTGGTCTGCCATATAGCACGCTTCTGTCTATTTAAAATCAAATCAAATCAAATCAAATTGTATTGGTCACATACACATGGTTAGCAGATGTTAATGCGAGTGTAGCGAAATGCTTGTGCTTCTAGTTCCGACCATGCCGTAATATCTAACAAGTAATCTAACAATTTCACAACAACTACCTTATACACACAAGTAGGTGTAAAGGAATGAATAGGAATATGTACACATAAATATATGGATGAGCGATGGCCGAATGGCATAGGCAGGATGCAGTAGATGGTATAGAGTACAGTATATACATATGAGATGAGTAATGTAGGGTAAACATTATATAAAGTGGCATTGTTTAAAGTGACTAGTGATACATGTATTACATCCAATTTTTTATTATTAAAGTGGCTAGAGATTTGAGTCGGTATGTTGGCAGCAGCCACTCAATGTTAGTGATGGCTGTTTAACAGTCTGATGGCCTTGAGATAGAAGCTGTCCCTCAGTCTTTCGGTCCCAGCTTTGATGCCCCTGCACTGACCTCGCCTGCCCTCTGGATGATAACGGGGTGAACAGGCAGTGGGTTGGGTGATTACGGTCCCCGATGATCTTTTTGGCCTTCTTGTGACATTGGGTGGTGTAGGTGTCCTGGAGGGCAGGTAGCCCGCCCCCGGCGATGCATTGTGCAGACCTCACTACCCTCTTGAGAGCCCCGCGGCTGTGGGCGGAGCAGTTGCCGCACCGCCGACTGCGCATCTATAAAAGTTTGAGTGTTTTTGGTGACAAGCCAAATTTCTTCAGCCTCCGGAGATGGAAGAGGCGCTGCCGCGCCCTCTTCACCATGCTGTCCGTGTGGTTGGACCACGTCAGTTTGTCTGTGATGTGTATGCCGAGGAACTTAAAACTTTCCTCCTTCTCCACTACTGTCCCGTCGATGTGGATAGGGGGGTGCTCCCTGTGCTGTTTCCTGAAGTCCGCGATCATCTCCTTTGTTTTGTTGACGTTGAGTGTGAGGTTATTTTCCTGACACCATACTCTGAGGACGCACAGCTCCTCCCAGTAGGCCGTCTCATCGTTGTTGGTAATCATGCCTACCACTGTAGCGTCGTCTGCAAACTTGATGATTGAGTTGGAGGTGTGCATGGCCACAGTCATGGGTGAACAGGGAGCACAGGAGAGGGCTGAGAATGCACCCTTGTGGGGCCCCAATGTTGAGGATCAGCAGGGTGGAGATGTTGTTTCCTAACCTCACCACCCCGGACCTCAGGACCCAGTTGCACAGGGCAGGGTTGAGACCCAGGGTATCGAGGTTAATGACAAGTTTGGAGGGCACTATGGTGTCAAATGCTGAGCTGTAGTCGATTAACAGCATTCTTTCATAGGCATTCCTCTTGTCCAGATGGGTTAGGGCAGTATGCAGTGAGATTGCGATTGTGTCGTCTGTGGACCTATTGGGGTGGTAAGCAAATTGGAGTGGGTCTAGGGTGTCAGGTAGGGTGGAGGTTATATGATCTTTGACTAGTCTCTCAAAGCATTTCATGATGACGGAAGTGAGTGCTACGGGGATGATAGTCATTTAGCTCAGTTACCTTCGCTTTCTTGGGAACAGGAACAATGGTGGCCCTCTTGAAGCATGTGGGAACAGCAGACTGTGATTGGGATTGATTGAATATGTTCGTAAATACACCAGCCAGCTGGTCTGCGCATGCTCTGAGGACGCGGCTAGGTATGCCGTCTGGGCCGGCAGCCTTGCGAGGGTTAACACGTTTAAATGTTTTACTCATGTTGGCTGAAGGAGTGAAGGAGAGTCTGCAGGTTTTGGTAGCTGGCCCTGTTGGTGGCACTGTATTGTCCTCAAAGCCTGCGAAGAAGTTGTTTAGTTTGTCCATGACGGGGCTGGTTTTCATTTTGTAGTCCGTGATTATTGACTGTAGACCCTGCCACATTCCTCTCGTGTCTGAGCCGTTGAATTGCGACTCCATACTGATGCTTAGCTTGTTTTGACTCTACTTTGTCTCTATACTGATGCTTTGCTGTTTGATTGCCTTGCGGAGGGAATAGCTACACTGTTTGTATTCGGTCATGTTTCCGGTCACCTTGCCCTGATTAAAAGCAGTGGTTAGCGCTTTCAGTTTTGCACAAATGCTGCTATCCATCCACAGTTTCTGGTTGGGGAAGGTTTTAAAAGTCGCTGTTGGTACAACATCACCAATGCACTTGCTAATAAATTCGCTCACTGAATCAGCGTATACATCCATGTTGTCATTCGACGCTATCCAGAACATATCCCAGTCCACATGATTGAAGCAATCTTGAAGTGTGGAATCAGATTGGTCAGACCAGCATTGAACAGACCAGAGCACAGGCATTTCCTGTTTTAGTTTCTGTCTATAGGCTGGGAGCAACAAAATGGAGTCGTGGTCAAATTTGCCGAAAGGAGGGCGAGGGTATATAAAGCTTATATTTGAGCTGGTCTGTATGTCTAGGTAATATCCCTATGGCGGCTTTTATTTTTGTTTATCGCGTAGTGAAATTGCATAAGCCTATTGTCAAGTTAAAGTGTACTGTTAGCTAGCTAACGTTAGCTGGCTGGCTCGCTTGTTATGTGTAAGCGCTCCACTTTCTGGAGGACTGAGTTTTGAAATCAGTGGATTTCGAGTATGATAGCTAATGAGATGGAGAAAACACCTGTCTCTGGATTACATGTTCAAACTCAGGGCAACCATGGCATCCGACAGGAGACATGTCCATTAATGATGTATACGGGTAGGATAGTCTAGCTAGCTACAATTTCAGATATTACACCTATCAAATTTTTACATAAAGTGGTTTCATTTCAAGTTAAAGTGTACTGTTAGCTAGTTAATGTTAGCTGGCTGGCTCGCTAGTGTAACGTCTTGACCAGTAAAAGGGGTTATTTGTATTGATAGTATGGTCAGGGCGTAGCAGGGGGTGTTTGTTTTGTGTGTATTGGGGTTTTTGGTTTACTATCTATGTTTTCTATTTCTATGTTTAAATCTAGTTTGTCCATTTCTATGTTGGGATTGTTTGGGGTTGATCTCTAATTGGAGGCAACTGATCCTCATTGCCTCTGATTAGAGATCATATTTAAGTAGGGTTTTTTATTGTGTTTTGTGGGATGGTTGTTTCTAGTATAGTCTGTGCACCTTCCTGGACTGTTTTCGTCATTTGTTTTTTTTAAGTGTTTTTTCTTTAATAAAATAAGAAGATGAGCACTTTACCCGCTGCGTTTTGGTCCACTCAATATGACCGCTGTGACAGCTAGCTAACATTACATGTACTATCTTATTATTCATATCTCAGACCCATTTTCTTAACCAGTTATTGCCTAATGTTAGCTAGCTAACATTGAATCTGGTTGGTTAGCTACCTGCAGATTCATGCGGAGTAGTATTGTCATGAGTTGGGATTATGGTCCATTTTTTAGCTAGCTAGCTACATGTCTTAACAAAAGACTACACTGTGCAAGTATTCATTTCAATAGAATGTCATCGCAACAACTGTTGATAGACGTACTAGCTGGTAAATTCACTCTTGGTGTCTACTCAGATTTCAGACCACGGGTAAGATAGTCTAGCTAGCTACATTTTCAGATATTACACCTGTCTAATTTTGACAGAAAGCGGTTTCATTTCAAGTTTAACCCTCCTGTTTCATGTTAATTTATTCTGTGTTCCCGGTCCAAAAGGACCACCCCATTATAGCTGATTATAAATCCATAATAATTCATTTATTATCACCTAATACTGTGTTAGATCTTTTTATCAACTTAAGTTCTTGTGAACATTACAAGTTTTGAACTTATATTTGCTATTTATGGCCTGTAGGCCTCATTGACCTGAGCTCCTACAACTCGTTTTTGAGTAAAAAAAGCATAATGTATGGATTATTTTGACTATAACAAATGCTCAGTTGAAACATATTGTACTATTTATCACAGACTACTTTGTGTCAAAGTTTAACAAGGACTCTCTCCTCCTCATCAGTGTCATGATCAAAGATATGATCAAGAGCCTCACATACAGTATATTGTTTGGTCATTGTGCTGCCACAGAATGAATTGTGAGCAAAGCCTCAAAAAAGCTTTATATACCAGAGCTGCGAGAAAAGTTCTATATATTATTAAAACAATGTTGCCATTGTATGGGAGAATGGCAACAGGTGTGGTTCCCGTGGGGTAAAGATTCTATTGGGGAAAGGTTGCTCATCTTCCTGTATGCTCATCTTCCTTTTATTACGAAGAGAACCAAAACAAACACTTGATTCAAAAACAACAACGACGACGAGAAACAGTCCTGTGAGGCACACAGCTACACACATACAGAACAACTACCCACAAAAACCCATGAAAAAACACCCCACTAAGTAGGACCTTCAATTAGAGGCAACGAGAAACAGCTGCCTCCAATTGAAGGTCAAACCAATAAACTAAGCATAGAAATAGATAAACTAGACACAGACATAGAACTAGACTAACATAGAACATTACCGAACAAACCCCAAAAAACATTAAACAAACACCCCCTGCCACGTCCTGACCAAAACTACAATAACAAATAACCTCTTTACTGGTCAGGACATGACACTGCCTTTCTAAAATCTTCAAAAGCCAAGTAAACAAACATATCACCGACCATTTCGAATCCCACCATACCTTCTGCACTATGCAATCTGGTTTCCGAGCTGGTCATGGGTGCACCTCAGCCGCACTCAAGGCCCTAAACGATATAATAACCGCCATTGATAAAAGACAGCATTGTGCAGCCGTCTTTATCAACCTGGCCAAGGCCTTCGACTCTGTCATTCACCACATTCTTATCAGCAGACTCAAGAGCCTTGACTTCTCAAATGACTGTCTCGCCTGGTTCACCAACTACTTCTGTGATAGAGTTCAGTATGTCAAATCGGAGGGCCTGTTGTCCGGACCTCTGGCAGTCTCTATTGGGATGCAACAGGGTTCTATTCTCGGGCCGACTCTTTTCTCTGTATATATCAATGATGTCGCACTTGCTGCTGGTGATTCTCTGATCCACCTCTACTCAGACAACACCATTAATATATATCTAGCCCTTCTTTGGACACTGTGTTAAGAAACCTCCAAAAGAGCTTCAATGCCATACAACACTCCTTCCCTGGCCTCCAATTGCTTTTAAATGCAAGTAAAACTAAGTGCTAAGCTTATTGATGAGCTTTTAGGGCACTATATTGTTGAATGCTGTGCTATAGTGAATGAATGGCATTCTCACATGGGTGTTCCTTTTGGCCAGGTGGGAAAGGGCAGTGTGGAATGCAATAGAGATTGCATCAAATGTGGATCTGTTGGGGCAGTATGCAAATTGGAGTGGGTCTCGGGTTTCTGTGATAATGGTGTTGATGTGAGCCATGACCAGCTTTTCACAGCTATAGACGTGAGTGCTACAGGTCGGTAGGCATTTAGGCAGGTTACCTAAGTGTTCTTGGGCACAGGCACTGCTTAAAACATGTTGGTATTATAGACCCGGACAGTGAGAGGATGAAAATGTCAGTGAAGACACTTGCCAGTTGGTCAGCGCATGCTTGCAGTACAAGTCCTGGTAATCCATCTGCCACTGCAGCTTTGTGAATGTTGCGGAGAGCGTGATCACACAGTCTTCCAGAACAGCTTGTGCTCTCATGTATGTTTCAGTGTTATTTGCCTCAAAGCGAGCATAGAAGTAGTTTAGCTAATCTGGTAGCGTTGTGTCACTGGGCAGCTCTCAGATGTGCTTCCCTTTGTAGTCTGTAATGGTTTGCAAGCCCTGCCACATCTTACGAGCGTCAGAGCCATTTTTACATTTACATTTTAATCATTTAGCAGACGCTCTTATACAGAGCGACTTACAGTAGTGAATGCATACATTTCATAAAAAATTTTCATACTGGTCCTCTGCGGGAATCGAAACCACAGCCCTGGCGTTGCAAACACCATGCTCTACTAACTGAGCCACACGGGACCGGTGTTGTACGATTCGATCTTAGTCTTGCATTAATGCTTTGCCCGTTTGATGGTTTGTCGGAGGGCATATCGGGATTTCTTATAAGCTTCCGGGTTAGAGTCCTGCTCCTTGAAAGCAGCGGCTCTAGCCTTTAGCTCAGTGTGGATGTTGCTACTAATTATGTACGTACGGTCACTGCGGGGACGATGTCATCGATGTACTGATGTGGTGTACTCCTCAATGCCATTGGAGGAATCCCGGAACATATTCCAGTCTGTGCTAGCAAAACAGTCCTGTAGCTTAGCATCTGGTTCATCTGATCACTTTTTTATTGATCTTATCACTGGTGCCTCCTCCTTTAATTTTTGCTTGTAAGCAGGAATCAGGAGGATAGAATTATGGTCAGATTTGCCAAATGGAGGGCGAGGGAAAGTTTTGTATGCGTCTCTTTATGTGTAGTAAAGGTGGTCCCAAGCTTTTTTCCCTCTGTTTGCACATTTTTAACGTGCTGATAGAAATTTGGTAAAATGGATTTAAGTCTCCCTGCGTTAAAGTCGTTTCCCTGCGTTAAAGTCCCCGGCTACTAGGAGTGCCGCCTCTGGGTGAGCGTTTTCTTGTTTGCTTATGGCGGAATACAGCTCGTACAATGCTGTCTTAGTTCCAGCCTCAGTCTGTGGTGGTATGTAAACAGCTCACGAAAAATACAGATGAAAACTCTCTAGGTGGATAGTGTGGTCTATAGCTTATCACGAGATACTCTACCTCAGGCGAGCAATAGCTTGAGACTTCCTTAGATATTGTGCACCAGCTGTTATTTACAAAAATACATAGCCCGCTGCCCCTTGTCTTACCAGACGCCGTTGTTCTATCCTTCCGGTACAGCGAGTAACCCGCCAGCTGTATGTTGATAGTATCGTCGTTCGGCCACAACGACACATAAGATATTACAGTTTTGAATGTCCCATTGGTAGTTTAATCTTCCACGTAGGTTATCAATTTTATTCTCCAAAGATTGCACGCTTGCTAGCAGAATGTTAAGAAGTGGGGCTTTATTAGATTGCAAGTCATGAGGATCTGGGCCTGTTCCCGAGAAAGCAGTATATCATTCGCGTCGGGCTCGTCAGACTCTTTAAAGGAAAAAAGGATTCTGCCAGTCCGTGGTGAGTATTTGCAGTCCTGTTATCCAGAAGTTATTTTTGTTCATAAGAGATGGTAGCGACAACATTATGTACAAAATAAGTACAAAAATAAGTCACAAACGACGCAAATAAACAAACAAAAAAACACAATTGGTTGGGGACAAGTAAAATGTCAGCCTTCTTCTCCGGCACCATTTTATGTCATAATGTCACAGTCACCATAGGCCTTTATGTCACGACTTCCGCCGAAGTCGGTCCCTCTTCTTGTTCGGGCGGCGTTTGGCGGTCGATGTCACCGGCCTTCTAGCCATCGCCGATCCACTTTTCATTTTCCATTTGTTTTGTGTTTGTCTTACACACCTGGTTTCAATCCCCCAATTACTTGTTCATTATTTAACCCTCTGTTCCCCCATGTTTGTTTGTGAGTGATTGTTTGTTTGTTATACGATCCGTTATGTGGTCTTGCCTTTTTGTATTGCATTTGCCTATTTTTGAGTAAATTACGTTTATTTACTCATATCTGCTGTCCTGTGCTGACTCCTCTACACAAGCTACAGACAGATTTCTTAACACTTTATCTGGAAAAAACAAACAAAATGCTTTTTTACTTTGTCCCCCTCACTTATTTCTCATTGGTTAATTTTGACACAAATACAATGGTAGTGAAGGAGAACTCCAGATACCATTTGGTTTTTGAAAACAATTGCATCTTAAATATCAAACATGTTCAAATATGGATTGTGAAGGCCCATGTAGCTCAATAATTACTTGATCTCAAATTGAGAGTTTTGGGCCTCACTATTCGAGAGCCTTGCATACAGGTGATAACAGGTCCCTCTGATGTGAGAAACTTAAAAAAGTCAAACTAACATCATTAAAGAGTTGTTCCCTTACCCACTACACTCTTAGAAAGAAGGGTTCCACAAGGGTTCTTTGTGGAGGGATAGGGTTCTACCAACAACCGTATTGATCAGAAGAACCATTTTTTGGAATAAAGGGTTCTTTGATGATTCTTTGGAAAGCAAGAAGGATTATTCGGAAGGCAAGAAGGGTTCTACAAAGAACCATATATCATATTTCCCAGCATGCTCCATTGCAGAGAGCTTTGCAGTATTGTTTGTTTTACTTTAATATGTGATTTTTCATTGATTGGTTGATACATTTTATGCCACAAAGATAAATATCATAGACTTTTCCAAACTAATCCACTCTACTAGTAATTGGATTTATTGCACCTGTTACTGAGATGGTTGTTCCAGTTTAGATGATTGAGGAAGTATCAGTATTACATCTACTCTACCCTGGCAATCATTCTGAATGAAGGTTGTGGGTAATTAAAGGGTAATAAGGCTGGTGGAACTGTACATAGAGGGTTCTAGAATGAACCCTCCAAAGATTTTAAGCTGAGACATTGAATTGTTTTAAGATGTTCATACTATGGATCATTTAGTTATATTTTTAAATCCATTTTAGAATAAGGCTGTAATGTAACAAAATGTGGAAAAAGTAAAGGGGTCTGAATACTTTCCTAATGCTCTGTATACATGGTAAAACAGATAGTCCAAAAATAAATTAAAAGGAAGTATGTTTTGAATTGTCTGTCCTATATCTATTTGTTGGCACTAAAGTATTTCTATACTTCCCTTAATTTTTTAAAACTGCTACGGGGTTACCTTGAGGCGAGTCTCGTGAGTCTTGTTGGCGTCATACAAAACAACCAGCATGTAGGTGTTTGTGAGAGTCTTAGTTATCGATGGTGGGGTCATATTAGTTTGTAGTCCAATCCGTTCGGATGCTACGGACAGAAGTTTTCCCATCGGCGGTACCAACCTATAGCCTAATTGTAGCTAGCTAACATTGAACCTGGTTGTTTAGCTACCTGCAGATTCATGCAAGGTTCATTGTTTAGCTAGCTTGCTACATGTCTAAACAATAGACTCAACTACGCAAGTAACCATTTCAATAGATTGTTTGTGATGTCACTGCGACAACTGTTGATAGACGTAGCTGGTAAATCTCTGGCCATCTACTCCGATTTCAGAGCACTCTCATCTGAGTGTGCCAGAGCTCCAAATAACTGAAGAAAATATGAACGCTCAACACCCGTTGAATACGGCCAGTGACAGTAAACGTTGGCAAAAAAAAGCATAATTCAGTTGTTACCAGCAGCACAGTTGTAGTCACCAATGCTCTGGACAACATGAAAACAGCCTAACTAGCTCTGCTAGGGCGAGTAAAGTGGTCAGTGGGGGTGTTTTCTCATTATGTGTCTGCAAGGAGCTAGGAAGCTAGCCAACGTTAGAGGTGCGCTGTCTACCTCCCGGTGATGTCCAGTCATGTGTGTAGGCCTGTCCCCTCTACATCGACTTCAAGGACGTGGGCTGGCAGTTCAACATCATCCCACCGCAGGGCTCCCTGGCCAACTCCTGCCACGGAGAATGCCTGTTGCCGCTGAGCGGCACCAACCACGCCATCTCAACCACGCAGACACTTTTTTTGCTGGGTTCTCAGGACTGTTAGGGATAACTTGAAGAAAGTGGATGGTTAGTGGAGTATATTTAAGGAAAGGTTGATTTGCCATGTTTTGTGCTTAATTTTTTTTCTCCATCACTCATAATAAAACCCTTATTTTCACTGAGTCTCCTGTAATGAAAAGGCATTGATATTATTCAGACAGCTGGTCTCTTCTCAGTTTGATACAGAAACAGTTTTCACCTAACAGAAAGTTCAGATAGAAAACGACTTGACAGAACAGACATACTTCTCTTTCATATAGAATGAGTCATATTATCACTGTCAGTCACAGATTGTGAATTATACTGCCATCCTTTGGCCACTGCACATATTGAAAACAATCTCTGCCCACTGGGCACAGACGTCAATTCAATGTCTAGTCATTGTTGGTTCAAAAAGAAACATAGCTGATATAACAAGTGTGTGCCCATTGGGTGTAAAACTCTGCAGAAAAACTGTTTTTAAACTGGGCTCTTCAATACAGCATTTTGGACTTGTCCCCCCATTTGAACACAGTCATTAGTATTCAGAAAACGTCACTTGTAGTGTATTAAAGGTAATAACCCTTTAAACGTAATGTTCAGTTAAATTATATATTTAGATATTGGTTCCATTACCATGTAAGCGGTGTATAAATTGCTCTAATGAGTGACTGCAATCCACACTTTGGTTTTGATAGTCACTGCCAACAAACAAGAATGTTATCATTTTCAGGCAAAACACATTACTTCCTTCAGTACAATATTACAACAGAGTGACTGTTTTGGAATAAAATGTTCAATATATTTCCTTTAACATCCTCTGTGTTGTGTGCTAATTGTTTAACCATTGATATGTTCCAGGTCATTTTGAGAACTTAAGGAGCATCAGGTACTGCTGGAATGTCTACCAATAGAATGTCCATCTTATTGTGATAAATTACACTGGTCACTGTTCAAAACATTTCTAAAGTATTATGTCCTCACTTTAGATTAGGGACTGCAAAACTACTTTACTAATAATTATTAAATGGTTTAAAAGTTAATTCATTAAAAATCTTATGAATGTTCTGATGAATCATTATTACAGACTATAAAAGTTGTTTATAAATGTGGGAATAACTAGCTTATTAAAACAAATGTGGGAGCAATGATACTTGAATGATGAATAACCTATTGACTTATCCATTATACATTCTTCATTACAAAGTGTTATTATAAAGTGTTACCAATCTCTATATTAATTCTGAATCCACATAATCTGAGAGCTGCTCTGGCTTGACCCCTGACCTGGCAGGAGTGATGTCGTGAGAGTAGTGGTAGTGTTCATACCCAGTATGTTGAGGTTGAAGTGTCTGCTATGGTCTCCTGAGCTGATGTGCTTAATAATTTATGCATAGAGTAGTTATTTATAAATTTTAGAATACCTAGCTGACTAACATTTAACCAATGTGGGAGTAATGATTTTTAAATGGTGAGCAAACTGTAAATTCCTCACTCCCCTCCCAGGAGCCTCTCTGCGCGCACACACACACACACACACACACACACACACACACACACACACACACACACACACACACACACACACACACACACACACACACACACACACACACACACACACACATTTATGAAAGCATGATGTACGGGAAAAATTTTTATGCATTCACTACTGTGAGTCGCTCTGGATAAGAGTGTCTGCTAAATTACTAAAATGTAAAATGTAAATGTAATGTGTGACAGTATTGGATGTTGCTGTGCCCACCTAGCCTGTCCTTCAGCCTTACTGGTAGTTAGAGATGAGAGAAAATTTACATTTTCTCAACTGATTTTAATGGGGAAAATATAGTGTGTGTTATGTTTTGGTCACTCAAAGGCTATTTACATGGGAAATAGGATAACTGTGCAGACTAACTGGTTTGGGTGATGTCAGTGCTCAGTTTGGAACATAATCCACAACCTCAGGAGACATGACGGCACGACACATGTCATCTCGTCAGTGTGTAGGAAAGTTGACAGTAGGGAAGTTGATGAAATGGCATAAGGTTATGCTGCCCGAAAAAGGCAAAACGCAGAAACTAGGAATTTAGTCTGTTGTAATGGCCAAGAATATTATCTTTTTATTTATTTATTTGACCTTTATTTAACCAGGTAGGCAAGTTGAGAACAAGTTCTCATTTACAATTGCGACCTGGCCAAGATAAAGCAAAGCAGTTCGACAACATACAAAAACACAGAGTTACACATGGAGTAAAACAACATACAATCAATGATGCAGTAGAAAAAAAAATAAGACTATATACAATGTGAGCAAATGATGTGAGATAAGGGAGGTAAAGGCAAAAAATGCCATGGTGGCAAAGTAAATAAAGTATAGCAAGAAGAACACTGGTATGGTAGATTTGTAGTTTGAAGAAAGTTCAAAGTTAAAATATAAATAATATGGTGCAAATGAGCAAAATAAATAAAATAAATAAATGCAGTAGGGGAAGAGGTAGTAGTTTGGGCTAAATTATAGATGGGCTATGTACAGGTGCAGTGATCTGTGAGCTGCTCTGACAGCTGGTGCTTAAAGCTAGTGAGTGAGATAAGTGTTTCCAGTTTCAAAGATTTTTGTAGTTCGTTCCAATCATTGGCAGCAGAGAACTGGAAGGAGAGACGACCAAAGGAGGAGTTGGCTTTGGGGATGACCAGTGAATTATACCTGCTGGAGCGCGTGCTGCGGGTGGGTGCTGCTATGGCGACCAGTGAACTAAGATAAGGCGGGGCTTTACCTAGCAAAGACTTTTAAATGACCTGGAGCCAGTGGGTTTGGGGACGAGTATAAAGCGAGGACCAGCCAACAAGAGCATACAGGTCACAGTGGTGGGTAGTACATGGGGCTTTGGTGACAAAACGGATGGCACTGTGATAGACTGCATCCAATTTGTTGAGTAGAGTTTTAGAGGCTATTTTGTAAATAACATCGCCGAAGTCGAGGATCAGTAGGATGATCAGTTTTATGAGGGTGTGTTGGGCAGCATGAGTGAAGGATGCTTTGTTGCGAAATAGGAAGCCGATTCTAGATTTAAGTTTGGATTTGAGATACCTAATGTGGGTCTGGAAGGAGAGTTTACAGTCTAACCAGACACCTAGGTATTCGTAGTTGTCGACATATTCTAGGTCTGAACCATCCAGAGTAGTGATGCTGGACAGGCGGGCAGGTGCGGGGAGCGATCGGTTGAATTCATTTAGTTTTACTTGCATTTAAGAGCAGTTGGAGGCCACGGAAGGAGAGTTGTATGGCATTGAAGCTCGTCTGGAGGTTAGTTAGCACAATGTCCAAAGGAGGGCCAGAAGTATACAGAATGGTGTCGTAGAGGTGGATCAGAGAATCACCAGCAGTAAGAGCGACATCATTGATGTATACAGAGAAGAGAGTCGGCCAGAAAATTGAACCCTGTGGCACCCCCATAGAGACTGTCAGAGGTCCGGACAACAGGCCCTCCGATTTGACACAGTGAACTCTGTCTGAGAAGTAGTTGGTGAACCAAGCAAGGCAGTCATTTGAGAAAACAAGTCTTTAGAGTCTGCCGATAAGAATGTGGATTGATAGAGTCGAAAGGCTTAGCCAGGTCGATGTATACGGCTGCACAGTATTGTCTCCTATCGATGGCAGTTATTATATTGTTTTGGACCTTGAGCGTGGCTGAGGTGCACCTGTGACCAGCTCGGAAGCCAGATTGCATAGCGGAGAAGGTACAATGGGATTCGAAATGGTCGGTGATTTGTTTGTTAATAATTCCTTAATTAATCCAATAATTTATGCTTTCTTTTATCCATGGTTTAAAGTGACAGCTAAACTTTTACGTTCATAGTTCCTATAATTTTTTTCCCTAGGTTGGCAAACATAGGCTTGATTAAGTTTTTTTCTACAATTGTTGTAAGTATTTATTTCATGTAGCAATACACTGACATTACTTACCTCAGTGTTGTCATCATAGATACATGTGGTGTTGACTCAGAATGATTTGTCTGGATTGGAATGGATGGACTTGGAGAAAGCATAAGAAGGAATACGCTTGTTTTATAAAAGACATTGTAGTCATTGTGAATTGTGTACTCCAAATACCTAAGGCTGTGGTTGTTCCGTGTTACTTAATGATAAATAGTATATAAGTGTTCTAATAGTACTGTACATTTTGAGAACGTCATGAGTCTTTCTATGTGTTGTTTAGCATCTCCCTCTAGTGGCTCAATTGTGACACAATGTATTCATCAATTGTAGTAAAGTTGAAATGTACAATACTGCATGATATCAGATAACGTCCAGATCTAACTAAATTGTGTAAGTAGTTGATGGTAAAATGTAAGAATATGCAATTATGGGTAACACTTTATGATATCATTCAGTAATAAACCATTTGTAAGGAATTTACAGTTTGCTCACCATTTAATATTACGGCCACATTTGTGAAATGTTACTCAGCTAGGTATTCTCACATTTAGAAATAACTACTACAGTATATACATTAATTATTCAACACAACAGAGCAGGAAACCGCAGTAGACAGTTCAACCTCAACATACTGGGTATGAACACTACCACTACTCTCACTACCACTACTCTCACAACCACTACTCTCACTACCACTACTCTCACTACTACTACTCTCACTACCACTACTCTCGCTACAACTACTCTCACTACCACTACTCTCACTACATCACTGCTGCCAGGTCAGTGGTCACACCAGAGCAGCTCTCTCAGATACGGTTTATTTTGAATGAATATAGAGATTGGGTAACACACTAAATAATTTATAATGTATAATAACGTATATTCATAACATGTTTAATAAATGTCTTTATAAATGTACTGTATCATTACTCCAAGATTTGTTTTAGTAAGCTAGTTATTCACACATTTATAAACAACTTTTATAGTCTGTAATAATGATTCATTAAATCGTTCATGAGATGTTTAATAAATATCCTTAAACTATTTGCTAATCATTAGTAAAGTCGTTTTGCAGTCCTTAATCTAAAGTGAGGACTATTCAAACTTTCTTAATACTTTATGTTTTGAACAGTGACCAGTGTAATTTATCACAAAAAGATGGACATGCTATTGGTAGACATTCCAGCAGTACCTGATGCTCCTTAATAAGGTCTCAAAATGACCTAGAACATATCAATGGTTAAATAATAAGCACACAACACAGAGGATGTTTGTAACGCCCTGGCCATAGAGAGGGTTTTTTTGTTCTTTATTTTGGTTAGGCCAGGGTGTTACATTGGGTGGGCGTTCTATGTTTTGTTTCTATGTGTTTGTATTTCTTTGTTTTGGGCAGTGTGTGGCTCCCAAATCAGGCACAGCTGTAGTTCGTTGCTGTTGATTGGGAGTCACACATAACTGCATGTTTTTCCGTTGGAGTTTGTGGGTAATTGTTTCTGTTCAGTGTGTTAGCTGTCAGTACTGTTTAGCTGTCGGTTGTTTCTTGTTTTGTAGTTATATAGTGTTCTTTCTGAATTAAATTATGAACACTAACTCCGCTGCACCTTGGTCTTCTTCCAACGACAGCCATTACAATGTTAAAACAAATATATTGAATATTTTATTCCAAAACAGTCACACTGTTGTAGTAGTGTGCTGAAAGATGCTAACATTCTTGTTTGTTGGCAGTGACTACCAAAACCAAAGAGTAACCTTTATAAACACTACATAAATGTGTCACAAATCAGACCCAGACACCTCCCTTATGGAAAGCGCCTTCCCTTGCCAGTTCCACAATGAAACTGGTCTCAGCTCTTGTTGGACTTTGTCACTGACCTTCCCCCCTCCCAGGGGAACACCACCGTTCTCGTCATTGTGGACCAAAGCTTGTCGCCTCCTTCCTCTGCCTGGGCTCCCGTCGGCCATGTAAACCGCGGAGGCTCTTTTTACTCACAATCTTCCGGCACTACGGGATCCCAGAGGACATTGAGGTGGCCCTCAGTTCACCTCACGCTTACGGAAGGCGTTCATGGAACGCCTGGGGGTCATGGTCAGTCTCACCTCCGGGTACCGTCCTAAAGCAAATAGGCAGCTGGAGAGGGTCAATCAGGAAGTGGGTATGTTCCTGATGTGTTTCTGTCAGGACCGGCTGGGGGAGTGGGAAGATGTTCTACCTTGGGCTGAGTACGTGCAGAATTCCCTTCGCCACTCCTACACTAACCTCACTCCTTTCCAGTGCGTGTTGAGGTATCAGTCGGCCCTGGCACCTTTGCATCTGAGCCAGACCGAGGCCTCTGCGATAGACGAGTGGTTTTGGCATGCTGAGGAGATCTGGAACGCTGCACACACTCATCTCCAGCGGGCCGTGTGTCAGCACAAGGAATAGGCTAACCGCCACCGCAGTGAGGCATCTGTTTTCTCGTCAGGCGACCGGATCTGGCTCTCCACCGGTACTGCTGCTCATTCTGTTCACTAGCTCCGGAGGTCTACATCACTGGCTTTCTAGGCGTTACTGAAATGGATCATTACCATCAACCCCAGACTGTCTTGTTTCATTACGCACATGTAAATATGTGCCCTCTGTTCCCCATTGTCCTTGTTGATTATTGTTCCATGTCCATTGGTCTTGTGAGGACATGTGCTCTGTTGTATTGGCTTGCATGTTACCGTGTATTGGCTTGCATGTTACCGTGTTATTTCACTTAGAAGTCACTGTATCACAACTCCAGTGGGTCAGAAGTTTACATAGTTTACATACACTAAGTTGACTGTGCCTTTAAACAGCTTGGACAATTCCAGAAAATGATGTCATGACATTAGAAGCTTCTGATAGGCTAATTGACATAATCTGAGGTGTACCTGTGGATGTATTTCAAGGCCTACCTTCAAACTCATTGCCTCTTTGCTTGACATCATGGGAAAATCAAAAGAAATCATCCAAGAAATAAAATGGTAGACCACGTTCATCTGTACAAACAATAGTATGCAAGTATACACACCATGGGACCACGCAGCCATCATACCGCTCAAGAAGGAGATGTCTTCTAGAGATGAACGTACTTTGGTGCGAAAAGCGCAAATCAATCCCAGAACAACAGCAATTCACAATTTCTAACTTTTCATCCATTTTCTGCTTCTTGTAAATTCCTTAATAAATCCAATCATTTATGCTTTCTTTTATCCATGGTTCAAAGTGACAGCTAATACTATTTTAACTCTGAAGTTCCTATAATTATATTCCATAGTTTCACAAACATAGGTTTGACATAGTTTTGTTGTACAATTGCTTATTTCATGTAACAATACACTACATTACTTATCTCAGTGTTGTCATCATATGGTGTTGATACAGAACTATTTGGATGGATTGGATTTGAATGACTTGGAGAAGGCATAAGAAGGCATAAGTCTGTGGTTGTTCCGTGTTATTCAATGATAAATAGCAAGTATTCTAAAAGTACATTACGAGGACGTCATGAGTCGTACTATATGTTGTTTAACATCTCCCTCTAGTGCAGTGCTTCTCAATTATTTTCTGTTACGCCCCCCCCCCTAGGAAGAAGTAAACATAGCGAGCCCCCCCAACTCTCCGCCGCGACTGTAAATAGTATCATTTGTCTATAAAATTGTTATAAGTACACCTCTGTATAACATTGTATCCTTATTAACATTAAAGAAAAAGAAAAAAGAAAGAAATATAGATCAACTTACAACAAAGAATAACTTTATTAACATTGTTTTTTTTAGTTTGTAACAGAAAAGACTTCAAGTGCATCAATTTGCCTGAAATGTAACAAAAAAAATGAAACCCTTATTTAAACTGTAAACATTTTTTGACCATTTGATACTGAAAAATTAAATTAAATATAATCAATAAATAATAATACATTCAAATTGATCAGCAACATTAACTCAGGAGCACAATATATGAAACATTTTGACCTATAAAAAAAAATGAATAAAACAATTTGTGCAGATTTTTTTTTATCAAAATGAGGAAGTCAGGATTAATGGCTACAATGACAACGTTTTGCAGAGCACAGCTTTTCGAAGCGGGGTTTGAAGCATGATACTGCAACTCTCAGCTCCTGCTCAATGTTGAGCTGGGACCTGTACTTGGTCTTCAGTGCAGCAACAGCAGAGAAGCCAGTCTCACAAAGATAAGATGTTGCAAAAGGAAGAAGAATGCCCATGGCCCTCTGCCCTAAGAGTGGATACTGCCTCTCTACACTCAGCCAGAATTCACTCAGTGTCTGTGATGTGAACCTCAGTCTCAATGTGGAGTCAGACGTCATATCAATGAACTGGTCCTCCTCTGCAGAGCTGAAACCAGTTGGAGCTGGTGCATTGAAAGGATCTCTCACCCAGTCATATTGGGAACTGTTTTCAGGGAAGTACTTTTTAAAGAATCCCATCAGTGATGAAATATGCTCCTTAATATATGTAATCACTGAGGTGGCATCATAGTCAGTAGTGTCAACAAATTCATGCAGGTTCTCGAATGAATCAGTATTTCCTTCATCAAGTCGCCTGCCCCACATTGCAAGCTTTCGAGTGAAAGAGCTGATCTTGTCTGTGACCTGAGGGAGGTGTTAATCTTTCCCTTGAAGCTGTAGATTTAGTTCATTTAGCTTTCCAAATATGTCACTCAGGTAGGCCAGTTTTGCCAGGAAGTTCTCATCACTAAATTTTTCTGTGATGTCATACTTGTGCTCCTGCTCCAAAAACATTCTTATCTGCTCTCTGAGCTCAAAAACTCGGGACAAGACTTTTCCTCGTGACAGCCACCTTGCTTCACTGTGAAACAGCACAGCTTGATGTTCAGCTCCCATCTCCTCACAGATAGCAGAGAAGACTCTTGTTTTTAGTGGTCTGGTCTTTATAAAATTGACTACACCTACAATGTCAGTCATAACCTCACTTAATTCAGAGGAAAGGTGCCTTGATGCCAGTGCTTCTCTGTGTATAACACAGTGTGTCCACTCAGCATTAGGTGAGGCCTTCTTGATGAGTGCCCGAAGTCCTTTTCTCATCCCTGCCATGGTCTGTGCACCATCACTGCAAACACCAATGCAGTTCTCCCAGTTTAGCCCATTCTCAGTCAGGAAGCAGTCCAGCATTTTGAATAGCTCTTCAGCTGTGGCTCTGTCTCTGACATATTTACAAAAAAGTAGATCCTCACACAGGGAGTTTGTCATGTCAAAACGTACATAAGAAATAAACAAACAGTCTTTGTTGCTGTCAGTTGCTTCATCGAACTGTAAGGCAAAACATTTGTCTTTGAGTTTATCTACCAGCTGTTCTTTAATATCGTTAGCAATGTCATTTATACGTCTGGCGACAGTGTCATTGGACAGAGGGATAGTTTTTATTTTTGCAGCACTTGCGTCATCCAGCATGACAGAAACCATGTCTAATGCTGCAGGCAGTATCAGCTCCTCTGATAATGGAGTGGGGTTTTTTGCACTGAGCAATTTTGTACGCCACCTTATATGATGCTAACAGTGCTCGCTGGTTTACTGAAGTAGCATTCACAAAGCGGGACGATTGTTGACAATATTCGGCACGTTTTCGCTGAAAAAACTCAAGCGGCTTATCAGCGTGATTGGGGTGTAATGTCTTTAAGTGACGCCTTAATTTATTTGGCTTCATGCTGTCCGCTGCCAACATTTTTAGACACAGTAAACATACCGGTCTTTCCTCGTCTCCCACCGTAGTCACAGTGAAGCCAAGCGCTACATACGCTTCGTCATATTTCCTCGTCTTAGCTTTCGGGAGACTTACATTTGTCTCATTATCTCCGTCTCTCTCCGCCTTTCTTTTCATCCCTGTTAAATATTTTTCCATGGTGTCTTTTAAGGGTTTGTTATCTGCACCTCATATATCCTGCTCTGTGCTGTGTGCTCTTGTTCGGTTAAAAAAAAATATACTACGCGGCAAAAAAAAGCGTGTTCCCCGGGGTCACGCGCCCCCCCTGGCATCGCTCCGAGCCCCCCCAGGGGGGCGCGCCCCACTATTTGAGAAGGACTGCTCTAGTGGCTCAATTGTAACACAACATCTTCGTCAAGTGTACAGTCATGGCCAAAAGTTTTGAGAATGACACAAATATTCATTTTCACAAAGTCTGCTGCCTCAGCTCGTATGATGGCAATTTGCATATACTCCAGAATGTTATGATGAGTGATCAGATGAATTGCAATTAACTGCAAAGTCCCTCTTTGCCATGCAAATGAACTGAATCCCCAAAACACATTTCCACTGCATTTCAGCACTGCCACAAAAGGACCAGCTGACATCATGTCAGTGATTTTCTCATTAACACAGGTGTGAGTGTTGATGAGGACAAGGCTGGAGATCACTCTGTCATGCTGATTGAGTTTGAATAACAGACTGGAAGCTTCAAAAGGAGGGTGGTGCTTGGAATCATTGTTCTTCCTCTGTCAATCATGGTTACCTGTAAGGAAACACGTGCTGTCATCATTGCTTTGCACAAAAAGGGCTTCACAGGCAAGGATATTGCTGCCAGTAAGATTGCACCTAAATCAACCATTTATCGGATCATCAAGAACTTCAAGGGGAGCGGTTTAATTGTTGTGAAGAAGGCTACAGGGCGCCCAAGAAAGTCAAGCAAGCGCCAGAACTGTCTCCTAAAGTTGATTCAGCTGCGGGATTGGGGCACCACCAGTACAGAGCTTGCTCATGAATGGCAGCAGGCAGGTGTGAGTGCATCTGCACGCACAGTGAGGTGAATACTTTTGGTGGATGGCCTGGTGTCAAGAAGGGCAGCAAAGAAGCCACTTCTCTCCAGGAAAAACATCAGCGACAGACTGATATTCTGCAAAAGGTACAGGGATTGGACTGCTGAGGACTGGGGTAAAGTCATTTTCTCTGATGAATCCCCTTTCCAATTTTTTTGGGGCACCCGGAAAAAAAGCTTGTCTGGAGAAGACAAGGTGAGCGCTACCATCAGTCCTGTGTTATGCCAACATAAAGCATCCTGAGACCATTCATGTGTGGGGTTGCTTCTCAGCCAAGGGAGTGGGCTCTCTCACAATTTTGCCTAAGAACGCAGCCATGAATAAAGAATGGTACCAACGCATCCTCCAAGAGCAACTTCTCCCAACCATCCAGGAACAGTTTGGTGACGAACAATGTCTTTTCCAGCATGATGGAGCACCTTGCCATAAGGCAAAAGTGATAACTAAGTGGGTCGGGGAACAAAACATCGATGTTTTGGGTCCATGGCCAGGAAACTCCCCAGACCTTAATCCCACTGAGAACTTGTGGTCAATCCTCAAGAGGCGGGTGGACAAACAAAACCCCACAAATTCTGACAAACTCCAAGCATTGATTATACAAGAATGGGCTGCCATCAGTCAGGATGTGGCCCAGAAGTTAATTGACAGCATGCCAGGGCGGATTGTAGAGGTCTTGAAAAAGAAGAGTCAACACTGCCAATATTGACTCTTTGCATCAACTTCACGTAATTGTCAATAAAAGCCTTTGAAACTTATGAAATGCTTGTAATTATACTTCAGTATTCCATAGTAACATCTAACAAAAATATCTAAAGACACTAAGGCAGCAAACTTTGTGAAAATTAATATTTGTGTCATTCTCAAAACTTTTGGCCACGACTGTAGTAAAGTTGAAATGTACAATACTGCATGATATCAGATAATGTCTAAGTCTATCTCAATGGTGTATTGTGTAAGTAGTTAAGGGTAAAATGCAAGAATATGCAATTATTGGTAACACTTTATTAATTCAGTAATAAACCATTTGTAAGGCATTTACAGTTTGCTCACCATGTATTAATCATCACTCCCCCTTTTGTTAAATGTTAATATAGTAGGTTTTCTCAAATGTAGAAATACTACTATATCCATTAATGATTCAACAAACGGTGCAGGAGACCGCAGCAGAGACTTGAAACTCATCATACCGGTTAGGAACACTATCACTTCTCTCACTATCACTACACTAACTACATCCCTGCTGCCAGGTCAGGGGTCACACCAGAGCAGCTCTCAGATGCTGTGGAGTCAGAATTAATAAAGAGATTGGTAACACTTTATAATAACACTTTGTAATGAAGAACGTATAATGGATTAATAAATCGTTTATTCATCATTCATGTATTATTACTCCCACATTTGTTTTAGTAAGCTGGTTATTCACACATTTATTAACAACTTTTATAGTCTGTAATAATGATTCATAAGCTAATCCATAAGGTGTTTAATGAATGGACTTATAAACTATTTACTGATCATTAGTAAAGTTATTTTGCAGTCCCTAATCTAAAGGGAGGACTATTCACACTTTCTTAACACTTTATAAATGACCATTGTACAAAACAGTGACCAGTGTAACTTCTCACAAAAAGATGGACATGCCATTGGTAGACATTCCAATACTACCTGATGGTACTTAAGGTCTCAAAATGATCTAGAACAAATCAATGGTAAACGATAAGCACACAACACAGAGGATGTTAAAGGAAATATATTGAACATTTTATTCCAAAACAGTCACACTTGTAGTAGGGTGCTGAAGAAAGTAATGTCTTTTGTCTGAAAATGATAACATTCTTGTTTATTGGCAGTGACTATGAAAACCAAAGTGTGGATTGCAGTCACTCATTAGAGCAGTGCATAGACTGCTTACAGGGTAAAGGAACCAATATCTAAATACTTCATTTTATTAAACATTAAGTTTAAGGGGTTACAACCTTTATTCATACTTCAAGTTGAGGTAGACTTTGTCTCAGTTACATCATGGGGACAAATACTATTTGTCAGACATCAGATCAACCACACTGTACTCTGACCCAATCATCCCTTGATGTTGTTTTCCATTTCTGTGGTGTTGTTTTCTCAATGTGATTTCCTGTTCAGTTGCATCAATCAATGATCTCAAAAGCACCTCAAGTAATTAGGGACAGTTCACAATTTACTCCGAATATTTTCACGACCCTCCCTTTGTAAAAAATGTATCCAAAATAATGTGTACGACCACAAATAACAATAACTGTAGCGACCCTAAAAATGTGGATTTCGACTTCAGGATGCTTTTGTGGTGCATACGACGCCACGCAGGGCTACGGGCCAGAAGGTTGAGGGTTCGCCGACAACTAAGAACCAGCTCACTCTCCCTGTCTGTTTCATGAGGCCTACACTTTGATCAGACCTGGCTACAGACAATGAACAGCTAGGGCTATTCTCTGATGAATCCCCTATTTATATAGCCCTTCGTACATCAGCTGATATCTCAAAGTGCTGTACAGAAACCCAGCCTAAAACCCCAAACAGCAAGCAATGCAATGAAAGAAGCACGGTGGCTAGGAAAAACTCCTAGAAAGGCCAAAAACCTAGGAAGAAACCTAGAGAGGAACCAGGCTATGAGGGGTGGCCAGTCCTCTTCTGGCTGTGCCGGGTGGATATTATAACAGAACATGGTCAAGATGTTAAAATGTTCAGAAATGACCAGCATGGTCAAATAATAATAATAATCATAGTAGTTGTCGAGGGTGCAACATGCACGTCCGGTGAACAGGTCAGGGTTCCATAGCCGCAGGCAGAACAGTTGAAACTGGAGCAGCAGCATGGCCAGGTGGACTAGGGACAGCAAGGAGTCATCATGCCAGGTAGTCCTGAGGAATGGTCCTAGGGCTCAGGTCCTCCGAGAGAAAGAAAGAAAGAGAGAAAGAGAGAATTAGAGAGAGCATATTTAAATTCACGCAGGACACCGGATAAGACAAGAGAAAAACTCCAGATGTAACAGACTGACCCTAGCCCCCCGACACATAAACTACTGCAGCATAAATACTGGAGGCTGAGACAGGAGGGATCAGAAGACACTGTGGCCCCATCCAATGATACCCCCGGACAGGGCCAAACAGGCAGGATATAACCCCACCCACTTTGCCAAAGCACAGCCCCCACACCACTAGAGGGATGTCTCCAACCACCAACTTACCGTCCTAAGACAAGGCCGAGTATAGCCCACAAAGATCTCCGCCACGGCACAACCCAAGGGGGGGGGGCGCCAACCCAGACAGGAAGACCACGTCAGTGACTCAACCCACTCAAGTGACGCACCTCTCCCACGGACGGCATGGAAGAACATTTTACAGCATTTTAAAGACAAGACTCTCCTTTATCTAACCACACTGTCCGATTTCAAAAAGGCTTTACAGCGAAAGCAAAACATTAGATTATGTCAGCAGAGTACCCAGCCAGAAATAATCAGACACCCATTTTTCAAGCTAGCATATAATGTCACAAAAAACAAAACCACAGCTAAATGCAGCACTAACCTTTGATGATCTTCATCAGATGACACTCCTAGGACATTATGTTATACAATACATGCATGTTTTGTTCAATCAAGTTCATATTTATATCAAAAACCAGCTTTTTACATTAGCATGTGACGTTCAGAACTAGCATTCCCACCGAACACTTCCGGCGAATTTACTAAATTACTCACGATAAACGTTCACAAAAAACATAACAATTATTTTAAGAATTATAGATACAGAACTCCTTTGTGCAATCGAGGTGTCCGATTTTAAAATAGCTTTTCGGTGAAATCACATTTTGCAATATTCAGAGTAGATAGCCCAGCCATCACGGCTAGCTATTTTGACACCCACCAAGTTTAGCCCTGACCAAACTCCGATTTACCATTAGAAAAGTTTGATTACCTTTGGTGTTCTTCGTCAGAATGCACTCCCAGGACTACTACTTCAATAACAAATGTTGGTTTGGTTCAAAATAATCCATTGTTATATCCAAATAGCGGCATTTTGTTCGTGCGTTCAAGAACTATCCGAAGTGTAAATAAGGGTCACGTGCACAACGCATTTCGTGACAAAAAAATTCAAATATTCCATTACCGTACTTCGAAGCTTGTCAACCGCTGTTTAAAATAAATTTTTACGACATTTTTCTCGTAAAAAAGCGATAATATTCCGACCGGGAGTGGTGGTTTTTGTTCAAAGATAAAACATAGAGTAGACTCGTGCACGAGCCTGAGTCTGATAGTACTGTGACCGGCCACTATCCAAACGCGCTACTGTTTTTCGGTCAGGGCCTGCAAAGCCACGATTCAGCTTTTTGCTTGAATGGTGTCTGTGAGTATAACAGAACTCATTTGGCAGGCCAAACCCTGAGAAGATTCCAAACAGGAAGCGCTCTCTCTGACTTTTTCTTGGCCTTCTTGATCATCTCTAACCAAAACAGGGGATCTCTGGAATAACGTGACATTTTCTAAGGCTCCAATAGGCTCTCAGAAGGCGCCAGAACGATGAATGGTGGCTTTGCAGGCCATGGCTGAAAAACATTAGCGCATTTGGATAGTGGTCGATCTGAGGACAATGAGACTGGAGGCGCGTGCACGAGCCGACACCATGTTTACTTTCTCTCTCTTTGAACGAAAACAACGACTCCCGGTCGGTATATTATCGCTTTTTTACGGGAAAAATCGCATAAAAATTGATTTTAAACAGCGGTTGACATGCTTCGAAGTACGGTAATGGAACATTTAGATTTTTTTTGTCACGAAACGCGTCGGGCGCGTCACCCTTCTTTCCCCTTCGGATAGTGTCTTGAACGCACGAACAAAACGCCGCTATTTGGATATAACTATGGATTATTTTGAACCAAACCAACATTTGTTATTGAAGTAGAAGTCCTGGGAGTGCATTCTGACGAAGAACAGCAATGGTAATCAAACTTTTCTAATAGTAAATCGGAGTTTGGTGAGTACCACACTTGGTGGGTGTCAAAATAGCTAGCCTGTGATGGCCGGGCTATCTACTCAGAATTTTGCAAAATGTGCTTTCACCGAAAAGCTATTTTAAAATCGGACATAGCGAGTGCATAAAGGAGTTCTGTATCTATAATTCTTAAAATAATTGTTGTTTTTTGTGAACGTTTATCGTGAGTAATTTAGTAAATTCACCGGAAGTGTTCGGTGGGAATGCTAGTCACATGCTAGTCACATGCTAATGTAAAAAGCTGGTTTTTGAAATAAATATGAACTTGATTGAACAAAACATGCATGTATTGTATAACATAATGTCCTAGGATTGTCATCTGGTGAAGATCATCAAAGGTTAGTGCTGCATTTAGCTGTGGTTTGGGTTTATGTGACATTATATGCTAGCTTGAAAAATGGGTGTCTGATTATTTCTGGCTGGGTACTCTGCTGACATTATCTAATGTTTTGCTTTCGTTGTAAAGCCTTTTTGAAATCGAACAGTGTGGTTAGATTAACGAGAGTCTTGTCTTTAAAATGGTGTAAAATAGTCATATGTTTGAGAAATTGAAGAAATAGCATTTCTAAGGTATTTGAATATAGCGCCACGGGATTCCACTGCCTGTTGAGTAGGTGGGACGATTTTGTCCCACATACCCTAGAGAGGTTAAACAGGTTACTACTCATTTATGTCCAAATAGCTCCGTGTTGTTAGCGCATCCTGTAGGCTACTCAAAAAAATGTACGACGCCCGCCGGACTTGTCTTCACCAAAGAGCAAAAAATATATATTTATGTTCGTTCAAACATGTCAAACGTTGTATAGCATAAATCATTAGGGTCTTTTTCAATCAGAACTTCAATAATATTCAAGGCGGACGATTGCATTCTCTTTTAAATCGTATTTGAACGAGAGTGCCCAAACATGCACTCGTGCGCCATAGTAGTATAGGCCATCCGCTTATGACCAACTTACCAGGCCTCTCGTTCGGTCAGTTTTCACCGTAGAAGACTCAACCACTTTGTAAAGACTGTTGACATCTGGTGGATGGCGTAGGAAGTGCTAAATGATTAATAAGTCCCTGTGTGTTTCAATGGCATAGGCTTAAAAGTAATTCAACACATCAGATATCCACTTCCTGTTAGAATTTGTCTCAGGGTTTTGACTGCCATATGAGTTCTGTTATACTTACAGACACCATTCAAACAGTTCTAGAAACTTCAGTGTTTTCTATCCAAATCTAATAATAATATGCATATCCTAGCTTCTGAGTTGGTGTAGGAGGCAGTTTAAAATGGGCACATATTTTTTTCAAAATGCTCAATACTGCCCCCTAGCCCTAACAGGTCACCTCAACTTGCTCAATTTTGACATTATTTAATACAAGATTTAGTTGAGGTTTAGGGTTTAGTGAATGATTTGTCCCAAATACAATGCTTTTCGATTTAGAAATATTTGGGACTAACTTATTCCTTGCTACCCACTCTGACACTAACTGCAACACTTTGTTAAGTGTTGTAGTCATTTCAGTCACTGTAGTAGATGACATGTATATTGTTGAGTCATCTGCATACATAGACACTCTGGATTTACTCAAAGTCAGTGGAAATTCATTAGTAAAGATTGAAAAAAGTAATGGGCATAGGAAGCTGCCTTGGGGAATTCCTGATTCTAACTGAATTATGTTGGAGAGGCTTCCACTAAAGAACACCCTCTATGTTCTTTTAGGCAGAACACTTTATCCACAATATGGTACGGGGTGTTAAACCGTAACACATACGTTTTGTCAGCAGCAGACTATGATCGATAATTTCAAAAGCCACTCTGAATTCTAACAAGACAGCCCCCCCAATCTTTTTATCATCAATTTCTCTCAGCCAATCATCAGTCATTTGAGTAGGCACTGTGCTTGTTGAATGTCCTTCTTTATAAGCATGCTGAAAGTTTGTTGCCAATTTCTTTACTGTAAAATAGCATTTTATCTGGTCAAACACAATTTTTTCCAAAAGTGTACTAAGGGTTGGTAACAGGCTGATTGGTCTGCTATTTGAGCCAGTAAAGGTGGCTTTACTATTCTTAGGTAGCGGAATGACTTTTGCTTCCCTCCAAGCATGGGGGCACACACATTCTAATAGGCTTAAATTGAAAATATTGCAAATAGGAGTGGCAATATCGTCCGCTATTATCCTCAGTATCTTTCCATCCAGTAGGGACGCCTCTAGTACTGAGATGCAGTGCCTTAGACCGCTACGCCACTCAGGAGAATAGTTAAATTTCTTCAGTCCATCCCTAAAATGTTTACCTTAAAAGGTGGTGGGGTGGCAGCTTTGTTGTTGTTTGAACTGCAGATTGCCCCTTTTAGGATCCGTGGATGATAGAGCAATATGTGTTTTTTTAATGTTTTCTGAATTACAATTTGAGACAAAGTAATTATTGAGCTACATGGGCCTACACAATCCATATTTGAACATGTTTGATATTTAAGAGATACCATTTTTAAAACAGTTGCATCTTGAGTTCCTTCACTCCCATTGTTTTTGGGCCAAAATTGACCAATGAAATAGAAAGCCAGGGGGACAAAGTCAGACAACATTTGGTTTGCTTATGCAGATCGAGGTCTATATTGACTTTGACATTCCAAATATAGCAAATTGAAACCTAGGTTCCTACTTCAGGAGTTTGAAGCTAATATGTCTGGTTTTGTCAATCTGATGCGGCAGCTGCCATGGCTGTGTAGAGAAACATCTGTTCTTCAACATGTCCGTCCTGCAGCCAGTGGAGCAGCTTTCTCTTTCAGTTGGAAATGAAAATCCAGTGGGAACCAAGATTCCTCCTGGTCCCACAGGCCCTCAGCATTTCCTTGTATATGGTGCCACGAGGCAAACTGCAGACTGGCGCTGTCCCTGTAGGTGCAACTGGAACCACACCGTAAAACATTTCCTGTAAAATGTTCAGTAACTTACTGGAAACTTTACAGTTGGCACTATGCATTGGGGCAGGTAGCATTCCCCTGGCATCTGCCAAACCCAGATTCGTCTGTCAGACTGCCAGATAGTGAAGCGTGATTCATCACTCCAGAGAGCGTGTTTCCACTGCTCCAGAGTCCAATGGCGGCGTGCTTTACACCACTCGAGTCGTCACTTGGCATTGAGCATGGTGATCTTAGGCTTGCGTTCGGCTGCTCGGCCATGGAAACACACTTCATGAAGCTCCCGACTAACAGATATTGTGCTGATGTTGCTTCCAGAGGCAGTTTGGATCTCGGAAATGAGATGTGAAACTGAGGACAGAGGATTTTTACTCACTACGCGCTGCAGAACTCAGCCTTCCAGTTCTGTGAGCTTGTGCGGCCTACCACTTAGTGGCTGAGGTGTTGTTGCACCTAGACGTTTCTACTTCACAGCGCTTACAGTTGACCAGGGCAGCTCTAACAGGGCAGAAATTTGACAAACTGACTTGCTTGAAAGGTGGCATCCTATGATGGTCCCACGTTGAAAGTCACTGAGCTCTTCAGTAAGACCATTCTACTGTCAATGTTTGTCTATGGAGATTGCATGGCTGTGTGTTCGATTTTATATACCTGTCAGCAACGGGTGTGGCTGAAATAGCCAGATCCACTCATCTGAAGGGGAGTCCCAATACTTTTCTATACGTTGTGTATCTGTGTCCTTGAGAGGCATATCTGTATTTCCAATCATGTGCAATCCATAGATTAGGGCTAACGAATGTATTTCCTTATATGACTGTAACTCAGTAAATTATTGCGTTTATGTTTTTGTTCAGTATAGAATAAGTCGTTATCCCTCTTTCACAGATTGTGAATTATACTGACTTCCTCTGGCCACTGTACATACTGAAAGTAATCCCTGTCCTCTGTTTCACTCTGCAGGAAAACGTTTAAAAAATGTAGCTCTTTCCTCAAGCACATTGGATATGAGATCAAATGTTTAATATGAGGTGACATGATAGAATGTCACCTTTTATTTGAGGGTATTTCCATACATACAGTGCATTCAGAAAGTATTCATACCCTTGAATTTTCCACATTTTGTTATGTTACAGCACTATTCTAAAATTGATTAAAATATTTTTGTCTGTCATCGGTCTACACACATTACCCCATAAACAGTTTTTTAGAATGTTTTGCAAATGTATTATAAATAAAAACAGAAATACCTTATTTACATAAGTATTCAGACCCTTTGCTATGACTCGAAATTGAGCTAAGGAGCATTCTGTTTCCATTGATCAGCCTTGAGATGTTTCTACAACTTCTACAACAAAGAACACAGTGGCATCCATCATTCTTAAATGGAAGAAGTTTGGAACCACAAAGAATCTTCCTAGAGCTGGTCGCCCGGCCAAACTGAGCAATCGTGGGAGAAGGGCCTTGGTCAGGGAGGTGACCAAGAACCAGATGGTCACTCTGAGAGAGCTCCAGTGTTCCTCTGTGGAGAAGGGAGAACATTCCAGAATAACAAATATCTCTGCAGCATTCCAACAATGAGGCCAGACTGAAGCCACGCCACAGTAAAAGGCACATAACAGCCTTGGAGTTTGCGAAAAGGCAACCAAAGGACTATCAGACCATGAGAAACAAGATTCTCTGGTCTGATGAAACCAAGATTGAACTCTTTTGCCTGAATGCCAAGCTTCGCATCTGGAGGAAACCTGGCACCATCCCTATGGTGAAGCATGCTGGTGGCAGCATCATGCTGTTGGGATGTTTTTCAGTGGAAGTGACTGAGAGACTAGTCAGGATAAAGGGAAAGAATAACGGAGCAAAGTACAGAGAGATCCTTGATCTCAATCACGGACTACAAAAGAAAAAACCAGCCCCGTCGCGGACAACGATGCTTGCTCCCAGACAGACTAAACAACTTCTTTGCTCGCTTTGAGGACAATACAGTGCCACTGACACGGCCCGCTACCAAAACCTGCAGGCTCTCCTTCACTGCAGCCAACGTGAGTAAAACATTTAAACGTGTTAACCCATGCAAGGCTGCAGGCCCAGACGGCATCCCCAGCTGCGTCCTCAGCGCATGCGCAGACCAGCTGGCTGGTGTGTTTACGGACATATTCAATCAATGCTTATCCCAGTCTGCTGTTCCCACATGCTTCAAGAGGGCCACCACTGTTCCTGTTCCCAAGAAAGCTAAGTTAACTGAGCTAAATGACTACCGCCCCGTAGCACTCACTTCCGTCATCATGAAGTGCTTTGAGAGACTAGTCAAGGACCATATCACCTCCACGCTACCTGACACCCTAGACCCACTCCAATTTGCTTACCGCCCCAATAGGTCCACAGCCGACGCAATCACACTGCACACTGCCCTAACCCATCTGGACAAGAGGAATACCTATGTAAGAATGCTGTTCATCGTCTACAGCTCAGCATTTAAAACCATAGTACCCTCCAAACTCGTCATTAAGCTCGAGACCATGGGTCTCGACCCCGCCCTGTGCAACTGGGTCCTGGACTTCCTGACGGGCCGCCCCCAGGTGGTGAGGGTAGGTAACAACATCTTCACCCCGCTGATCCTCAACACTGGGGCCCCACAAGGGTGCATTCTCATTCCTCTCCTGTACTCCCTGTTCACCCACGACAACGTGGCCATGCACGCCTCCAACTAAATCATCAAGTTTGCAGACAACACTACAGTGGTAGACTTGATTACCAACAACAACGAGACAGCCTACAGGGAGGAGGTGAGGGCCCTCGGAGTGTGGTGTCAGGAAAATAACCTCACACTCAATGTCAACAAAACAAGGAGATGATCGTGGACTTCAGGTAACAGCAGAGGGAGAAGCCTCCTATCCACATCGACGGGACAGTAGTGGAGAGGGTGGAAAGTTTTAAGTTCCTCTGCGTACACATCACAGACAAACTGAAATGGTCCACCCACACAGACAGCGTGGTGAAACAGGCGCAGCAGCGCCTCCTCAACCTCAGGAGGCTGAAGAAAGTTGGCTTGTCACCAAAAACACTCACAAACATTTATAGATGCACAATCAAGAGCATCCTGTTGGGCTGTATCACCGCCTGGTACGGCAACTGCTCCGCCAATAACCGCAAGGCTCTCCAGAGGGTAGTGCGCTCTGCCCAATGCATCACCGGGGGCACTCTGCCTGCCCTCCAGGACACCTACAGTACCCGATGTCACAGGAAGGCCAAATAGATCATCAAGGACATCAACCACTCGAGCCATGGCCTGTTCACCCCGTTATCATCCGGAAGGCGAGATCAGTACAGGTGCATGAAAGCTGGGAGTGAGAGACTGAAAAACAGCTTCTATCTCAAATCCATCAGACTGTTAAATACCCATCACAATCCGACTACCACCCGGTTACTCAACCCTGCACCTTAGAGGATGCTGCCCTACAGTCTGTACATAGACATGGAATCACTGGTCACTTCAATAATGGAACACTGGTCACTTTAATAGTGTTTATATACTGCATTACTCATCTCATATGTATATATACTGTATTCTACTGTATTTTTTTGTCAATACCACTCAGACATTACTTGTCCAAATATTTATATATTTCTTAATTCCATTATTTTACTTTTAAATTTGTCTGTATTGTTGTGAATTTTAAGACACTACCGCACTGTTGGAGCTAGGAAGAAAAACATTTCACTACACCCGCAATAACGTCTGCTAAATATGTTTGTGTGAACTATAAAATGTGATTTTGATTTGATTGTGCATTAAAGGTAGTAACCCTTTAAAAGTAATGTTCAGTTAATTTATGTATTGGTTCCTTTACTCTGTAAGCAGTCTATGAACTGTTCTTAGTCTATGCCACTCTGACATTGCTCATCCATATATTCACATATTCTGAATTACATTTACATTTTAGTCATTTAGCAGACGCTCTTATCCAGAGCAACTTACAGTAGTGAATGCATATATTTCATTTCATGTTTTTTTTTTTTGTACTGGCCCCCCGTGGGAATCGAACCCACAACCCTGGCGTTGCACACACAATGCTGGCTTTGCAAACACCATGCTCCACCAACTGAGCCACAGGGAAGGCTAAATCCATTCCTTTACTTAGATCTGTTTGTATTAGGAATTTGTTGTGAAATTGTTAGATATTACTTGGTAGATATTGCTGCACTGTCAGAACTAGATGCATAAGCATTTAGCAACACCCGCAATAACATTGCTAAACACGTTTTTGACCAATTCAATTTGATTTGATTTGATACAAAGGAATGCAATCAGTCACTTCCTAGAAACAAGAATGTCATAATTTTCAGACAAGAATGCTATAATTTTGCTATATGCTATAATTTTCAGACAAACACGTTACTTCCTTCAGCACACTATTACAACAGTGTGACTGTTTTGGAATAAAATGTTCAATATATTTCCTTTAACATCCTCTGTGTTGTGTGCTTATTGTTTAACTATTGATATGTTCTAGGTCATTTTGAGACCTGAAGGAGCATCAGGTACTGCTGGAATGTCTACCAATAGCATGTCCATCTTTTTGTGATAAATTACACTGGTCACTGTTCAAAACATTTATAAAGTATTAAGCAAGTATGAATAGGCTCACTTTAGATTAGGGACTGCAAAACTACTTTACTAACAATCAGTAAACGGTTCATAAGAATATTTATTAAACATCTGACGAATGATCTTCTGAATCATTGTTACAGACTATAAAAGTTGTTTATAAATGTGTGAATAACTAGTTTACTAAAACAAATCTGGTATTAATGATAAATAAATTATGAATAAACTATTTACTAATCCATGATAAACTATTTAGTGTGTTACCCTATCTCTATATTCATTCAGAGTAAACAGTATCTGAGAAAGCTGCTCTGGTGTGACCCCTGACCTGGCAGCAGTGATGTAGTGAGAGTAGTGGTAGTGAGAGTAGTGGTAGTGTTCATAACCAGTATGTTGAGTTTGAACTGTCTGCTGTGGTCTCCTGCACTGTTGTGTTGAATAATTAATGTATATACCGTAGTAGTTATTTATAAATGTCAGAATACCTAGCTGAATAACATTTCACAAATGTGGGCTTAATATTTAAAGGTGAGCAAACTGTAAATTCCTTGCATATTCTTACATTTTACCTTCAACTACTTACACAATACAGAGTTTATTTAGACCTGGACGTTATCTGATCTCATGCAGTGTTGTACATTTCAACTTTACTACCATTGATGAAGACATTGTGTCACAATTGAGGCACTAGAGGGAGATGTTAAACAACATATAGAACGACTCATGACGTCCTCGGAATGTACTATTAGAATACTTACTATTTATCATTAAGTAACACGGAACAACCACAGCCTTAGGTATTTGGAGTACACAATCCACAATGACTACAATGTATTTTATAAAACAAGCATATGCCTTCTCCAAGTCATTCCAATCCAATCCAGACAAATCATTCTGTATCAACACCACATGTGTCTATGATGACAACACTGACGTAATGTCAGTGTATTGTTACATTAAATAATTACAACAATTGTAGAACAAAACTACATCAAACCTATGTTTGCCGAACTAGGGAATCATATTATAGGAGCTATAAATGTCTTATCTTCAAAGTTAAAATAAGTTTAGCTGTCACTTTGAACCATGGATAAAAGAAAGCATAAATTATTGGATTAATTAAGGAATTAAAAAGTGCCAGATAACTGGTGAAATATGATAATAAATGATCACCTAAAACAGAAAAAACAAAGTAAATAAATAGAGATGGAATCCAAGAAATGAGATAGGTGAAAACAACAATAGCAAGAGTTTTTGCTGCTTTTTTCTCAGACTTATTTGCCCGTACAGTTTTAACACCATACTTACTGGCAGCCTCTTTTGAAAATACCTTTCTGGCCTGTGATCTGGCCACCACAAAGATTTTCATATAAAGTGTTATAATAATAGAGCATGGGACAACCATTGTAAATGCAATGTAAATTATATTATTAACCCAGGTTTTTCCTTCAACAACAAAACATTCTTTCAAACACCCACTGGGTACCTGTACATTTACAAAGTTTTTTACAATAACAGCATCGTATATGATAGAACACCACCAGGTAATGGATATACAACACATCATTCTTCTTATTGTTATTCTAGTGTGGTACAATAAGGGATCACACACAGCAACATAGCGGTCAATAGATATCAATACCAAATTACCCAGAGATAAAGAAGTACATAAAAAAGAGATGTAGAATTGAAACGAACAGAAATAATCCCCAAAACCCCAGCATGGTTCCATTGCTGCTACAGTCGTTACTGGTATCACAATCAGTCCCACCAGGAGATCTGCCACAGCCAGAGAGAGGATGAGCAGGTTGGTTGGAGTGTGGAGCTGCTTGAAGTGAGAGATGGAGATGATCACCAGTACGTTCAAAAATACTGTAACTGCTGAAATCAATGAGAAGAAGATGTACAGTGTTATGTAGATAGATGTCGATAGCAAAGCCTTTCTGCAAGAAGAGTTTCTGTCTTGAAAACAGTATTGAACATCTTCCTTTTTCTCCATTTGTAACAAAAGGTAAAAATGCTGAGGTCCTGCTCCTGCTTGGTCCTGTGTGTGACCCTGTCAGGTCCGCCTTCTGACAAACTCTGAGCTCTGCCTCTCTATTTATCCCTGAGTTACTGACAGAAACTCCCCTCCCCAGCGTCTTTGATCTACACACACAGACACACACACACATGTGCGCGCGCACGCTCGTACATGCGTGAGCCCACAAATGAACAAACAGTTATATAAATAAATAATTTATGAAAGCATGATGTAATGTATGACAGGTTTGGATGTTGCTGTGCCCATCTAGGCTGTCCTTCAGCCTTACTGATAGTTAGAGATGAGATTGTTTTCACCGATTTAATCAAATCAAAATGTATTTGTCACATACTCCGAATACAACCATTGTAGACCTTACTTGCAAGCCCTTAACCAACATTGCAGATCAAGAAGAGTTATGAAAATATTTACCAAACAATCTAAAGTAAAAAATAACACAATAACATAACAATAACGAGGCTATATACAGGAGGTATCGGTACTGAGTACTGAGTCAGTGTGGGGGAGAGGGTTCAGGTTAGTTGAGGTAATTTGTAAATGTATTTAGTGGTGAAGTGACTATACTTAGATAATAAACAGTGAGTAGCAGAGAAGTACAAAACAAATGGAGGGGGGATCAAAGTAATTGTCCGGTGGCAATTTGATTAATTGTTCAGCAGTCTTATGGCTTGGTGGTAGAAGCTGTTTAAGGAGCCTTTTGGTCCTAGACTTGGTACTCTGGTACCGCTTGCCGTGCGGTAGCATAGAAAACAGTCTATGACTTGGGTAACTGGAGTCTCTGACAATTTTATTGGCTTTCCTCTGATGCCGCCTATTATATAGGTCCTGGATGGCAGGAAGCTTGGTCCCACTGATGAACTGGTACGTACGCACCACCCTCTGTAGTGCCTTACGGTCAGATGCCGAGTGGTTGCCATACCAGGCAATGATGCAACCGGTCAAGATGCTCTAGATGGAGCAGCTGTAGAACTTTTTGATGATCTGGGGAACCATGCCAAGTCTTTTCAGTCTCCTGAGGGGGAAAAGGTTTTGTCGTGCCCTCTTGGTTTGTTTGGACCCTGATAGTCATGAAGCTTTGCTTGTTTGATGGTTCGTCTGAGGGCATAGCGGGATTTGCTATAAGGGTCCGGATTAGTGTCCCGCTCCTGAAAGCAGCATCTCTAGCCTTTAGCTTGATGCGGATGTAGCCTGTAATCCATGGCTTCTGGTTGGGATATGTACGTACGGTCACTGTGGGGACTTCTTCATCAATGCACTTATTGATGAAGATGATGACTGAGGTGGTAAACTCCTCAGTGCCATTGGATGAATCCCGGAACATATTCCATTCTGTGCTTGCAAAACAGTCCTGTAGCGTAGCATCCGCGTCATCTGACCACTTCCGCATTGAGCGAGTCACTTGTACTTCCTGCATTAGTTTGCCTGTAAGCAGGAATCTGGAGGATAGAATAATGTTCAGATTTACCAAATGGAGGGCGGGGGAGAGCTTTGTATGTATCTCTGTGACGTGCTGGTAAAAATGTGGGAAAACCGATTTAAGTTTGCCTGCATTAAAGTTCCCTGCCAGTAGGAACGCCGCTTGTGGATGAGCATATTCTTGTTTGCTTATGGCCTTATAGCGTTGGTTGAGTGCGGTCTTAGTGCCAGCATCGGTCTGTGATTGTAAATAGACGGATACAAATAATATACAGTAGATGAGAACTCTCTTGGTAGATAGTGTGGTCTGCAGGTTATCATAAGGTACTCTACCTCAGCCGAGCAATACTTCGAGACTTGTTTAATATTAGACATCGTTCACCAGCTGTTATTGACAAAAAAGACACACACCCCCTCCCCACGTCTTACTAGAGCTCTATATTATCCAGTGATTGCACGTTAGCAAGCAGAACAGAAGGCAGCGGGAGTTAACTTGCTTGCCTATGGATTCTCATAAGGCAGCCCGAATTGCGTCCTCTTTTCCTCTGTCTTTTCTTCACACAATTGACAGGGATCTGGGCCTGTTCCCGGGAGAGTAGTATATCCGTCTCGTCGGACTCGTTAAAGGAAAAAGCACTTTCCAGTTCGTGGTGGGTAATCGCTGTACTGATGTCCAGAAATTATTTTCAGTCATTAGAGACGATAGTAGCAACATTATGTACTAAATAGGTAAAAAAATAAGTTACAAACAACGCAAAAAAACTAACAAAATAGCACAATTGGTCAGGAGTATGTAAAACATCAGTCATCCTCCTCGGCACCATCTTAACATTTGTTAGGTTCCACGGGTAGACCGTCATAGTAAATAAGAATTGTTCTTAATTGACTTGCCTAGTTAAAAAAAGGTTAAATAAAAAAAAGATCTATATTTCCCCCAAAAAATATGTTTTCTCAACTGAGCATTTTTATTGGGAAAATATAGTATGGGTGATGTTTTGGTCACTCAAAGGCTGTTTTAGATGGGAAATAGGATAACTGTGCAGACTAACTGTTTTGGGTGATGTCAGTGCTGAGTTTGGAACATATTCCACAACCTCAGGAGACATGACGGCATGCCACATGTCAGACGGCCAGTGTGTAGGAAAGTAGTACCGCAGTATCACCTAATTGTATCTGTTGTAATGGCCAAGTATATTATTTGATTAATGTGGTATTCGTTTCCTGACACAGGAACAAGCCAGTTGATCAGAAAATGTCATGCTGTATCAGAAAGTGCTGTCTGTCTATACAGAAAAATACTTTGAAGTCAGCCCTCCTCAACAACTTCAACGGTAGCCCCCACCCAGACCCATGGCACAAGGACCATCTATAATGCTAGTCTAACTGCTGTATAGTAACAGCAAACATACCTTGAACAAAATCCTGTGATTGTATGACTGTCACTTCTGGGGCATTAATGTTTATGACCTAATTCGGTAGCACTTTATAATAATGTTCAGAAATAAATCAGTTGTAAGGCATTTACAGTGTTTTGAACGTAAACCATTTACTAATCAAATATTTTTTTGAATCTAAAGTGAGAGCTATTTTTACTTTTGAAATAATGATTCAATGTTTTGAGTGACCTGTGTAATTTCTCACAATAAGTAAACATTTAAGATGTCAAAATGGGCTAGATGTCACATTCTGACTTTAGTATGAGGTCATTTTTCCATAGTAGATTGGTCAGGGCGTGACAGGGGGGTGTTTTTGTCTGTATTATGGGTTTTCTGTTTTCTATGTGGGTTGTCTAGATTGTCGTTCTATGTTGTGGCCGGGTATGGTTTCCAATCAGAGGCAAGTGTTTTTCGTTGTCTCTGATTGGAAGGCATACTTAGGCCGCCTGTTTTTCATGGGGTTTTGTGGGTGGTTGTTTTGTGTTTCGTTGTTTGTACCTGACGGGACTGTTGTTGGTCATTTTGTTATTTTGCAAAGTGTTTTCGTTAAAAGTAAATATGAGCACTTCACACACTGCATTTTGGTCTCCTTTAGACGACCCTTATTACACTAGAACATATCAATGGTTGTAACATATACACTTGGAGTCAGGAAGCAGGTGAAGAAGGTAAGTTAAATGATGAGAAAAAGCAGATTTAACAAAACAAGAGAAGTGTAGCGTACTGAACGTGAACAAAACCGATACTGCCTGATGACTGAGGCTGCATGAAGGGAGAGTAATCAGGGTGGTGATGATGTCCATGTGTGCGCAATGACGGTGCGCAATGATGGTTGCCAGGTGTGAGCAATGTGGGTTGCCAGGACCTATGGTTAGTAGACCGACGAAGTCGAGCACCCGAAGGAGCAGGAGTAGGCGTGACAGTACCGGTTTGGATTGAGTACATCAACAGCCGATCTCTCACCCCAAGGGGAAGTAGATGCATTTTGGAGGGCAGGTGGCAGGAGCAGGTACCCTCTCCTTAGCCTGGTGGATATCCACATCTACGTCCAAAAACAGGCCAGATTGATGGGCTGGAGGACACTCACAGGACCTTCCACCGACGAGGAAAAGCAGGTCCTCCGGCATCCTGGTCCCCAGGCAGTGATTCTCATCTTCGAACAGGAGATGGTGGGGTTATGTTGGAGTTGGAGCCACGGGAGGCCTTGGAAACTTTGTGTACGGGTGCAGTGATGATGAGGAAAGGAAGGCTTTCCTGGTGTATTGGTCCCACGGTGAGGGTGAGTGGTACTGTGATGTGCGTTACTGTACCGGATCCCAATGGTCATTTATCCAGGGCTTGGACAGAAAAAGGAGAAGTATGACATTAAGTTCAGGGAGGAGGCGAGGGCCTGGTCGATGAAGTTCTCCACGGCACTGGAGTCCACTAGAGCTGTAGAGACAACACTTGAGGGACAGCTAGCCAGTGAAATGGGAACCAGAAAGGGTTTGGCAGAAAACAATGATAATGGAATACTCACGCCTACCCTGGGAGACCGAAGGTCATGGGGCCGCCCCTCTACTCTAGTGTACCCCGGGTTGGTCATCGCGATGAGAGCGTCGAAGGATATGTTGTCATGCCGACAAGTCAACTCTGTTTGGACCTCTTCGTGCAACTGACTGTGGAATAGAGTGCGGAGCGCCGGCTCATACCGTCCGCTGGAGGCTGCCTCAGTCCGAAAGGTGAGGGCGTTCTCCGCAGTGGTCTGGTCACACTGCCGGAGTAGGAAAAGTCTCTCACCTCCCTTTCTGCCCTCTGGAGGATGGTCGAAGAATGCCCTGAACAGAGCCATGAACCTCTCATAGGAACTCAGGTCATCCTCTCCTCTCTCCCAGACTGTAATAGCCCATTCCAACGACCGTCCGGTCAGCAGCGAAATGACCGTGGCAACCTTGGAACTCTCGGTGGTGGGGCTCCCATCTGATAGGTGAAATAGAGGGAGCACTGGTGTAGGAAGCCACGGCATTTCGACAGAGTGCCGTGATACTTCTCCAGAAGGGACAGTCGGTCATCACTGACCTGGGTGGACAGCTGAGGACTGCTGGGGGACAGGCTCACTGTAACGACCCGTGGTAGGAGGCTCTCCGTCAGAGGTATGGAGAACCTCGCTGGTGGTCGTGGTGTTGGTGGAGTAGATGACCCTGTTCATCAACCGTCTGGAAGTTGCTGTTATCTTCTGCTGCTTCCATGTTTTCTGAGGCAGTATTCTGTAACGTATACGCTAGGAGTCAGGAGCAGAAGGTAAGTTTAATGATGAGAAAAAGCAGATAAAAAAAGGAGACGTACTGAACATGAACAAAACCAATACTGCCTGATGACTGAGGCTACTGATTGCTATATACAAGGAGAGTAATCAGGGTGGTGATGAAGTCCAGGTGTGCGTAATGATGGGGAGCAGGTGTGTGCAATGATGGTTGCCAGGTGTGCACAATGTGGCTTGCCAGGAATGGTGGTTAGTAGACCAGCGACGTCGAGCGCAGAGGGAGCAGTAGTAGGCAATACAATGATAAAATAATAAGTACAGTACACAACACAGGATGTTTAAGGAAATATATCTAACATTTAATTCACAAACACTGTTGTTTAACAACTATTTGTAAAGACGTGAGGAAGTGTTGTATTGCAAATATTTTGCTAATGTTGTCAACCTCACAAACACAAACTAATCATAAAACAGGGAAATATTTCCAGTTCTTCAATCTTTTAACTATTTTCAAACTTTGCTTTGTTTGGCTGCACTCTTACTGTGCCTTTAAAGGTACTAATCCTTTAACTGTAATGTTCAGCAAGTTATGTATTTACATATTGGTTTCCTTACCCTGTAAGCAGTCTATGAACTGCTCAAATGAGTGACTGCAATCCACACTTTGGTTTTGGTAGACAAGTCACTCCAAACAAACGCGAATGTTTGCATTTTTGGAGTGTGTCTGAAGTTACACATCACACTATTACAACAGTGATGCTGTTTTGGTATAAAATATTCAATATATTTATTTTAACATCCTCTGTGTTTTGTGTTTATTTTTTAACCATTGATGTTGTCTAGATCATTTTGAGTCGTCAAAGAGCAGCTGAACTCAAAAACCAACTTCTCTGGTTGAAAAAGGCTGATGTTGCATCGATATTAGACAGAAACATTGATTCTAGTGTACCAATGTTGTACAAAGTGTTAATAAGAGATTTGTGAGATTTAAGTAAGCTGTTATGTTCCTAGATCACTTGTAAATGCACGTCTGGACAATGCACGCTCGAAAATCAGATATTTATGTTACTGTTGACAATAAAAAGTCCTCAGAAATGTGCGTCTTCTCCCTTCGGACAAAGATAACACTTCCACCAAAGTGGGCAGGTGCAGTGTCCAGATGCGCATTTCCAAGCGCTCTCCTTGGTTGGGAATGACAGGGCTATGATTAGTGAGGGTTAGCTTTGGTAGGCTGAGCAGCGAAACTAACGTGACTTAAGGGAAACTGAAGGGACTGTGAGGGGAAGTTAGGTAGAGAGGAGTGGAGCAGGACAGACTTTTTTACAGCAGCCCTCAAATTTCCAATGGAAAATTAACATCCACGAAAAGGCCTCTAACCTAAATGGCACAGTCTCTAATGGGGGCACACTTATTTAAAAGGCCAAAGTCTCTGAAAAGCCTGTTCTTAGCGTGTCTAATCCTAGTGTCGTGACGTTGTATCGGTTAATGTGACGACTGCTGCTGATTAACGCTTTATAATTGCGTTATTAAATGAATCAGGCAATTAACTCATTAACCTGGGGCACCATGGGAAAATTAGTTGTATTGAGTTTCTATTTCAAAAATTAACTCAAAGATTATCAGAATACTGATTTTAGAACAGTCGCCAATAAATCAATTTCCCCTACAAACTCATTCTGAATGTCGCATAATCTGGGAATCTGCACAAACCCGAGTCCCACCAATGAGTTCTTACCACACCAATTTTAGTTGATTATTTATTTACTAGAAAGCTAAAATGATCATAAAATATACATATACACAAAAACACAGTCTAGGCTATTGATTAGAACTTAGTGTAATGGGCCAACACACTACGACGCGTGTTACCCAAAATGGGAATTTCAAAGAGAGAGAAAAAGAGAAAGTACACGAGAGAAACATACATTTGGGTGCATTTGTCAGCTATGCTTATTTTAAACCTAACCTTGCCCCGAACTGACACTCTTATGGGTCAGAATATAATGATGTAATTACGTGTTGAAGGTCTCCGATGGGAGTCTCCGCGTGGACCGTTTAGGCTTCTCAATGACGCACTTCTCTGGTGCAACTCTCTGGTTGTCCTCACGATGTCAGTGTCCTTTTGGCTTAGTGGTCTGATTCCTCGCCCTTGTTCTGAAAGGGGTCTTCTGAGGACAGCCAGCCCTGTAGCTCAGGGCTCACAGTGTAGGAATGAAAACAGTGTAGATACACGCTTCGATGGGGAGTGGAGACCGGGTGGTCCGGCTTGAATTCACCCGCTTAGACGTAGCTACTCATCTCATCAGTAACATGGTTAGAAAAGGGTTCCTTTGTCTTCAACCTCGTGTTGCGTTTTGGGTTAGTTGACTACTCAGACCTTGGCTGCAGCTCGGGTCACTTAGTCTGATATGTTAATTCTTACCTCACATGTCTTATACCCTTGTGTCGGAAGTGGGCGTCTTCCGCTTTTAGGGCAATTCTTGGGCGTGCCTAGTTACGAGGCAAGGTCTAGATTTTAGTCAAACCCAATTTTAGATAATTAACTAACTTCACATTTCATCTTTATAAAACATTCTCTTTGATTTGGACATTCTCCACACATCGTACAATGTGTAAACATCAAGCACATATTAGGAAAACTCTTAACCTGTTTGGGGTAGGGGGCAGTATTGAGAATTTTGGAAAAAATATGTTCCCATTTTTAACTGCCTCCTACACCAACTCAGAAGCTAGAATATGCATATTATTGTTCAGGTTTGGATAGAAAACACTCTGAATTTTCTAAAACTGTTTGAATGGTGTCTGTGAGTATAACAGAACTCCTATGGCAGGCAAAAACCTGACAAGGTTTCAAGCAGGAAGTACCCTGTCTGACAAGGAGTCGTGCGTCTTGCATCTTTTTATTGAAAAGTAAGGATCTTAGCTGTAACGTGACAATTCCCAGGGCTCCAATAGGCTCTCAGAGCCCGCGAAATAACTGAAGGTTTACGAGGGAGCCTCAGGTTGAAACAGATTATCGCCTTTTGTAAGTGGCTGCTCCGAGGACCTTTGAATGATGAGCGTGCATGAGTCGCTTCTGAGGAGAAATTTTATTCGGCTGTTTAGGCTCAATGCATACTCCCGGTCGGAATATTATCACTAATCTACGAGTTGAATGGCATAAAAATTGGTTTTAAACAGCGGTTGACATGCTTCGAAGTACGGTAATGGAATATTTAGACATTTTTGACACGCCAATGCGCCATGCGCGAGACCGTGAAGAAGCATTCTAGAACTCACGAACAAAACGTCGCTGTTTGGATATAACGATGAATTATTTGGGACCAAACCAACATTTGTTATTGAAGTAGAAGTCCTGGCAGTGTATTCTGATGAAGAACAAGCAAGGTAAGAACATTTTTCTTATAGGAAATGTGATTTTGGTGGATGCTGACCTGGGTGGGTATCTAAATAGCTAGCCCTGTAATGCCGGGCTATGTACTTAGATTATTGCAAAATGTGCTTCATCCGAAAAGCTATTTTAAAATCGGACATATCGAGTGCATAGAGGAGTAATGTATCTATAATTCTTAAAATAATTGTTATGCTTTTTGTGAACGTTTATCGTGAGTAATTTAGCAAACTGTTAGTAAATTCAACGGAAGTTTGCCGGGGGTTATGCGTTTTCTGAACGTCACATGCTAATGCAAAAAGCTGTTTTTTGATATAAATATGAACTTGATTGAACAGACATGCATGTATTGTATAACACAATGTCCTAGGTGTGTCATCTGATGAAGATCATCAAAGGTTAGTGCTGCATTTAGCTGTGGTTTGGGTTTTTGTGACATTATATGCTAGCTTGAAAAATGGCTGTCTGATTTTTTCTGGCTGGGCACTCTGCTGACATAATCTAATGTTTTGCTTTCGTTGTAAAGCCTTTTTGAAATCGGACAGTGGGGTTAGATTAACGAGATTCTTGTCTTTAAATAGCTGCAAAATAGTCATATGTTTGAGAAATTGAAGTAATAGTATTTCTAACGATTCAAAAATCGCGCCACTGGAATTTCAGTAGCTGTTACGTAGGTGGGACGAAATCGTCCCACATACCCGAGAGAGGTTAAAGTTACAATGTTCTCGTTATAACATCGTCCTTTGACTTTTAATAACATAACAAAAATGACATTAATTTTCATATTCCATCTATCGTCATTACCACCATTGTTGCTGATGGAAACCATTGTTCCAAAGTCCATTTATTGCATGATAACGTTCTCCAGGGTGAGAGGACAAAGGAATTTGGTCTCCTGCCTTAGATTTACAATTGGCGTAAGGTGTCATAAATCCCCCCCCCCCATCTTCCTATCCCTTGAGATCCCTTCTCCTCTGGTGGGGGTGAGATCTCTCCGCAGGATTGTGTAACTGGTAACCTGAGCCGAGCAGGACAGTCATGACACTACCTGTAAAGCATGGCTTAGGGGCCGCCCCACCAGGGAGGTACATAGATACTCGGAGACAGTCCATGGCCGCTTCATGGAATGCAATTCGGGTGGGGGAGGGCCCTCTAACTCAGCTGGTGCAGGGCAGCTGGTCCCCATCCTTAGACGCTGGGTGCAATGCCAGAGGTTGGCTGAAGCTGAAGCTGGTGGCTCGCCTACTGTGGCGGACAAATTGGCATGCTGGCCACAACTGTTATTGCCAGCTCACTGGCTGCGGCTGGTGACTCTTTCACCACTGCTGAAAGTGCTAACTTCCACGGTGGAGCTTGTGGGGACACCTGGGCGAGGATCATCAGGGATCTGGAGGCAGCTAGACATCAGGCCCCCCAGGTCAGGGAATGGTCGTTCCCCATGTCAGGGAGCTGACGGCCTAGCAGGGCAGGGGACTTGGAAACCACTACTAAATCTGAGGACTGCAAGCCAGGTACACTGGGAGGCCGCAAAACTAGCCAAGCAGGGAACTTATATAGGGTAGTACTAGTATAGGTGACTGGGTGCAGGCTGAGGGCTGTGCACTGTCTAACTGCACACCTAGAGGAGCAGACAACTCCGGGTCTAGTGAGACGGGAGACCCAAGGCCTAGAACTAGGGCAGGTGGTTTGGCATGTAGCACTGATGTAGCAGACTGCTTGCCAACTGAGGCTGGGGGCTGCCGACCAGCTGAGGGCAGATGCTGCAAACCTAGTGGGGCAGAGAACCTATAGCCTGGCAGAGCAGTGGACTGAGGGCCGACTACAGCTGGAGACAGTGAGAATGACTCTGAATCTGCCAGGGGAAATGACTTGACAGGGAGAACGACACTAGACCTGCCAGGGAGAATGACTCTGAACTTGACAGGGAGAACAACTCTGAACCTGACAGGGAGAATGACTCTGGAGACCAATGACCTAGTGCATATAGAGACCAATGACCTAGTGTAGCTGGAGACCAATGACCTAGTGCATATAGAGACCAACGACCTAGTGTAGCTGGAGACCAATGACCTAGTGTAGCTGGAGACCAATGACCTAGTGTAGCTGGAGACCAATGACCTAGTGTAGCTGGAGACCAATGGCCTGGTGCAGTTGGAGACAAATGACCTACTGTAGCTGAAGACCAATGCTAGGGACTGAGGGCTGACGAGGGTTGAGGACTAAGAACCTAGCACAGGTAACTTGTGGCTTAGCAGGGCAGGAGTCTCAAAGCATGGTGGGATAAGTAGCTGTTGGATGACTATGTCTGCAAACCGCAAGCCTAATACAACAAACTTGGGTCCTAGTAAGGCAAGAGGCTCTAACCCTGGTGGGACAGGCAACTGCCTAACAACTAAGGTAGAGGTCTGCAATCTGGGCAGGGCAGAAGACTGCAGATGGGGTAGCTAATTTATGATCTAGTATGGCAGGATACACTAGACCTACTTGAGGGTCAGAACATACTTTGCCTACTGGAAAGGCATGGGACTATAAACATGACCCTGACGGGAAGGAAGGGAACTCTGACCCTACAGGGAATGAAGGGGACTCTGACCTTACAGGGAAGGAGGGGAACTCTGACCCTACAGGGGAGGAAGGGAACTCTAAACCTACCATGGATGCAGGACACTCAAAACCTGGTCTCTTCACATGTGCTAGGAAGGCCCGAAACTGTAAATCTAAACCAACCAGGTTGAACTGTAACCTCTAACACCTACCGGGAAGGAAAGGGACTGGACAACTAGGTCAGGGGAGACATCAGGGGTGACTTCTGGTGGGACACCTGGGGTGATGTCTGGCATGTCCCTTGAGGCGAGGTCCCTTGAGCGACGAAGGTCTGTTAGATAACTGTGCCACCTCGGGACGTAGTGGGGGTCCCAATGGTCATGTGGAGGTGGTGAGCACTCAGGCCAGGAGGTCTCTCAGGGGAGTAACCTGGTCGACTCAGGGAGGACCGGCAGTGATGGCGCTCTCATGGCGGTGATGATTGCTCCAGCCGGGGAGACCTAGAGCTATGGTGTTCAGGAGAGTAGCGCTGGTACCGGTGCTCCAGCGGCGGTGGTCAGGTGTGTAGGCAACTCATCTTACTCAGGTGCATGATGGCTTCTTGTGGCGGTGTGGGCTGAGATGGTTGGTGACAGCAGCCTCAACACAACAAACTGCAAATGCATCCAACACGTTTGTTGAGTCACAATCTTGATGTAGTCATTGCATGCTAGGAATATGGGACTAAATAGTAACATTTTGACTACTTTATTTAAATAATCTTTAAAAGGTGTCAATAATTTTACCATTACCTTTTTGGGAGAAAAAAAAATTATCTGAGCATTTGCATTAGTATAAAATAATATAATTTCACAATTTTTTGAATTATTTATTGTATAAAGTCATAATTTCTCAACTTTATCAATGCTGTCAATCCCTTCGTACCCCACTGTATCTACTACTGTACATATTTATGTACATACAATATATATTTATTGTTTTGATTATTTGTGTAGACATTCTACTGCACTGTTGGATCTAGTAACACAAGCATTTTTGCAGCACCTGCCAAAACACCTGCAGTTCTGTGTACGTGACCAATAAACTTTGATTAGATTTTTTAAATATTTTTTATCTAGTTTGTTGTTGTTCTGTCAGATTCCAGAGGGTTCTTTTAGCACTACAATACCATATACTTTATTGTCCATTTACATGGAAATTCATTGAGAGACGTCAGTATACAAATACAAACACAACACAATATATTACATACCTATCAGAAAACTGTAATGTTAGTACACAAGTCACAAATTTACTTATTCACAGATTATTCAAAACATGCAGGGCTCTGTCATAATGAGACTTATATCACTCTACCAATTAAAGGTGTCAAACACAAACACATCTAATACATTGTGCTTTTTATTTTATTTATTCATACAGGGTGGGTCACCATTGAGAACAGGGTCTCATTTGCAAGGAAGCCTTGCAAGAACATTCAATAAATACAACAAGTTTAATAAAAAAAACAACTCTCAAAATCAGGTGCCAGATAGCCTTGCTGTTTAAATGTTGGGCCAGTAAGAGGAAGGTCGCTGGTTGAAAATCCCCGTGCCGACTAGGTGAAAAATATGTCGATGTGCCCTTGAGCAAGGCACTTAAACCTAATTGTTCTTGTAAATCGTTTTGGATAAGAGCGTCTGCTAAATGACTGACAAAAAATACGTATTTCACCTCTGAATGATTCTTAGAGAGCATATTACATCAGCAAAAGTCAACCTGTGCTCTGTGACTGATGTCACTGGGACTATATCGTCTCTACTGTGTAACTCTTTAATGATGTTAGTTTGACTTGGTTAAGTTTCTGACACCAGAGGGTCCTGTTATCACCTGTATGCAAGGCTCTGGAACAATGAGGTCCAAAACTCTAAGGAATTCTACCAATTAAAGGTGTTGAAGACACACAAACGCTTTACTCCAGGGCCCTAATAAGGCCCTAATACAGCATAAACATTCAAAGTGAACCTGAGTACAGTTCTATTGTCATTTGTGTGAGTACAACTTCCATTAGGCCTCAGCCTCAGTACAACCCTCACCCCTAAACTAGTCTTCCCTGCACAGGTCAAAAATCCCACCTCTGAATTGAGACTGAACTGGTGGGATCTGAACTGTGGTATCCTGACTGGAAAACCAACATCTTAACCAATAGTCCAAGAGAAAAGTCCTTCTTGGACTGAGGGTGACAGTGATTTTGAAGTACCAGGCAGGGTTACCTCATCACGAGAGCATTAGTCTGACTCACCTCTGCTACACATTTTCCATTTAAGTCATTTAGCAGATAGGGGGTGGCATTAATCAAGATAATAATGAAGAGGTAGGTTTTCAGACTAAACCTCCCCCTAACCTCACTCAAGTCTCAATCCTACACCCTTTCTATAGTGTTTTTGACAAATAACAAGACATTTTCACAAGTACAGAACTGAAATTAAATGTTTTATACATGGCTTCTCTGAGTTGGCACATCCTGATTTCATGGGGCATGATCCAGGATCAACACATTTATAATATAATCCAGGGTCAATATAGACATATCTAACAAGCCAAAAGACTCTGGTGTGACACCTGACCTGGCAGAAGTGATGTAGTGAGAGCAGTGATAGTGATATTAGTGGTAGTGAGAGTGGTGGTAGTGAGAGTGGTGGTTGTGAGAATAATAGTAGTGAGAGTAGTAGTAGTGAGAGTAGTGATAGTGTTCATAACCAGTATGTTGAGGTTGAAGTGTCTGCTGCGGTCTCCTGCTCTGTTGTGTTTCCATCGTTCAGCCAGGTGATAGTAGGCTGGAGGGACAAAACACACATTCTCTGTATTAAAAACACACACACACACACATTTTGTAATATTCTGAGGTTGTTGTTTACGTACCATATACCTCCAGGCTGAACTCCTTGACTGCGTTGCTGATGGCTGTGTAGATGGATGTCTTAACCTATTTAGAGCATATACGTGAGTTTTGCAGCAATTTGTCAAATAGATAAGAGCCCAGGGTGGCCGCGTGGAGCTGCATCGCTGACCTTGGGTTGTGGCTAGTAGTGTGGAGTTGCCTAGAGGTTAGCGATCATGCCCTTAAAGGCAAACTACACTCAAAAACTATCTTTAGTAAATTTTTTTATTAGTCCACCGTTGATACAGTCCCAAAATGATTTGCATTTCAGATGTCAACTTTTCAAGATATTGGACTTTCAAGTATCAAAGTGTCACCGGCCACATCATCATACAGTATGATGATGCCTTTTGCATCATACAATATTTTGCCGATTAGGCCTGGCTCGCAGTCGGCGTTCCAATTCATTCCAAAGGTCTTCGATGGGGTCGAGGTCAGGGCGCTGTGCAGGCCAGTCAGGTTCTTCCACACAGATCTCGACAAACCTATTTCTGAATGGACCTCACTTTGTGCACGGAAGCATTTTCATGCTGGAACAGGAAAGGGCTTTCCCCAAACTGTTTCAACAAAGTCCAGAATGTCATTGTATGCTGTAGTGTTAAGATATCCCTTCACTGGAACTAAGTGCTCTAGCTCAAACCATGAAAAACAGCCCCAGACCATTATTCTTTCTCCACCAAACTATACAGTTGCCACTATGCATTGGGGCAGGAAGCGTTCTCATGGCATCCGCCAAACCCAGATTTGTCACTCCAGATAATACATTTTTCACTGCTCTAGAGTGCAACGGTGGCGTGCTTTACACCACACGAGCCAACACTAGGCATTGTGCATGTTGATTTTAGACCTGTGTGCGGCTGCACGGCAATGGAAACCCATTTCATGAAGCTCCTGACAAACGGTTCTTGTGCTGACGTTGCTTCCAGAGGCAGTTTGGTACATTGTAGTGAGTGTTGCAACCGAGGACAGAGGATTCCCGCCTTCCCGTTCTGTGAGCTTGTGTGGCCTACCACTTTGTTGCTGAGACATTGTTGTTCCTAGATGTTTCCATTGAAACATAACAGCACTTACAGTTGAACGGGGCAGCTCTAGCAGGGCAAAAATTTGACGAACTGACTTGTTGGAAAGGTGGCATCCTATGACAGTGCCACGTAGCTCTTCAGTAAGCCCATTCTACTGCCAATGTTGGCATATGGAGATTGCATGGCTGTGTGACCGAGTTTATACAACTGCCAGCAACGGGTGTGGCTGAAATAGCCAGATCCACAAATTTGAAGTGGTGTCCCCATACTTGTGTATGTCTTTGACCAACATATATATATTTGTATTCCCAATCATGAAAAATCCATAGGCCTAATGAATTAATTTCAATTGACTGATTTCCATATAACTATTCAGTAAAATCTTGCATTAATATTTTTGTTCGGTATCGAATAAGTCAAGTTATCCCTCTGTCACAGATTGTGATTGATACTGCTTTACTCTGGTCACTGTACATACTGAAAGTAATCCCTGTCCTCTGTTTCACTCTGCAGGAAAACATTTTTAAAAATGTAACTCTTTACTCCAGCACTTTGGATATGAGATCAAATGTTTAGTATGAGGCGACATTATAGAATGTCACCTTTATTTGAGGGTATTTTCATGCATACAGTGCATTTGGAAAGTATTCATACCACTTGACTTTTTCCACATTTTGTTACCTTACAGCCTTATTCGAAAATGTATTCAATTATTTGTATTTCTCATCAATCTACACACAATACCCCATAAACCTTGTTTTTGTTAATTTGCAAATGTATTAAAAATGAAAACAGAAAAACGTACATAAGTATTCAGACCCTTTGCTATGAGACTCAAAATTGAGCTAAGGTGCATCCTCTTTCCATTGATCATCCTTGATGTTTCTACAACTTGATTGGAGTCCACATGTGGTAGATTCAATTGATTGGACAAGACTTGGAAAGACATCTGTCTATATAAATTCCCACAGTTGACAGTGCAGCTCTGAGACAGGATTGTGTCGAGGCACAGAGCTGGAGAAAAATGTCTGCAGTATTGAAGGTCTCCAAGACCACAGTGGTCTCCGTCATTGTTAAATGGAAAAAGTTTTAAACCACCAATACTCTTCCTAGAGCTGGTTGCCCGGCCAAACTGAGCAATCTGTGGAGAAGGGCATTGGTCAGGGAGGTGACCATGAACCCGATGGTAACTCAGAGAGCTACAGAGTTCCTCTGTGGAGATGGGAGAACCTTCCAGAAGGACAACCATCTCTGCAGCACTCCAATAATGAGGTATTTATTGTGGAGTGGCCAGACGGAAGGCACACTTCAAAAAAAGCCACATGACAGCCTTGGCGTTTGCCAAAATGCACCTTAAGTACTCTGTCACAGGCCGGCTCATAGCCTGAGGCAAAAATGAGAGGACATCAACCACCGGTATATGCCAATTCAAAAAGTTATTTTTATCAAACAAAACTATTAATTCTAAACAAAGAAAAAAAGAATGAGGTGTGGAAATGTCATAATGTAGGGTGTATGTAGGGTGCATGGATGCGTGAATATGTGTGTGTAAACATGACTGAGTGGAAACTAAATAAACCAACAAAGGAACAAACAAAACCGGATCACACCTGGAGGAGCAGGGAGAGAGAGCAAGCGATTAGTGGAGCAGTTTGTTAAATACCCTGAGCCCAGGTGGCTCCAATCAACACCAGCTCCAATCACTAACGACCCTCCTCTGGAGGAGCCGTGACAACTCTCAGACAATGAGAAACAAGATTCTCTGGTCTGATGAAACCAAGATTGAACTCTTTGGCCTGAATGTCAAGTGTCACGTTTGGAGGAAACTTGGCACCATCCCAGTGGTGAAGCATTGTGGTGGAAGAATCATGCTGCGGGGATGTTTTTCAGTGGCAGGGACTGGGAGACCAGTCAGAATCGAGGGAAAGATAAATGGAGCAAAGTAAAGGGAGATTCTTGATGAAACCTGCTCCAGAGCGCTCAGGACCTCAGACTGGGTCGAAGGTTCACCTTCCACCAGGACAATGACCCTAAGCACACAGCAAAGACAATGCAGGAGTGGCTTCGAGACAAGTTTCTGAATGTCCTTAAGTGTCCCAGCCAGAGCTCGGGCTTAAACCCAATGGAACATCCATGGAGAGACCTGAAAATAGCTCAGCAGCGACGCTCCCCATCCAACCTGACAGAGCTTGGGAGGATCTGCAGAGAAAAATGGAAGAAACTCCCCTAATACAGGTGTGCCAAGCTTGTATCGTCATAGCAATTGCTGCCAAAGGTGCTTCAACAAGGTACAGGGTAAAGGGTCTGAATACTTATTTAAATTTCCATTTTAAATGTTTCATCAGGTTAGCAGTTGATGTTACTCTTCAATAACATAGACCCCAAAACATATCAGGGGGAGAAAATAGGTTTATTCAAAGAGGATAAATCATAGATGTTAGGCTGAGAGGTAGATGTTCATTCTCCCCTATCCTCAGTGATTCTCTCCACAGAACAAACAGACAGGAAGTAGTTTTATAACCCAAACCTAGCCTGTGGTTGAACAATTAGAATTCCTTGCAATAAAACTGGGCCAATGGCCAAATAACAAGTATCCTGTTTCAGGCTTAATGTCTAGACAAATTCCTTCCATGTCACTGACCCAATGTTCATTAATTCCCTATTACAGAAGAAAAAAAAATCTGTTGATCGTTAATTCCCTCTTGACCGTTAGTCCTCTGCGTTGTGTATTATCTTGAAATATTTTTTCAGTCATTATGGTGTATTGTGAGTAGATTGATTATGGGTAAAAAAAAACAATTACATTTTTTTTAGAATAGGGCTATAACGCAAGAACATGTGGAAAAAGTGAAGGGCTCTGATTAATTTCCGAATGCACTGTATCTGTTTCACAGTTTAGAAAAACCTTATGAATCTATTCCCCCAATTAAAGAATTCATAAGTATTTGGACAACTTCGGCAATCAAAGAGGCAAAACGTCAGTAGAGAGACAAAGTGTAGTTGGAATTTAAAGGTTTAGACACAAGACATATGTGGCAGGGTCTAAAGACTATCAGAGATTACAAAGGAAAAACCAGCCACATCAAAGATACCGACGTCTTGCTCCCAGACAAGCTAATCAACTTCTTCGCCCGCTTTGAGGATAACACAGGGCTACCGACGTGGTTCACTCCCATGGACTGTAGGCTCTCATTCTCAGTGGCCGACGTGAGTAAGACATTTATGTGTGTTAACCCTCGCAAGGCTGCCGGCTCAGATGGCATCCCTAGCTGTGTCCTCAGAGCATGTGCAGACCAGCTGGCTTGAGTGTTTAGGAAATATTCAATCTCTCCCTATCCCAGTCTGCTGTCCCCACTTGCTTCAAGATGTCCACCAAGAAAGCAAAGGTAAGTGAACTAAATGACTATCGCTCTGTAGCACTCACTTCTGTCATCATGAAGTGCTTTGAGAGGCTAGTTAAGGATCATATCACCTCCACCTTATCTGACATCCTAGACCCACTTCTATTTGCATACCACCCGAATAGATCCACAGATGATGAAATCGCCATCACACTGCACACTGCCCTATCCCACCTCGACAGGAGGAATACCTATGTAAGAATGCTGTTCATTGACAATATTTCAGCCTTCAACGCCAAAGTACAATCCAAGTTCATGACTAAGCTTGGGGCCCTGGGTCTGAACCCTGCCCTGTGAAACTGCATCCTGAACTTCCTGGCAGGTCGCCCCCTGGTGGTGAAAGTAGGAAATAACACCTCTTCTACGCTGATCCTCAAAACAGGGGCCCCACAAGGGTGCGTGCTCAGCCCCCTCCTGTGTACTCCCTGTTTACCCACACCCACACCTCCAACTCAATCATCAAGTTTGCAGACGACATAACAGTAGTAGTCCTCATTACCAAAAATGAGGAGACAGCATACATAGAGGAGTTGAGGGACCTGGCGGAGTGGTGCCAGGAAAATATCCTCTCCCTCAACGCCAGCAAAACAAAGTAGTTAATTGTGTAGTTCAGGAGACAACAGAGAGAGCACGCCCCTATTCACATCAATGGGACCACAGTGGAGAAGGTGAAAAGCTTCAAGTTCCTCGGCGTACAAATTTGTATTTTTGATTTTAAGTCAGTAAAAGAACAAATTCTTAATTACAACGACGGGCCAACCAAAAGGCAAATGTCCTCCTGCGGGGACGGGGGCTGAAAAAAAATACACTACCGTTCAATAGTTTGGGGTCATTTAGAAATGACCTTCTTTATAAAAGAAAAAAAATTCAGCAACCATCACTCCTGTGTTCCAATGGCACGTTGTCTTATCTAATCAAAGTTTATCGTTCTAAAAGGCTAATTGATCATTAGAAAACCTTTTTGCAATTATTTTAGCACAGCTGAAAACTTTTGTTCTGAATAAAGAAGCAATAAATCTGGCCTTCCTTAGACTAGTTGAGTATCTGGAGCATCAGCATTTGTGGGTTCGATTACAGGCTCAAAATGGCCAGAATCAAAGATTTTCCTTCTGAAACTTGTCAGTTTGTTCTAGTTCTGAGAAATGAAGGCTATTCCATGCGAGAAATTGCCAAGAAACTGAAGACCTCGTTTAACATTGTGTCTTACTTCCTTCACAGAATGGCGCAAACTGGCTCTAACCAGAATAAAAAAAGGAGTGGGAGACCCCGGTGCACAACTGAGCAAGGTGGACAAGTACATTAGAATGTCTAGTTTGAGAAACAGATGCCCACAAATCCTCAACTGGCATCTTCATTAATAAAATAAAATAAAATAAATTAAAATGTATTTATAAAGCCCTTCTTACATCAGCAGATGTCACAAAGTGCTGTACAGTAACCCAGCCTAAAACCCCAAACAGCAAGCACTGCAAGTGTAGAAGCACGGTGCCTAGGAAAAACTCCCTAGAAAGGCCAGAACCTAGGAAGAAACCTAGAGAGGAACCAGGCTATGAGGGGTGGCCAGTCCTCTTCTGGCTGTGCCGGGTGGAGATTTTAACAGAACATGGCCAAGATGTTCAAATGTTCATAGATGACCAGCAGGGTCAAATAATAATAATCACAGTGTTTGTCGATGGTGCAACAGGTCAGCACTGCTGTCTCTAGAGAGCTGAAAACAGCAGGTCTGGGACAGGTAGCACATCCGGTGAACAGGTCAGGGTTCCATAGCCGCAGGCAGAACAGTTGAAACTGGAGCAGCAGCACAGCCAGGTGGACTGGGGACAGCAAGGAGTCATCAGGCCAGGGTGTCCTGAGGCATGGTCCTAGGGCTCAGGTCCTCCGAGAGAGACAAAGAAAGAAAGAGAGAAAGAGAGAGAGAATTAGAGAGAGCATACCTAATTTCACACAGGATACCGGATAAGACAGGAGAAATACTCCAGATATAACAGACTGACCCTAGCCCCCCGACATATAAACTACTGCAGCATAAATACTGGAGGCTGAGTCAGGAGGGGTCGGGAGACACTGTGGCCCCATCCGACGATACCCCCAGACAGGGCCAAACAGGCAGGATATAACCCCACCCACTTTGCCAAAGCACAGCCCCCACACTACTGGAAGGATATCTCCTACTGGTAAGGCCTAGAAGGTAGGGAGGGATGTATTTTCTGTTTGTCGCTGTTGTCAAAGTCTGATTATTGTGGTGTTGAAAATGCAAGCCAAGCAAGAGATGATATTAAAGCGCCCGAAGTCGTTATGCTTTGTTTATTAGTTGTGTGATTTATTGACACAAAAACCTATTGGTGGAAACTTATATTGCATTGCATATATTTTATAGAATTGGCATCAAAATGTTGGAAATCTGATCTCCCCCTCGATGATAATTGTCTACAGCCAGCTCTCAGCATGTTGTAGGCCTAATGAAACATGCAAGGAGATTGAGCTCGTCCGTGGTGGTCGGCGTTTCCTCAACCTTCTGGCCCGTAGCCCTGCATGGCATCGACAGTGCTACAAAAGTATGCTGAAGTGGCAATGTCGATATCCACATTTCTAAGCATTATTTAGAGTTCATTCTATGAGGGAGGAGGTTGTGTAATTTTTTTTACATTACAAGGGGAGGTTCATGTGAAAATATTCCTAGTACATTTTGAACTGCCCCTAATTACTTGAATTGCTTTTGAGATCACTGATCGATACAACTGAATTGAACTAGAAATCACATTTCTTGGTCACGTTAAAAAAACATCAATGGGGGATTGGGTCAGAGTACAGTGTGGTTGTTCTGATGTCTGACAAAAAGTATTTGTCCCCATGATGTAACTGAGACAAAGTCTTCTCCCTCGACTTGAAGAAGTATGGTTCATAATTCAGTTCAGATGGACATTTCTAAACGTCTATGGAATGTTCATATGGAACGGTACTATTCATTTTGATTGTATGTGCTATAAGCGTGTACACAATAAAGTTATGCCATCCCATCAACTTCCTTACTGTCAGCTTTCCTACACTAGCCAGCTGATATGTGGCATGCCGTCTCGTTTCCTGAGGTTGTGGATTACGTTCCAAACTGAGCACTGACATCACCAAAAACAGTTAGTCTGCACAGTTATCCTATTTCCCATGTTTAAAAACCTTTAAATGACCAAATCATCACCCATACTATATTTTCCCATTAATAATGCTCAGAATGGTCTTCCCGATGGGCCGCCCCCAGGTGGTAAGGGTTGGTAACAACACATCCGCAACGCTGATCCTAAACACAGGGGGCCCCTCAGGGGTGCGTGCTCAGTCCCCTCCTGTACTCCCTGTTCACTCATGACTGCATGACCGCATGACCAGGCACAACTGCCAAGTCTAGGTCCAAAAGACTGCTTAACAGCTTCTACCCCCAAGCCATAAGACTGCTGAACAGCTAATCAAATTGCTACCCAGACTATTTGCATTGCCCCCCCTTACACTGCTGCTACTCTCTGTTTATTATCTCTGCGTAGTCACTTTACCTCAATCTACATGTACATATTTTCTCAGTTACCCCGACTAACCAGTGCCCCCGCACATTGACTCTGTACCTGGACACCCTGTATAAATCCATGCTATTTTACTGCTGCTGTAATTATTTGTTACTGTTATTTTTTGCTTATCTATTTTTCACATAACATTTATTTTTTCTTAAAACTTCATTGTTGGTTAACGGCTTGTAAGTAAGATTTTCACTGTGATGTCCACATCTGATCGGCGCTTGTGAAAAATACAATTTGATTTGAATTGCAGAAAATTGACCTTTTCTCTCATCTCTAACTATCAGTAAGGCTAAAGGACAGGCTAGGTGGGCACAGCAACATCCAATCCTGTCATACATTACATCATGCTTTTGTTAATTATTTGTTTATCCAACCGTTTGTTCATTTGTGTGCTCACGTGTGTGTGTGTGTGTGTGTGTGTGTGTGTGTGTGTGTGTGTGTGTGTGTGTGTGTGTGTGTGTGTGTGTGTGTGTGTGTGTGCAGAGAGACTGCAGGGAGGGGACTTTCTGTCAGTAACTCAGGGATAAATAGAGAGGCAGAGCTTAGAGTTTGTCAGAAGGTGGACCTGACAGGGTGACACACAGGACCAAGAAGGAGAAGGACCTCAGCATTTTTACATTTTATTACAAATGGAGAAAAAGGAAGATATTCAATACTGTTTTCAAGACGGTAACTCTACTTGCAGAAAGGCTTTGCTATCGACATCTATCTACATAACACTGTACATCTTCTTCTCATTGATTTCAGCAGTTACAGTATTTTTGAACATACTGGTGATCATCTCCATCTCTCACTTCAAGCAGCTCCACACTCCAACCAACCTGCTCATCCTCTCTCTGGCTGTGTCAGATCTCCTGGTGGGATTGATTGTGATACCAGCAATGACTGTAGCAGTAATGGAATCATGCTGGGGTTTTGGGGGATATTTCTGTGCGTTTCATTTCTACACTGGTTTTTTATGTACTTCTTTATCGCTTGGCAATTTGGTCTTGATATCTATTGACCGCTATGTTGCTGTGTGTGATCCCTTATTGTACCACTCTAAAATAACAACAACAAGAATGATGTGTTTTATATCCATTACCTGGTGGTGTTCTATCATATACGATGCTGTTATTATAAAAAACTTTGTAAATGTGCAGGTACCTAGTAGGTGTTTGACAGAATGTTTTATTGTTGAAGGAATAACCTGGGGTAATATCATTGACCTGGTAACTACAATGGTTGTCCCGTGCTCTGTTATTATAACACTCTATATGAAAATCTTTGTGGTGGCCAGATCACAGGCCAGAAAGGTATTTTCAAAAGAGGCTGCCAGTGTGTCTGGTGTTAAAACTCTACAGGCTAATAAGTCTGAGAGAAAAGCAGCAAAAACTCTTTCTATTGTTGTTTTCAACTATTTCATTTGTTGGATTCCATTTCTATTTATTTACTCTTTTTTTTCTATTTTACTTGACAATTTCTTATCATATTTCATCCTTTTTCTGCCACTTGTTAATTCCTTAATTAATCCAATAATTTATGCTTTCTTTTATCCATGGTTCAAAGTGACAGCTAAACTTATTTTAACTTTGAAGATAAGAGGTTCATAGTTCCTATAAATGTATTCCATCGGTTGGCAAACATAGGTTTGATATAGTTTTGTTCTGCAATTTATATTATTATTTATTTCATGTAACAATACACTGACATTACTTACCTCAGTGTTGTCATCATAGATATATGTGGTGTTGATACAGATTGATTTGTCTGGATTGGATTGGAATGACTTAGGGAAGGAATAAGAAGGCATAAGCTTATTTATAAAGGACATTTTAGTCATTGTGGATTGTGTACTCCAAATCCTAAGGCTGTGGTTGTTCGTGTTACTTAATGATAAATAGTAAGTATTCTGTATTGTGTAAGTAACTGTATTGTGTAAGTAATTGATGGAAAAATGTAAGAATAAGGAGTTATGTGTAACACTTTATAATAACATTCAGTAATAAACCATTTGTAAGGCATTTACAGTTTGCTCACCATTTAATATTAAGCCCACATTTGTGAAATTTTACTCAGCTAGGTATTCTGACATTTTTAAATAACTACTACAGTATATACATGAATTATTCAACACAACAGTGTAGGAGACCACAGTAGACACTTCAACCTCAACATACTGGGTATGAACACTACTACTACTCTCACCACATCACTGATGCCAGGTCAGGGGTTACACCAGAGCAGCTATCTCAGATACTGTTTACTCTGAATGAATATAGAGATTAGGTAACACTAAATAGTTTATAATGGATTAGTAAAGAGTTCATTCAAAATGTATCATTACTCCCATATTTATTTTAATAAGCTAATTATTCACACATTTATAAACAACTTGTATAGTCTGTAAAAATTATTCAGAAGATCACTCATAAGATGTTTAATAAATGTCTTTATAAACCATTTACTGATCATTAGGGGTGGCAGGGTAGCCTAGTGGTTAGAGTGTTGGACTAGTAACTGCAAGTTTGCAAGTTCAAATCCCCGAGCTGTCAAGGTACAAATCTGACATTCAGTTAACCCACTGCATAGAGGTTACATAAAAAATTCAAGGAAAGTACTTTTGCAGTCCTTAATCTAAAGTGAGGTCTATTCATACTTTCTTAATACTTTAAAATGTTTTGAAAAGTGACCAGTGTAATTTATCACAACAAAATTGACATGCTGTTGGTAGATATTCCAGCAGTACCTGATGCTCCTTAAGTTCTCAAAATTACCTAGAACATTTCAATGGTTAAACAACAAGCACACAACACAGAGGATGTTTGTCACGACTTCCACCGAAGTCAGCTCCTCTCCTTGTCCGTGCGGGTGTAGCGAAATGCTTATGCATCTAGTTCTGACAGTGCAGCAATATCTAACAATTAATATGTAACAATTTCACAACAAATACTTAATACACACACATCTAAGTAAAGGAATGGAATTAATAATATATGAATATATGGATGAACAATGTCAGAGTGGCACAGACTAAGAGCAGTTTATAGACTGCTTACAGGGTAAGGGAACCAAAATCTAAATACATCATTTAACTGAACATTACGTTTCAAGGCTTACTACCTTTAATACACAACAAAATTATTTCATAATCACATTTTATTGGTCACATACACACATTTACCAGACGTTATTGCGGGTGTAGTGAAATGCTTTTGTTCCTATCTCCAACAGTGCCGTAGTATCTAACAATTCACAATAATACACACAAATCAAAAAGTAAAAGAATGGAATGAAAAAATATATACACATTTTAGGACAAGCAATGTCTGAGTGGTATTGACAAAAAATACAGTAGAATACAGTATGTACATATGAGATGAAAGGGTAAAATAGCATATAAATGTTATTAAAGTGACTAGTGTTCCATTATTGAAGTGACCAGGGATTCCATGTCTATGTACAGACTGTAGGGCAGCATCCTCTAAGGTGCAGGGTTGAGTAACCGGGTGGTTGTTGGCCAGTGATGGCTATTTAACAGTCTGATGGCTTTGAGATGTATTTCAGTCTCTCGGTCCCAGCATTGATGCACCTGTACTGACCTTTCCTTCTGGATGATAGCAGGGTGAACAGGCCGTGGATCGGGTGGTTCATGGTCTTGATGATATTTTTGGCCTTCCTGTGACATCGGGAACAGTAGGTGTCCTGGAGGGCAGGCAGTGTGCCCCCAGTGATACGTTGGGAAGACTACACCACCCTCTGGAGAGCCCTAAGTATTCAGACCCTTGACTCAGTAACTTGCCGAAGCACCTATTCCAGTGATTACAGGGTATGACGATACAAGCTCAGCACACCTGTATTTGGGGAGTTTCTCCACTATGCAAGTAACCATTTCAGGTGCGTTTGTAAATTCAGTCTGGCCATCTACTCCGATTTCAGAGCACTCTTGTCTGAGTGTGCCAGTGCGCAGAATAACTAATGAATTCAACAACCGTTGAATATGGCCGGTGTCAGTAAACGTCCGCAAAAAAGCATAATTGAATTGTTGCCAGCAGCACAGTTACAGTCACCAACGCTCTGGATAACATGTAAACAGCTTAACCAGCTCTACTAGGGCAAGTAAAATTGTCAGAGTTTGGGTGAGTGCTAAAGATTAGAGGGTGTGAACAATGCTGAATGGGAGTCGACAAAGAACAGCTCACCAGTAGGTCCCAATTATTCAAAGGCCATTTTCTCAAACGTGAGATTACAAGTATATCAAATTTCAAAGCAGAATTTCTTTCTCATTGTTCCTCAAATGCAATGCACGATATACCATTTTGTAGCTCTGTGTCTCTGCTTTTATCCAATGTAAAAAACTCTATTTCAAATTTTGCTACGTAAGACCGAATCAAGGCAGTCGGTCACATATGTCGGTCCAGAATCAACACAGATATATGAAGATCCAGAATTAACACAGATATATGAAGATCAAGGATCAACACAGATATATGATGATGCAGGATCAACACAGATATGAAGATCCAGGATCAACACAGATATATGAGGATCCAGGATCAACACAGATATGATATGATCCAGTGTCAATACAACTAAATAATGATCAAGGATCAACACAGATATAATATGATCCAGGATCCATATAGACACATCTTACATGCTAAATGCTTGTTTCACAAACGCAGCACTAATTTCTCGACTTGAAACAGGCCTCTGATAAGGCCTTTCCAAGTTGTTTACTTAAAGTAGACATTAATTTGCTTTTTGAGATGTTACTACCTTCATACTATAACCCTAATTGTCAGCCCATTTTTAACTGCCTCCTACACCAACTCAGAAGCTAGAATATGCATATTATTGTTCAGGTTTGGATAGAAAACACTCTGAATTTTCTAAAACAGTTTGAATGGTGTCTGTAAGTATAACAAAACTCATATTGCAGGCAAAAACCTGTGAAAAATAGATTACAAATTTTTTGAATTTTGTGACTGTACTATTTAGTGTCATTGTTTTATAGATACCATAGTGAGAAAGGATTCAGTTCGCAACTCCTACTGCTTCCACTAGATGTCAACGATCTTTATAAAGTTGTTTGAAGCATCTGTGATGAATACAGACCGAATTAGAATGCTTGGAAGTTGACACGTCATCACTTCATTTTTTGCGCCTGCGCATAAATCTGAGAAGAGTGTCTTTGTCATAATCGTTTATTCTAGACACTTGATAGGTTGTGTGAAAATATTACTGATGTTTACTGATGTTTCACGTTAAAAATGGACCAAAAGATTAATGCTAAACAACGTTTGACATGTTTGAACAAACGTAAATAGATTATTTACTAGGTTTTTTTTAGCTTTTCGGCGTGACTTTACACTGCCCACCTCATTTTGTGGGAGCCTACTGAACGCTAACTATTTGGACATAAATTATGAACTTTGTCAAAAGAAACCACATTTGTTCTGGACCTGGGATCCCTGGCAGCGCCTTCTGATGGAGATAATCAAAGGTAAGGGGATATTTAGAATGTTATTATCGATATTAGATTATGCTAATGCTAACTGTATAGCTTAGCTTAGCTTAGCTTAGCTTATAGCTTATTGTTGTTAGCATAGTACCCAGTTTATTGCAAAATGTGATTTCCCAGTAAAGTTATTTTGAGATCTGGCCATTCGGTAGCAATTACGAGATGATAATATATTATTCTTTGAATGACAATATTATAATTTACCAATGTTTTCGAATAGTAATTCCGTGATTTGTAATGCTGGATTCACTGGGAGCATTCGAGCCGAAAAAAATTCTGAATTTCACCGCGACTGTAAATGCTGTTTTTGGATATAAATATGAACTTGATGGAACTAAAAATGCATGTATTGTATAACATAATGTCCTATGAGTGTCATCTGATGCAGATTGTCAAAGGTAAGTGCATAATTCTAGATAGTTTTCTGTCTGTTGATGCCCTTCTTTGAATTGGCTAAACATTACACACAGCTATTGTCAATGTACTCTCCTAACATAACCTAACTTTATGCATTCTCCGTAAAGCCTCTGAAAATCGGACAGCGTGGTTAGATTTAGGAGATATATCTTTCAAATGGAGGAAAATAGTTGATTATTTGAGTATTTGAAATGATTACTCTTGCAGTTTTGAATTCCCCGCCATGGTCACATGACAATGAATCCCAATACCGGGATAAGATCCTGCCCCCTGGCCTCAACAGGTTAAACATTTTATTCCAAAACAGTCACTGTTGTAATAGTGTGCTGAAGGAAGTAACGTGTTTTTCTGAAAATGATAACATTCTTGTTTGTTGGAAGTGATTTTCAAAACCAAAGTGTGGATTGCAGTCAGTCATTAGAGCAGTTCATAGACTGCTTACAGGGTAATGGAACCAATATTGAAATATATAATTTAACTTAACATTACGTTTAAAGGGTTACTACCTTTAACACACTACAAGTGAAGTTTTCCAAAAACATATGACTCTCTTCAAATGAGGGGGGCAAGTCCAAAATGCTGGAGTAAAGAGCCAAGTTTAAAAACAGTTTTCCTGCAGAGCTTTAAATCCACTGGGCACACACTTGTTGAATCGGCTTTGTTTCTTTTTGAAACAACATGGAGCAGACATTGAATTGATATCTGTGCCCAGTGGGCAGAGATTGTTTTCAGGATGTGCAGTGGCCAAAGGATGGCAGTATAGTTCCCAATCTGTGGCTGACAGGGATAATATGACTCATTCTACATGAAAGAGAAGTATGTCTGTTCTATAAAGTCAATTTCTATCTGAACTTTCTATGTTAGGTGACAAGTGTGTCTGTATCAAACTGAGAAGAGACCATCTGTCTGAATAATACCAATGCCTTTTCGTTAAAGGAGACTCACTGAATATAAGGGTTTTATTATGAGTGATACAAAAAAAATGAAGCACAAGACATGGCAAACCAACCTTTCCTTAAATTTGTATTTATTTATTTTTTATTTTACCTTTATTTAACCAGGTAGGCAAGTTGAGAACAAGTTCTCATTTACAATTGCGACCTGGCCAAGATAAAGCAAAGCAGTTCGACAACATACAACAACACAGAGTTACACATGGAGTAAACAACATACAGTCAATAATACAGTAGAAAAAAATAAGACTATATACAATGTGAGCAAATGATGTGAGATAAGGGAGGTAAAGGCAAACAAATGCCATGGTGGCAAAGTAAATAAAGTATAGCAAGAAAAACACTGGAATGGTAGATTTGTAGTTTGAAGAAAGTTCAAAGTTCAAATATAAATAATATGGTGCAAAGGAGCAAAATAAATAAAATAAATAAATACAGTAGGGGAAGAGGTAGTAGTTTTGGGTAAATTATAGATGGGCTATGTACAGGTGCAGTGATCTGTGAGCTGCTCTGACAGCTGGTGCTTAAAGCTAGTGAGGGAGATAAGTGTTTCCAGTTTCAGAGATTTTTGTAGTTCGTTCCAGTCGTTGGCAGCAGAGAACTGGAAGGAGAGACGACCAAAGGAGGAGTTGGCTTTAGGGGTGACCAGAGAGATATACCTGCTGGAGCGCGTGCTACAGGTGGGTGCTGCTATGGTGACCAGTGAGCGGAGATAAGGGGGGACTTTACCTAGCAGGGTCTTGTAGATGACCTGGAGCCAATGTGTTTGGCGACGATTATGAAGTGAAGGCCAGCCAACGAGAGCATACAGGTCGCAGTGGTGGGTTGTATATGGGGCTTTGGTGACAAAACGGATGGCACTGTGATAGACTGCATCCAGCTTGTTGAGTAGGGTATTGGAGGCTATTTTGTAAATGACATCGCCGAAGTCGAGGATTGGTAGGATGGTCAGTTTTACGAGGGTATGTTTGGCAGCATGAGTGAAGGATGCTTTGTTGCGAAATAGGAAGCCAATTCTAGATTTCACTTTGGATTGGAGATGATTGATGTGAGTCTGGAAGGAGAGTTTACAGTCTAACCAGACACCTAGGTATTTGTAGTTGTCCACAAATTCTAAGTTAGAACCGTCCAGAGAAGTTATGCTGGATGGGCGGGCAGGTGCAGGCAGCGATCGGTTGAAGAGCATGCATTTAGTTTTACTTGTGTTTAGGAGCAGTTGGAGACCACGGAAGGAGAGTTGAATGGCATTGAAGCTCGTCTGGAGGGTTGTTAACCTGTTAGGGTATAGGGGGCAGTATTGAGAATTTTTTGAAAAAATATGTGCCCATTTTTAACTGCCTCCTACACCTACCCAGTAACTACAATATGCATATACTTATTATATATGGATAGAAAACACCCTAAAGTTTCAAAAACTGTTTGAATGGTGTCTGTGAGTATAACAGAACTCATTTGGCAGGCAAAACCCTGAGACAGATTCTGACAGGAAGTGGATACCTGATGTGTTGAATTGACTTTGAGCCTATGCCATTGAAAAACAAAGGGGGATAGGAATATTCTGGCACTTCAAATTGCTTCCACAAGATGTCCCCAGCCTTTACAAAGTGTTTTGAGTGTTCTACAGTGAGATCTGACCGAATAAGAGCCATGGAACGTGATGGTCCATTAGACCCCTGGCGCGCGATTTGATGGTGGGTACTCTCATTCCGAAACGTTTTAAAAGAAAACCCAATGGTCCGCCTTGAATTTTATTCATGTTCTGGTTAAAAAAGGCCCTAATGATTTATGCGATACAACGTTTGACATGTTTGAACGAACGGAAATATATTTTTTCCGTTCTTGAAGTGAAGTGAAGTCCGGCTGACTTAGATCATGCGCTACAACACAGAGGTTTTTCGACATAAATGATGAGCTTTTTTGAACAAAACTACATTCGTTATGGACCTGGGACTCTTTGGAAGTGACATCTGATGAAGAGAATCAAAGGTAATGGATTATTTATATAGTATTTTCGATTTTAGATTCCTCCAACATGGCGGTTAGTCTGTATCGCGATGCGTATTTTTCTGGCGCAGTGCTCAGATTATTGCAAAGTGTGATTTCCCAGTAAGGTTAATTTAAAATCTGACAAGTCCATTGCGTTCAAGAGATGTAAATCTATAATTCTTTGAATGACAATATAATATTTTAGCAATGTTTTCTAATATTAATTAATTATTTTGTTGTCATGACTTGACTGCCGGTATTGGAGGGAAACGATTTCCTGAACATCAACGCCATAGTAAAACACTGTTTTTAGATATAAATATGAACTTGATAGAACTAAAAATGCATGCATTGTCTAACATAATGTCCTAGGAGTGTCATATGATGGAGATTGTAAAAGGTTAGTGCATAATTTTAGCTGATTGTATGGTTTTGGTGAAGCCTGTCTTTGAATCGACAAAGCATTGCACACCGCTATTGTCAATGTACTCTCCTAACATAACCTAACTTTATGCTTTCCCCGTAAAACCTTTTTGAAATCGGTAAACGTGGTTAGATTAAGAAGATGTTTATCTTTCAAAGGCTGTAAGTTAGTTGTATGTTTGAGAAATTTGAATTTGTACATTTATTTGGTTTCAAATTTGCCGCTCTTGAAATGCACCTGCTGTTGATAGGGTGCGCCACGGGGGGCACGCTAACGTCCCAGGTAGCCTCAAGAAGTTAACACAGTGTCCAAAGAAGGGCCAGAAGTATACAGAATGGTGTCGTCTGCGTAGAGGTGGATCAGAGATTCACCAGCAGCAAGAGCGACATCATTTATGTATACAGAGAAAAGAGTTGGCCCAAGAATTGAACCCTGTGGTATCCCCATAGAGACTGCCAGAGTTCCAGACAGTAGGCCCTCCGATTTGACACACTGAACTCTGTCAGAGAAGTAGTTGGTGAACCAGTCGACGCAATCGTTTGAGAAACCAAGGCTACTAAGTCTGCCGATGAGGATGTGGTGATTAACAGAGTCAAAAGCTTTGGCCAGGTCAATGAATACGGCAGCACAGTATTGTTTCTTATCGATGGCGGTTACGATGTCGTTTAGGACCTTGAGCGTGGCTGAGGTGCACCCATGACCAGCTCTGAAACCAGATTGCATAGCGGAGAGGGTGCGGTGGGATTCGAAATAGTCGGTAATCTGTTTGTTGACTTGGCTTTCGAAGACCTTAGAAAGGCAGGGTAGGATGGATATAGGTCTGTAGCAATTTGGGTCAAGAGTGTCACCTCCTTTGAAGAGGGGGATGACAGCAGCTGCTTTCCAATCTATGGGAATCTCAGACGACACGAAAGAGAGGTTGAACAGGCTAGTAATAGCGGTTCACAACCACCCACTTTCTTCAAGTTAACCTTAAAAGTCCTGAGACCCCAGCAAAAAAAGTGTCTGCAGGATGGCGTGGTTGGTGCCGCTCAGCGGTAACAGGCATTTTCCGTGGCAGGAGTTGGCCTGGTAGCCCTGCAGTGGGATGATGTAGACCTGCCAGCCCACGTCCTTGAAGTCGATGTAGAGGGGACAGGCCTACACACATGACTGGACGTCACCGGGAGGTAGACAGCGCTCCTCTAACGTTGGCTAGCTTGCTAGCTCCTTCCAGACACATAATGAGAGAACACCCCCACTGACCACTTGACTCGCCCTAGCAGAGCTACTTATGCTGTTTTCATGTTATCCAGAGCATTGGTGACTACAACTGTGCTGCTGGTAACAATTTAATTATGCTTTTTGACAATGTTTACTGTCACCGGCCATATTCAATGGGTGTTGAGCATTCGTATATTCGTCAGTTATTTGGAGCTCTGGCAAACTCAGACGAGAATGCTCTGAAATCGGAGTAGATGGCCAGAGCAAATTTACCAGCTACGTCTATCAACAGTTGTCGCAGTGACATCACAAATATTCTATTGAATGGTTAATTTCATTGTGGAGTCTATTATTTAGACATGTAGCAAGCTAGCTAAACATTGAATCCTGCATGAATCAGCAGGTAGCTAAACAACCAGGTTCAGTGTTAGCTAGCTAACATTAGGCTATAACTAGCAATGCAAAGGGCTCTGAGATACGAATAATATTACTAAACAGATCAAACACGTAACGTTACCAAGCAAGCCAGCCAGCTAACGTTAGCTAGCAAGCTAACAGTACACTTTAACTTGAAATGAAACGACTTTCTGACAAAATTAGAAATGCTCAATATCTGAAAATGTAGCTAGCTAGCTAGGGTTTTTCTATATTTGTACTATTTTCTACATTGTAAAATAATAGTGAAGACATCAAAACTATGAAATAGCACATAACGAATCATGAAGTAACCAAAACATTGTTAAAAAATGAATACACCTTATGAATCAAGTACCCCCCCTCCATTTTGAAGAAGTCATAAGTATTTGGACAACTTCACTGTAGTTTATTAAAGGTAGTAACCTTTTAAATGTAATGTTCAGTTAAATTATGTTTTTAGATATTGTTTCCCTTACCCTGTAAGTAGTCTATGAACTGCTCTAATGAGTGACTGCAACAATCCCTCACCTACCGTTTAAGGTGGAGAGCAATTCTTCTTTATGAGGTCATCATTTCTCTGCGTTTGTACTGACAGATGTAGCCTATTGAATATCACTGTAGAATAGGCATAAAATGCATCCTCCAATTGCAACATCTGCCTGTGCCAAAGCACAGGCCTACTGTCTCAAGAAAAATTTATATTTGTAATACCGTCGCAGACAGTTAGGCATACCTAATTTCAAAATAGGCCATCACTGTCAACGGTGAATGATAATTCTTCACGTTTTACAGCAGAAATGTTTTCATGGGAATATGCATATAGATCTTCTTGAAATAGTTTATTTGAATATTTGTTTAGTGTGTCGTTTTCATGCAGTTTTGTGGTAATTAAATATAATTAATTTAGAATTTATCAGAATAACATTTCCAGACATATTTTTATCAGCTCGTTATATTCTCCCCTGTGCTATGGTGGCACTACATCCCTGTACACTCTAAAAATGTGGGGTTCAACAAGGGTTATTCTAAGATCCTCTAAGTTCTTTCAAGACCATCAGGGTTTTTGGCACTGAAAATGGCCCCCAAAATGTTCTTCCAAGAACCCCATAGGAGGTGGGGTTAACCGAGGAACCTCCTTAGTTGGTGGGAGTTCTTGCAGGAACCTAACTGCCCAACTGAAACATATGGATTTTAATTTGAAAGGACAGCAGGTGCAGCCACTTAACAGAAAAATTGAAAGATCTCCTCAGTTTAAGGTAAGGTTTATTCCTTGTATGATCTAAATTGATATTGTTTTATGATCTAAATTGATATTGTTTTATGATCTATCTTTTCATATTTGTACAAATCTTTCTAAAACAGAGACGTCACAATTCAATGGATATGAATCAACAGAGGTAAGAATATGTAGGCTAAAAGAATATGCTGAAGGCTAGCTGTATTGGGTGCACATGACTGAACTGCTCACTTTTGTGTCTGTGTTTGAAGGAATACAGACAAGAAGGCATACAAAGGTATGTCTATTGGTATGTTATGCAGATCACATTCACCATCCTCCTCGCTTACATCTTCAATGAATATCCCATAGGATATGAGGTAAACTCCCAGCAGAGCCCAAAGTCCAATGGGTATATCCTGTGGCGTGTTGATGTTAATGTGTTGACTATTTAAAAATGGTGAAATGGGGCTGCCCATGACAAAACAGGCCTCCCCATCAAAATCCATCATTAAGCTAGAGATATCTGGTTCTTGGCACAGGCTGCGTTTCAATCCATCGCATCCACCGATGTCGCATCTGCGGTGAAAGGTGGCAGAGCTATAGCAGTGTTTGTCAGACCAGGAGACATCCCAAAAATCGGTCTTTTCATGACAATGTCTGTAGCGTCTCTTCTATGCCCACAAGCTTCACGGGCCTTGTCTGAAGTAGGTACCGCCGATGGGAAAACTTCTGTCTGTAGCATCCGAACGGTTTGGACAACAAACTAATATGACCCCACCATCGATAACTAAGACTCTCACAAACACCTACATGTTGGTTGTTTTGTATGACGCCCACAAGACTCACGAAACTCGCCTCAAGGTAACCCCGTACCAGTTTTTAAAAAATGAAGGGAAGTATGGAAATACTTTAGTGCCAAAAAAAAGATATAGGACAGACAATTCAAAACATACTTCCTTTTGATTTGTTTTTGGACTATCTATTTTTACCATGTATACAGCGCATTGGGAAAGTATTCAGACACCTTTACCTTTTCCACATTTTGTTACATTACAGCCTTATTCTAAAATGGATATAAAAAAAATAACTAAATGATCCATAGTATAAAAATCTTAAAACATTTCCATGTCTCAGCTTAGAATCTTTGGAGGGTTCATCCTAGAACCCTCTATGTACAGTTCCACCAGCCGTATTACCCTTTAATTACCCGCAACCTTAATTCAGAATGATTGCCAGGGTAGAGTAGATTTAACACTGATACTACCTCAATCATCTCAACTGGAACAACCATCTCAGTAACAGGTGCAATAAATCCAATTACTAGTAAATTGGATTAGTTTGGAAAAGTCTATGATATTTATCTTTGTAGCATAAAATATCGTTATATTGGCCAGGTCGCAGTTGTAAATGAGAACTTGTTCTCAACTAGCCTACCTGGTTAAATAAAGGTGAAATAAAAAATAAAATAAAATGTATCAACCAATCAATGAAAAATCACAGATATTACAGTAAAACAAACATTCTGCAAAGCTCTCTGCAATGGAGCATGCTGGGAAATATGATATATGGTTCTATGTAGAACCCTTCTTGCCTTCCGAATAATCCTTCTTGTATTCCAAAGAATCATCAAAGAACCCTTTATTCCAAAAATGGTTCTTCTGATCAGTACGGTTCTTGGTAGAACCCTATCCCTCCACAAAGAACCCTTGAGAGGGTCCTGTTATCGCCTGTATTCAAGGCTCTCGTATAGTGAGGTCCAAAACTCTCAATTTGAGATCAAGTAATTATTGAGCTACATGGGCCTAGACAATCCATATTTGAACATGTTTGATATTTAAGAGATACCATTTGGTTTTCGAAAACAATTGCATCTGGAGTTTTTTCACTGCCATTGTTTTTGTGTCAAAACTAACCAATGACAAATAAATGAGGGGGACAAAGTCAAAAAGCATTTGGTTTGTTTATTGCAGATAAAGGCCTATGTTGACTGTGACATTATGAAGAACAATGGGGCCTGGAGAAGAAGGCAGACGTTCTACGTGTCCCCAACCAATTGTGTTTTTTTGTTTGTGTATTTTTTAACTTATTTTGTACATAATGTTGCCGCTACAATCTCTTATGAACAAAAACTAACTTCTGGCAGAATCCTTTTTTTCCTTTAACGAGTCTGACGAACCCGACGCGAATGATATTCTGCTTTCTCGGGAACAGGCCCAGATCCCTGTGATTTGCGGTCCAATAAACACCCATTTCCTAACATTCTGCTAATAAAATTGATGACCTACGCAGAAGATTAAACTTCCAACGGGACATTCAAAACTGTAACTGTAACTCAACAAATTGGATGCAGTCTATCACAGTGCCATCCATTTTGTCACCAAAGCCCCATATACTACCCACCACTGCGACCTGTGCACTCTCGTTGGCTGGCCCTCACTTCATACTCGTCACCAAACCCACTGGCTTCAGGTCATCTACAAGTCTCTGATAGTTAAGGCCCCGCCTTAACTCAGCTCACTGGTCACCATATACTACCCACCACTGCGACCTGTGCACTCTCGTTGGCTGGCCCTCACTTCATACTCGTCACCAAACCCACTGGCTTCAGGTCATCTACAAGTCTCTGATAGTTAAGGCCCCGCCTTAACTCAGCTCACTGGTCACCATAGCAGCACCCCCCCCCCCCCCCCGTAGCACACGCTCCAGCAAGTATATCTCTCAATTCACCCCCAAAGCCAATTCCTACTTTGGCCGCCTTTACTTCCAGTTCTCTGCTGTCAATAACTGTAATGAATTGCAAAATCACTGAATCTGGAGACTCTTACCTCCCTCACTAGCTTTAAGCACCAGCTGGCTGAGCAGCTCACAGATCACTGCACCTGTACATAGCCCATCTGTAAATAGCCCATCCAACTACCTCATCCCCATACTGTATTTATTTATGTATCTTGCTCCTTTGAACCCCTGTATTTCTACTTGTACATTCATCTTCTGCACATCGATCACTCTAGTGTCTAATTGGTATGTTTTAATTACTTCGCCACCATGGCCTATTTATTGCCTTACCTCTCTTTTCTTACCACATTTGAACACACTGTATATAGATTTTCTTCAACTGTATTATTGACTGTATGTTTTGTTTATTCCATGTGTAACTCTGTGTTGTTGTATGTGTCGAACTGCTTTGCTTTATTCTTCGCCAGGTTACAGTTGTAAATGAGAACTTGTTCTCAACTTGCCTACCTGGCTAAATAAAGGTGAAATCAAATAAAATATATATATATCTTATGTGTCGTTGTGGCTGAACGACGACACTATCAACATACAGCTGGCTGGTTACACGCTGTACCGGCAAGATAGAACAAATATGTCTGGTAAGACAAAGGGCGACGGGCTATGTATTTTTGAATATAACAGCTGGTGTACAATATTTAAGGAAGTCTCGAGCTATTGCTGGCCTGAGGTAGAGGATCTCATTATAAGCTATAGACCACACATCCCTCTGTCACAGTTTGTGAATTATACTGCCTTCCTCTGGCCACTGTACATACTGAAAGTAATCCCTGTCCACTGTTTCTCTCTACAGGAAAACATTTTTAAAAATCTAGCTCTTTACTCCAGCACATTGGATATGAGATCAAATGTTTAGTATGAGGCGACATTATAGAGTGTCACCTTTTATTTGAGGGTATTTTCATACATGAAGGGACATCACGTGCGCAAGCCGTATGGTTAGTGAGAAAGTCCATATTGCAAATGTACGCTCCCTTACTAGACGTCCGACTACGTCCGATAAATCCGCGGACGGCGTCGGGCCGCTCACAGGGGCCGGATCTTCCAGGAAGTCATCGAACGGAGTCTCTCGGACCTTCCGTTTCCGTTTAATACAATTTTCAAATTTTGGTCATTTCTTTGCAGTCCCGGATTATTCCACGAGAGGGCGAATGGAATCATATTGCAAATGTAACATATATCACCAATCACGACACAGCTTTTTCTCCTAAACGGAAAATAATTCAAAGACGAAACTCGGTCTGCGTGGGTTTGGCATAATGGGCAGTTGGCCCCGAACAGGATGGAGTCGAGGCCTCAACGCTTTTCGAGTTAAGGCTATTTTTCTGGGATTGAAAGTCAAACAGGAAAATAGAGTGCTGATTTGACCGCTTCACATCAAACTACATGAGCCTACGGTGTCAGGAGAAAAGGAACCATGCATTTACCAATGTTCATTTCAGAGAAATTGTACAATGACACATTGGTGATATTCAACAACAGGAGGGGTTTTTTTCAAAAAAGTTACATATCCAGTTGCAGCGTGTTCAGATGAGTCTGTTAAGGCAGGTTTCGGAGCTCTGCGAGATTTCTGTGATTTTCTGTGATTTTCTGAAACAACACACACTTGTTCAACCCTCTGTAAATAAGTCAGTTCTTAACAGAAAGACTTAAAACTCAATATTCTATAAGAGCCTAACGTTCAGATTCCTGTGTCAACCAGAAGTGCCTTAAAATGGTGTCATAGGGGCTGTTTTGAAGGGTTAAAAAGGTCAGATCTTTCCACAACTTCATATGTGTGACTAGGCAACCCTCATGAACTGTAAATCAGTCATTTATCCCATCAGATGTCAAAGAAAAGCTCTCTCACTCACACACACACAGCAAGGATGGAGTGACACAGTGCGGTGCTTAAAGACACAAAGAGCCTGCAATGGCATTACCATTATCTCTAGGCTGTGCCGAGTTCAATGAGCGCAGCGATAGTGAGAAAACTAGGCCCAAAATGATGCCTGCACCAATATGTCAAGTACTTATAGGTGACAGTGAGAGAACCATTAGGGTTAGAAGCACAATTCAACCTCAGGAGCATTTCTGAGGTCCTCCCGATCTGTGCAAGCCTAACCTTGACCCTGTGGCATTAACCCTTCATAGTGAAAAGAAGGTGTTTAGATCAAACAGTGTGCAATGACTTCTCTCCCTATAGGAATACATTGACAATTCTCCTAAATTCAACCTGAAGTCTATGTGGGTTATGAATTCTTTATGAACCTGTCTTCTATAACAATCCATCAGGCTACTGTGAGGTCTACCTGTGTCGATTCTAAGGTTCCTGGAGCAACCGGAAAATGTTAAAATCACCCTAGAGCTATTGTCATATAAGCAACCTGCAGATAGTGAAAATCACGCAACTCAACCATCTGTCATTCAGTCAATTCTTAAGGTAGAGACTTCTTATTCAGGATTCTGTTTATGTCTACCCCAAAGACAACGTGTGTGAAGCAAGAGCTTCCTGTGACAACCGGAAGTTGTTAAAAACAGCCAAGAGCTATTGTCATATAACCTGCACATAGTGAAAATCACGCAACTCAACCATGTGTCCTTCAGTCAATTCTTAAGGTAGAGGCTTCTTATTCAGGATTCTGTTTATGTCCACCCCAAAGACAACGTGTGTTGAGTTAGAACTTCCTGTGACAACCGGAAGTGGTTAAAAACAGCCTAGAGCTATTGTCATATAACCTGCACATAGTGAAAATCACGCAACTCAGCCATCTGTTATTCAATCAATTCTTAAGGTAGAGACTTCATATTCAGGATTCTGTTTATGTCTACCCCAAAGACAAGGTGTGTTGAGTAAGAACTTCCTGTGACAACCGGAAGTGGTTAAAAACAGCCTAGAGCTATTGTCATATAACCTGCAGATAGTGAAAATCACGCAACTCAACCATCTGTCATTCAGTCAATTCTTAAGGTAGAGACTTCTTATTCAGGATTCTGTTTATGTCTACCCCAAAGACAACGTGTGTTGAGTAAGAACTTCCTGTGACAACCGGAAGTTGTTAAAAACACCCAAGAGCTATTGTCATATGGCCACCTGCAGATAGTGAAAATCACGCAACTCAACCATGTGTCATTCAGTTAATTCTTAAGGTAGAGACTTCTTATTCAGGATTCTGTTTATGTCTACCCCAAAGACAACGTGTGTTGAGTAAGAACTTCCTGTGACAACCAGAAGTAGTTAAAAACAGCCAAGTGCTATTGTCATATAACCTGCACATAGTGAAAATCACGCAACTCAACCATGTGTCATTCAGTCAATTCTTAAGGTAGAGACATCTTATTCAGGATTCTGTTTATGTCTACCCCAAAGACAACGTGTGTGAAGCAAGAGCTTCCTGTGACAACCGGAAGTCGTTAAAAACAGCCAAGAGCTATTGTCATATGGTCAACCTGCATATAGTGAAAATCACGCAACTCAACCATGTGTCATTCAGTCAATTCTTAAGGTAGAGACTTCATATTCAGGATTCTGTTTATGTCTACCCCAAAGACAACGTTTGTGAAGCAAGAGCTTCCTGTGACAACCGGAAGTTGTTAAAAACAGCCAAGAGCTATTGTCATATAACCTGCACATAGTGAAAATCACGCAACTCAACCATCTGTCATTCAGTCAATTCTTAAGGTAGAGGCTTCTTATTCAGGATTCTGTTTATGTCTACCCCAAAGACAACGTGTGTGAAGCAAGAGCTTCCTGTGACAACCGGAAGTGGTTAAAAACAGCCTAGAACTATTGTCATATAACCTGCACATAGTGAAAATCACGCAACTCAACCATGTGTCATTCAGTCAATTCTTAAGGTAGAGACTTCTTATTCAGGATTCTGTTTATGTCTACCCCAAATACAACATGTGTGGAGCAAGAGCTTCCTGTGACAACCTGAAGTTGTTAAAAACACCCAAGAGCTATTGTCATATGGCCACCTGCAGATAGTGACAATCACGCAACTCTCTACGGGGCACTGTCGCCGGACACTCTGGACGAGGCACTGTCGCCGACGCTCTGGACGAGGCACTGTTGCCGGAAGCTCTGGACGAGGCACTGTTGCCGGAAGCTCTGGACAGGGACTGCGCACTGAAGGTCTGATGCGTGGGGCTGGCTTAGGAAGTGCCAGCCTAGGGACACGCACCACAGGGCTAGTATGAGGAGCAGGAGCAGGACGAGCTGGACCGGGCTGACACACTGGAGGCCTGGTGCATGGGGCTGGTAGTGGAGGTACTAGACTGGAGAAACGCACCCCAAGGCTAGTGCGAGGAGCGGGAACAGGACGTACTTGACTGGGCTGACGCACTGGAGGCCTGGTGCTGGCTTTAGAGGCACCAGACTAGAGACACGCACCTCAGGGCTAGTACGAGGAGCAGGAACTGGATACACCGGGCCATGGGTAAGCACTGGAGGTCTGGAGCGCACCTCCTGCACAACCCATCCTGGCTGGATGGTAATCGTGGCCCTGCACGAGCGGAGTGCTGGCACAGGGCGAACTGGGCTGTGCAGAGGTCTGATGTATGCTGTGTGTAGAGCAGGCGTAGGGTAGCCTGGGCCTAGGAGGCGCACTGGTGGCCAGATGCGCTGGGCAGGCATCCTCCTTCCAGGCTGGATGCCCACTCTAGCACGGTACTTGTGAGGGGCTGGGATCACTCGCACCGGACTGTGCGTGCGCATGGGCGAGATCGTGCGCACTTCCGCATACACCGGCGCTCTCGTCTCCACTTGCTCCCCATAATAAGCACGGGGAGTTGGCTCAGGTCTACTGCCTTCCCTAGCCAATCTCCCCGTGTGCTGCCCCCAACAAAAATTATTTGGGGTTTGTTGGGCTATGTTAGTTCTAGTCTTTCTATTTCTATGTTTAGTTAATGGGGTTGACCTTCAATTGGAAGCAGCTGCTCCTCGTTGCTTCTAATTGTAGGGGTGCCTCTCGTACTTGCCCATCGGCACATATAATGCCTCATAATGACGCCGCTCTGCCTTGGCTGCCTCCAGCTCCTCCTTAGGGCATTTGTACTCCCCAGCCTGGTGCCATGGTCTTGCCCCGTCCAGGATCTCCTCCCATGTCCATGATTCCACATAGTCCACATACTTGCTCTGCTGCTCCTTCCTCCGCTGCTTGGTCCGTTTGTGGTGGGTAGTTCTGTCACAGTTGTCCTAAGGATTAGACCAAGGTGCAGCGGGAACGTGTATACTCATCTTCTTTATATTTATTAAAAGAAGGAAACACAAAAGAAACACGTATACAAAACAACAAACGACACTAAACAGTCCTGTGAGGTGCACATACACAAAACAGGAGACAACTACCCACAAATCCCATAGAAAAAAATAACCCTCTTAAATAAGACCTTCAATTAGAAGCAACGAGGAGCAGCTGCTTCCAATTGAAGATCAACCCCATTAACTAAACATAGAAATAGAAAGACTAGAACTAACGTAGAAATAAACTAACAAGAACATAGCCCAACAAACCCCGAAACACTTTAACCAGTTATGGATAGGGGGCAGTATTTTCACGGCCGGATAAAAAACTTACCCGATTTAATCTGATTATTACTCCTGCCCAGAAACTAGAATATGCATATAATTATTAGCTTTGGATAGAAAACACTCCAAAGTTTCTAAAACTGTTTGAATGGTGTCTGTGAGTATAACAGAACTCATTTGGCAGGCCAAAACCTGAGAAGACTCCAAACAGGAAGCGCCCTCTCTGACCATTTCTTGGCCTTCTTGATCATCTCTAACCAAAACAGGGGATCTCTGCTGTAACGTGACACTTCCTACGGCTCCCATGGGCTCTCAGAAGGCGGCAAAAAGCTGAATGGTGGCTTTGCAGGCCCTGGCTGAAAAACATTAGCGCATTTGGATAGTGGTCGATCTGAGAACAGAGACTGGAGGCGCGTACACAAGGCGACCCCATGTTTTTATTATTTCGTCTTTGAACGTAAACAACGACTCCCGGTCGGAATATTATCGTTTTTTTTACGAGAAAAATAGCATAAAAATTGATTTTAAACAGCGGTTGACATGCTTCGAAGTACGGTAATGGAATATTTTAAAAAAAATTGTCACGAAACGCGTCGGGCGCGTAACCCTTCGTCACCCTTGGATAGTGTCTTGAACGTACGAACAAAACGCAGCTATTTGGATATCACTATGGATTATGTTGAACCAAACCAACATTTGTTATTGAAGTAGCAGTCCTGGGAGTGCATTCTGACGAAGAACAGCAAAGGTCATCAAATTTTTCTTATAGTAAATTGGAGTTTGGTGAGGGCTAAACTTGGTGGGTGTCTAAATAGCTAGCCCGTGATGGCTGGGCTATCTACTCAGAATATTGCAAAATGTGGTTTCACCGAAAAGCTATTTTAAAATCGGACATAGCGATTGCATAAAGGAGTTCTGTATCTATAATTCTTAAAATAATTGTTATGTTTTTTGTGAACGTTTATCGTGAGTAATTTAGTAAATTCACCGGAAGTTTGCGGGAGGTATGCTAGTTCTGAACATCACATGCTAATGTAAAAAGCTGTTTTTTGATATAAATATGAACTTGATTGAACAAAACATGCATGCATTGTATAACATAATGTCCTAGGCGTGTCATCTGATGAAGATCATCAAAGGTTAGTGCTGCATTTAGCTGTGGTTTTGTTTTTTGTGACATTATATGCTAGCTTGAAAAATGGGTGTCTGATTATTTCTGGCTGGGTACTCTGCTGACAATCTAATGTTTTGCTTTCGCTGTAAAGCCTTTTTGAAATCGGACAGTGTGGTTAGATAAAGGAGAGTCTTGTCTTTAAAATGGTGTAAAATAGTCATTATAAAATAGTCAGCGATAATATTCCAACCGGGCGACGTTGTATTTGTTCAAAGAGAGAAAGAAAAAAATGGAGTCCTCTTGTGCATGTGCTCTCCAGTGTCAGTGTTCCCTGCCTGACCACTCACAAACACTCCTGCTGTTTTTCACCCAGAGACTGCAGTGCTCTCATTCCACTTTCTGGCGCCTTCTTAGAGCCAATGGAAGCCTTTGAAAATGTCAAGTTACAGCAGAGATGCTGTATTTTTGATAGAGATGCCCTAGAAGGACAACAAATTGTCAGACAGGGCACTTCCTGCATGGAATCTTCTCAGCTTTTGGCCTGCCATTTGAGTTCTGTTATACTCACAGACACCATTCAAACAGTTTTAGAAACGTTGGAGTGTTTTCTATTCAAAGCTAATAATTATATGCATATTCTAGTTTCTGGGCAGGAGTAATACTCAGATTAAATCGGGTACGTTTTTTATCCGGCCGTGAAAATACTGCCCCCTATCCATAACAAGTTAAGACCGATTTGAGCTGGTCAGTTACAAATAAACTTTGATTCGATGTCATTTTAGGTGGAAATTGAAGGGTCTGATCCTTAAGAGGTAAATAAATATGTGAATGACCAGCTTACTAGTTATAACTTATTAATACATGTGTGAATAACTAGCTTACTAACAGTTACAGATGTGGGAGTAATGATACATTTATGATGAATAAAAAACTTACTAATACATTACAAATGCTTTATTACATGGTGTTATTTTAAAGTGTTACCACTGAATCTCTATATGTGACTCATTTCAGGAAAGTAGGCATATGTCGCACGTCACTACTTCCCAGAAGAGACATTTGACAGTAAACATTTACTTTAATCAATATGCGTTTTTTTGGGTTGGCAGAAATGCGTTCTGGAACTGAGCAACTTTCATGTGCAACTTTCATGTAACAAAAGTGTATACTATCTGTAAATACGAAAGAAAAAAATTACGAGCTTAGTTGCTTTAGTCACGGAAAAAGTCAGGAACCTTGCCGCTAGCCATGATTGGCTGAGATAATGGATTGGCTGGACATGTCGAGAGATGAGTTTGGATTGGTTTTCCATGTAGTATGCTTCTGACTATAACATGAGCTGCTCAGTATGTGTAGATAATCCTTTCTACCTTTGCTTTTTTGAAAGATATCATGAAGAATTGCAAGTGTTACTACTGCTGCCCAGTTTCTGGAGGATGATCATTGACTCTCTCTGATTCTGAAAATTAATCAGACAATGAGGAAATCCATGATTTATGTAAAAACATTTTCATTGAACTAGACATTGTAGAGTCTTCTGATGACAATGATGGGGAAGAAACAACAATCAACAGTGTTGTTGTCATGGAAGAAATTGACCAAGATGCCTGGTGGAAGCAGAGTATGATAGCTGAGGAGATGGAGAAAAGTTCTGGCTTTGATTGCAAATATGCAGAGGGGTCAAAAAGAGAGCAGAGAAGGATGTTGTATAAAACACCTATCTCCGGATTACAACCATGGTTTCCATGACAGTGTATGCTATCTGCACTCATCCATGTACTATAAATACTATATATACTATAAATGGGTAAGAGTCTAGCAAGTTACATTTTCAGATAGTATACGTTTCTAATTTTGTCAAAAAGTAGTTTTCATTGCTGGCTTGCTAGATAACATTACATCCATGATCTTTGTAGTTATATTACTCGTATCTCAGAAAGCCATTTGCATTGCTAGTTATAGCCTAATATTAGCTAACTAATATTGTTAGCAACTCGGAAATCTCTGCCTTACAACTTCAGTGTATTGATAGGCCCAGGACTAGATAAAGGAAACTAAAGCAGGAAGTACCAGTGACTCGCTCAATAAGGAAGTGGTCAGATGGCGCAGATGCTACGCTACAGGACTGTTTTGCTAACACAGACTGGAATATGTTTCGGCATTCATCCAAAGACATTGAGGAGTATGCCACCTCAGTCATCGGCTTCATCAATAAGTGCATCGACGACGTCGTCCCCACAATGATCGTACGTACATATCCCAACCAGAAGCCATGGATTACAGGCAATATCCGCATCAAGCTAAAGGCTAGAGCTGCCGCTTTTGTAAGGGGCTGTGATCTGAGCTGGGCAGGAGACTTCAGACATGGCAGCTAACTTATGGCCTAGCATGGCAGGATACACTAGACCTACTTGAGGGTCAGAACATACTTGGCCTTCTGGGAAGGCAGGGGACTATACCTGACCCTACCAGGAAGGAAGGGACCTCTCACCCTACAAGGAAGGAAGGGAACTCTGACCCAACAGGGAAGGAGGGGAACTTTCACCCTACAAGGAAGGAAGGGAACTCTGACCTTACCAGGACGGAGGGGAATGACAAAGATCTGTTAATTAAATAGCTGTGGTCCCATTCAGGACAGGAGGTATCTCTAGTGTCTGTCAGGGGAGTAGACTGGCGACTTGGGGAGTCCCGGCTGTGATGACGCTCCAGTGGCGGAGACGAAGACTCCAGCCTGGGAGCCCTGGAGCTGTGGTGGTCATTATCTCTGGTTAGAAGGACAACGTAAAAAAGGTTGGCTGGTATGCCCTCACCCATCTGAGAGGTCGGCTGTGAATTCCCTCACGCTATATACTTATAACTGATTGGTCTGGTTATGTCCTCTATAGTGCTGTCCTGTTAGAACATGATGTTAAGGCCCATCACTGTACTCTTGATAGTCACCACTACACACACACAAAGATGTTTCCATTTGAGGATGTTTGTATGATTTTGGTAATCCGAATGACTTAGAATCTTATTGTTGTGGTTCTGTAAGGCATAAATATACACACATGTAAACAGTATTAGTTCAATCAAATATGCCGAATACTGTCAAATACTTACTTCCAAGCCCTTAACCAACATTGCGGTTCAAGAAATAGATTAAAGCAGTTGCAGTTGCCTTACCGGTGATGATAAGGGTTATGACTATGCAATATACATATATGTACATGAATAATTGGCAAATAGAATTACACTTACAACATGACTATGAAGGGCTATAAACACAGCATCAATATAAACATAAACTTAAAAATTCACCTCTTAGAGAGAGAAAAACAAATTACTTGGATTGACAAAGGGTCAAGATTCATGGTACCCTCTCTCTCCAGCCTTGTGTCAGAATCTGCCAGGCTGAGTTCTTATCAGATCTGCCCTGGCACCACGGGGTCATAAATTACTCTGCACATGCGCAAGCTCCAAGAACCGTCTGGGGTGACTCTGTGATGACTCTAGAAGCTCGCCCATGGCAGCGCAAAAGAACACCTTAATAAAGGCCACTATGGAAAACGCTGTGGTAGTTTATGCATGCAATAGACTATGTTTACCATTACAACAAGAGTGAAGGAAAAGCAGCCAACAAGTTCTCAGCATATGTGGGAATTAAGAGAACTTTGGCAATATGTCGGTTGGACGTACTGCCAAATTCTCCAAAACGACATGGGGAGGCAGCTTATGGTAGAGAAATTAACATTACATTCTCCAACAACAGCTCTGGGGTACATGTTTCCGTCCCTCTCCTCGCCCCTACCTGGGCTCAATCCAGGGACCCTCTGCCCACATCAACAATAGTCACCCACGAAGCACCGTTACCCATCGCTCCACAAAAGCCGGGTCTCAGAGAGAGTGACATCACTGATTTAAACGCTGTTAGCGCCCACCCCGCTAACTATCTAGGCATTTCTCACCGGTTTAATACATACTTGCGAAAAGCATGCCAGCATTCCAATTCGCATGCTCCCTTAAAACTTGATACATCTGTTGTGTTGTGTTGTGTGACAACACTGCATATTTTAGAGTGGCCAGATGGAAGCCACACCACAGTAAAAGGCACATAATAGCCTTGGAGTTTGTCAGAAGGCTCCTAAAGGACACTCAGACCATGAGAAACAAGATTCTCTGGTCTGATGAAACCAAGATTGAAATCTTTGGCCAGAATGCCAACCGTCATTTCTGGAGGAAACCTGGTACCATCCCTACAGTGAAGTATGGTGGTGGCAGCATCATGCTATGGGGATGTTTTTCAGTGGCAGGGACTGAGAGAAAGGGAAAGATGAACGGAGCAAAGTACAGTGAGATCCTTGATGAAAACCTGTTCCAGAGAGCTCAGGATCTCAAACTGGGTCGAAGGTTCACCATCCAAGAGAACAACGACCCTAAGCACACAGCCAAGACAATGCATGATTGGCTTCAGGACCTGTCTCTGAATGTGCTTGAGTGGCCCAGCCAGAGCCTGGACTAGAACCTAATCGGACATCTGTGGAGAGACCTGAAAATAGCTGCAGCAACACTCCCCATCCAACCTGACAGAGCTTGAGAGGATCTGCAGAGAAGAATGGTGAGAAACTCCCCAAATACAGGTCTGTCTTGTAGCGTCATACCCAATCGCTGGCAAAAATGCTTCAACAAGGTACATGGTAATGGGTCTGAATACTTAGGGCTCTCCAGAGGGTTCAGTTCAGTAACTGGTGGTAGTCGCCTAGCGATGGGTATTTAACAGTCTGATAGCTTTGAGATAGAAGCTGTTTTTCAGTCTCTCGGTCCCAGCTTTGATGCATCTATACTGATCTTGCCTTCCAGAGGGTAGCGGGCTGAACAGGCCGTGGCTCGGGTTGTTGATGCCCTTGATGATCTTTTTGGCCTTACTGTGACATCGGGTACTGTAGATATCCTGGAGGGCAGGCAGTGTGCCCCCGGTGAGGTGTTGGGCAGACTGCACCCCCCTCTGGAGAGACTTATGATTATGGGTGGAGCAGTTGCCGTACCAGGCGGTGATACAGCCCAACAGGATGCTCTCGATTGTGCGTCTATAAATGTTTGTGTGTGTTTTTGGTGACAAGCCAAATTTCTTCAGCCTCCTGAGGTTAAAGAGGCGCTGCTGTGCCTTCTTCACCACGCTGTCTGTGTGGGTGGACCATTTCAGTTTGTCTGTGATGTGTACGCCGAGGAACTTAAAACTTTCCACCCTCTCCACTACTGTCTCGTCAATGTGGATAGGAGGCTGCTCCCTCTACTTTTTCCTCAAGTCCACGATCATCTCCTTTGTTTTGGTGACATTAAGTGTGAGGTTATTTTCCTGACACCACACTCCGTGGGCCCTCACCTCCTCCCTGTAGGCCGTCTCGTCGTTGTTGGTAATCAAGTCTATCACTGTAGTGTCGTCTGCAAACTTGATGATTCAGTTGGAGGCGTGCATGGCCACGCAGTCATGGGTGAACAGGCAGTACAGGAGAGGGCTGAGAACGCACCCTTGTAGGGCCCCAGTGTTGAGGATCAACGGGGTGGTGATGTTGTTACCTACCCTCACCACCTTGGGGGCAGCCCGTCAGGAAGTCCAGGACCCAGTTGTACAGGGCGGGGTCAAGACCCAGGGTCTCGAGCTTAATGACGAGTTTGGAGGGTACTATGGTGTTAAATGCTGAGCTGTAGTCGATGAACAACATTCTTACATAGGTATTCCTCTTGTCCAGATGGGTTAGGGCAGTGTGCAGTGTGATTGAGATTGCGTCGTCTGTGGACCTATTGGGGCGGCAAGCAAATTGGAGTGGGTCTAGGGTGGAGGGTAGGGTGGAGGGTATATGGTCCTTGACTAGTCTCTCAAAGCACTTCATGATGACGGAAGTGAGTGCTATGGGGCGGTAGTCATTTAGCTCAGTTACCTTAGCTTTCTTGGGAACAGGAACAGTGGTGTCCCTCTTGAAGCATGAGGGAACAGCAGACTCCGGTCCGGAGCGAGCAGTCACACTTCGCTTCGCTCCACAGGTAATATTACACTTCATTACATTACAACGGTTTGGTTTGTTTGATCTGAGCAATTTTTCTTAGCTATCAAAGATAATTGTGTAGTTTAGAGTAATTAGAGTAATTATCGAGGCTAGCTATTCGTCCTCCTAACGTAGTCAACACTGCTAGCTAGCTAGTCAACACTGCTAGCTAGCCAACCTCTACCGACTAGCAGCACTGTAGAAACTATTACATTACAACGGAACGACTTGATTAGTGTAGTGTTAGTGTTAGTTAGCTAGCTACATAGTTGTCTTTGCTGTCTTTGTATCTAAGATAATTGTGTAGTTTAGAGTAATTATCGAGGTTAGCTAGCCAGCCGCGACGCGACGCCTTGTCCAGACTCCAGACTTAGTCAACACACCTAGTCATCAAACCCACTGCTAGCTAGTGGGTTTGCTAGCTAGCCAACCGTTACCGACTAGCAGCGCTGTAGATATTAATACATTACAACGGAACGATTTGACTAGTGCAGTGTTAGCTAGCTAGCTACATAGTTGTCTTTGTCATAGCTTGATAATTGCGTAGTTTAGTAATTATCGAGGTTAGCTAGCCAGCTATTTCCGTCCCCCGCGACGCGATTGTTCCATACCTAGCCAACTATTACCGACGAGCAGCATTGTAGAAACTAAATACATTACAAAGGAACGTCTTGATTAGTGTTATGTTAGCTAGCTACAAAGTTGCTTTTGTATCATGACAAGGTGTAGTACTGAAACTATCGAGGTTACCTAGCCAGCTACACGTTCAAACAAAGTCAACAACACAGCCACTGCTAGCTAGCCTACTCCACCAGCCAGCAGTACTGTATCATTTTCGTAATTTTAGTCAATAAGATTTTCGCAACGTAAGCTTAACTTTCTGAACATTCGAGACGTGTAGTCCACTTGTCATTCCAATCTCCTTTGCATTAGCGTAGCCTCTTCTGTAGCTTGTCAACTATGTGTCTGTCTATCCCTGTTCTCTCCCCTCTGCACAGGCCATACAAACGCTTCACACCGCGTGGCCGCTGCCACTCTAACCTGGTGGGCCCAGCGCGCACGACCCACGTGGAGTTCCAGCCTATGCTACCCTCCAGTCCCTAGACTTCCTGGCGCTGACGGAAACATGGATTACCACAGATAACACTGCTACTCCTACTGCTCTCTCCTCGTCTGCCCATGTGTTCTCGCATACCCCTAGAGCATCGAGCCAGCGGGGTGGTGGCACTGGAATCCTCATCTCTCCCAAGTGGACATTCTCTCTTTCTCCCCTGACCCATCTGTCTATCTCCTCATTTGAATTCCACGCTGTCACAGTTACCAGCCCTTTCAAGCTTAACATCCTTATCATTTATCGCCCTCCAGGTTCCCTTGGAGAGTTCATCAATGAGCTTGACACCTTGATAAGTTCCTTTCCTGAGGATGGCTCACCTCTCACAGTTCTGGGTGACTTTAACCTCCCCACGTCTACCTTTGACTCATTCCTCTCTGCCTCCTTCTTTCCACTCCTCTCCTCTTTTGACCTCACCCTCTCACCTTCCCCCCTGCTCACAAGGCAGGCAATACGCTTGACCTCATCTTTACTAGATGCTGTTCTTCCACTAATCTCATTGCAACTCCCCTCCAAGTCTCCGACCACTACCTTGTATCCTTTTCCCTCTCGCTCTCATCCAACACTTCTCACTCTGCCCCTACTCGGATGGTATTGCGTCGTCCCAACCTTCGCTCTCTCTCTCCCGCTACTCTCTCCTCTTCCATCCTATCATCTCTTCCCTCTGCTCAAACCTTCTCCAACCTATCTCCTGATTCTGCCTCCTCAACCCTACTCTCCTCCCTTTCTGCATCCTTTGATTTTCTCTGTCCCCTATCCTCCAGGCCGGCTCGGTCCTCCCCTCCTGCTCCGTGGCTCGATGACTCACTGCGAGCTCACAGAACAGGGCTCCGGGCAGCCGAGCGGAAATGGAGGAAAACTCTCCTCCCTGCGGACCTGGCATCCTTTCACTCCCTCCTCTCTACATTTTGCTGCTAAAGCCACTTTCTACCACTCTAAATTCCAAGCATCTGCCTCTAACCCTAGGAAGCTCTTTGCTACCTTCTCCTCCCTCCTGAATCCTCCTCCCCCTCCCCCCCCCCTCATCCCTCTCTGCGGATGACTTCGTCAACCATTTTGAAAAGAAGGTTGATGACATCCGATCCTCGTTTGCTAAGTCAAACGGCACCGCTGGCCCTGCTCACACTGCCCTACCCTGTGCTTTGACCTCTTTCTCCCCTCTCTCTCCAGATGAAATCTCGCGTCTTGTGACGGCCGGCCGCCCAACAACCTGCCCACTTGACCCTATCCCCTCCTCTCTTCTCCAGACCATTTCCGGAGACCTTCTCCCCTACCTCACCTCGCTCATCAACTCATCCTTGACCGCTGGCTACGTCCCTTCCATCTTCAAGAGAGCGAGAGTTGCACCCCTTCTGAAAAATCCTACACTCGATCCCTCCGATGTCAACAACTACAGACCAGTATCCCTTCTTTCTTTTCTCTCCAAAACTCTTGAACGTGCCGTCCTTGGCCAGCTCTCCTGCTATCTCTCTCAGAATGACCTTCTTGATCCTAATCAGTCAGGTTTCAAGACTGGGCATTCAACTGAGACTGCTCTTCTCTGTGTCACGGAGGCTCTCCGCACTGCTAAAGCTAACTCTCTCTCTTCTGCTCTCATCCTTCTAGACCTATCTGCTGCCTTTGATACTGTGAACCATCAGATCCTCCTCTCCACCCTCTCCGAGCTTGGCATCTCCGGCGCGGCCCACGCTTGGATTGCATCCTACCTGACAGGTCGCTCCTACCAGGTGGCATGGCGAGAATCTGTCTCCGCACCACGTGCTCTCACCACTGGTGTCCCCCAGGGCTCTGTTCTAGGCCCTCTCCTATTCTCACTATACACCAAGTCACTTGGCTCTGTCATATCCTCACATGGTCTCTCCTATCATTGCTATGCAGACGACACACAATTAATCTTCTCCTTTCCCCCTTCTGATAACCAGGCGGCGAATCGCATCTCTGCATGTCTGGCAGACATATCAGTGTGGATGACGGATCACCACCTCAAGCTGAACCTCGGCAAGACGGAGCTGCTCTTCCTCCCGGGGAAGGACTGCCCGTTCCATGATCTCGCCATCACGGTTGACAACTCTATTGTGTCCTCCTCCCAGAGTGCTAAGAGCCTTGGCGTGACCCTGGACAACACCCTGTCGTTCTCCGCTAACATGAAGGCGGTGACTTGTCATCTCCCGTCTGGATTACTGAAATTCGCTTTTGGCTGGGCTCCCTGCCTGTGCCATTAAACCCCTACAACTCATCCAGAACGCCGCAGCCCGTCTGGTGTTCAACCTTCCCAAGTTCTCTCACGTCACCCCGCTCCTCCACTCTCTCCACTGGCTTCCAGTTGAAGCTCACATCCGTTACACGTCCATGGTGCTTGCCTACGGAGCTGTGAGGGGAACGGCACCTCCATACCTTCAGGCTCTGATCAGGCCCTACACCCAAACAAGGGCACTGCGTTCATCCACCTCTGGCCTGCTCGCCTCCCTACCTCTGAGGAAGCACAGTTCCCGCTCAGCCCAGTCAAAACTGTTCGCTGCTCTGGCACCCCAATGGTGGAACAAGCTCCCTCACGACGCCAGGACAGCGGAGTCAATCACCACCTTCCGGAGACGCCTGAAACCCCACCTCTTTAAGGAATACCTGGGATAGGATAAAGTAATCCTTCTAACCCCCCCCCTAAAAGATTTAGATGCACTATTGTAAAGTGGTTGTTCCACTGGATATCATAAGGTGAATGCACCAATTTTTTAAGTCGCTCTGGATAAGAGCGTCTGCTAAATGACTTAAATGTAAATGTAAATGTTAAATGTATAAGGATGGATTGAATATGTCAGTAAACGCACCAGCCAGCTGGTCTGCGCATGCTCTGAGGACGCGGCTGGGGATGCCGTCTGGGCCTGCAGCCTTGCGATGGTTAACACGTTTAAATGTTTTACTCACGTTGGCTGCAGTGAAGGAGAGCCCGCAGGTTTTGGTAGCGGCCGTGTCAGTGGCACTGTATTGTCCTCAAAGCGAGGAAAGAAGTTGTTTAGTCTATCTGGGAGCAAGATAGGGGATGGTTTTTCTTTTGTAGTCCGTGATTGAGATCAAGGATCTCTCTGTACTTTGCTCCGTTCATCTTTCCCTTTATCCGGACTAGTCTCTCAGTCCCTTCCACTGAAAAACATCCCAACGGCATGATGCTGCCACCACCATGCTTCACCGTAGGGATGCTTCACCGTAGGGATGGCGTTTCCTCCAGATGCGACGCTTGGCATTCAGGCCAAAGAGTTTAATTTTGGTTTCATCAGACCAGAGAATCTTGTTTCTCATGGTCTGATAGTCCTTCAGGTGCCTTTTCGCAAACTCCAAGGCTGTTATGTGCCTTTTACTGTGGTGTGGCTTCAGTCTGGCCACTCTACAATAAAGCCTCATTGTTGGAGTTCTGCATAGATATTTGTTATTCTGGAAGGTTCTCCCTTTTCCAAAGAGGAACACTGGAGCTCTCTCAGAGTGACCATCTGGTTCTTGGTCAACTCCCTGACCAAGGCCCTTCTCCACCGATTGCTCAGTTTGGCTGGGCGGCCAGCTCTAGGAAGATTCTTTGTGGCTCCAAACTTCTTCCATTTACGAATGATGGACGCCATTGTGTTCTTGGGGTCAATTCCTTCCTGTCTTGGTTCAGCTTCTGACATGATCTGTCAACTGTGGGACCTTATATAGACAGGTGTGTGACTTTTCAAATCATGTCCAATCAATTGAATCAACCACAGGTGGACTCCAATCAAGTTGTAGAAACATCTCCAGGATGATCAATGGAAACAGGATGCTCATTAGCTCAATTTCGAGTCATAGCAAAGGGTCGGAATACTTATGTAAATTAGGTATTTCTGTTTTTATTTGCAAATACAGTTGCAAGAAATTCTAAAAACCAGTTTATGGGGTATTGTGTGTGGACCGATGACAGAAAAAAAATATTTTAATCAATTTTAGAATAGTGCTTTAACGTAACAAAATGTGAAAAAAGTCAAGGGGTATGAATACTTTCTGAATGTACTGTATGTATGAAAATACCCTCAAATAAAAGGTGACATTCTATCATGTTGCCTCATATTTAACATTTGATCTCATATCCAATGTGCTTGAGTAAAGACTACATTTTTTAAAATGTTTTCCTGCGGATTGAAACAGAGTACAGGGATTATTTTCAGTATGTACAGTGGCCAGAGGAAGTCAGTATAATTCACAATCTGTGACAGAAGGATAACTTGACTTATTCTATACTGAACAAAAATATAAATGCAAGATTTTGCTGAGTTACTGTCATATAAGGAATTCAGTCAAATTTCTGCCCTGTTAGAGCTGTCCCGGTCAACTGTAAGCACTGTGAAGTAGAAACGTCTAGGTGCAACAACGCCTCAGCTGCTAAGTGGTAGGCCGCACAAGCTCACAGAACTGGAAGGCTGAGTTCTGCAGCGCATAGCGAGTAAAAATCCTCTGTCCTTGGTTTCACATCTCACTACCGAGATCCAAACTGCCTCTGGAAGCAACATCAGCACAAGATCTGTTAGTCGGGAGCTTCATGAAATGTGTTTCCATGGCCAAGCAGCCGAACACAAGCCTAAGATCACCATGCTCAATGCCAAGTGATGGCTCGAGTGGTGTAAAGCACACCACCATTGGACTCTGGAGCAGTGGAAACACGTTCTCTGGAGTGATGAATCACGCTTCACTATCTGGCAGTATGACAGACGAATCTGGGTTTGGCGGATGCCAGGGGAACTCTACCTGCCCCAATGCATAGTGCCAATTGTAAAGTTTCCAGTAAGTTACTGAACATTTTACAGGAAATGTTTTACGGTGTGGTTCGAGTTGCACCTACTGGGACAGCACCAGTCTGCAGTTTGCCTCGTGGCACAATATACAAGGAAATGCTGAGGGCCTGTGGGACCAGGAGGAATCTTGGTTCCCACTGGATTTTCATTTCCAACTGAAAGAGAAAGCTGCTCCACTGGCTGCAGGACGGACATGTTGAAGAACAGATGTTTCTCTACACAGCCATGGCAGCGGCTGCATCAGATTGACAAAACCAGACATATTAGCTTCACACTCCTGAAGTAGGAACCTAGGTTTCAATTTACAATATTTGGAATGTCAAAGTCAATATAGACCTTGATCTGCATAAACAAACCAAATGTTGTCTGACTTTGTCCCCTGGCTTTCTATTTTATTGGTCAATTTTGGCCCAAAATCAATGGGAGTGAAGGAACTCAAGATGCAACTGTTTTCAAAATGGTATCTCTTAAATATCAAACATGTTCAAATATGGATTGTGTAGGCCCATGTAGCTCAATAATTACTTTGTCTCAAATTGTAATTCAGAAAACATTAAAAAAAACACATATTCCTCTATCATTCACGAATCCTAAAGGGGAAATCTGCAGTTCAAACAACAACAAAGCAGCCACCCCACCACCTTTTTAGGTAAACATTTTAGGGATGGACTGAAGAAATGTAACTATTCTCCTGAGTGGCGCAGCCGACCAATCACACCTAGGACATTATGTTATACAATACATGTATGTTTTGTTCAATCAAGTTCATATTTACATCAAAAAACAGCTTTTTACATTAGCATGTGACGTTCAGAACTAGCATACCCCACGCAAACTTCCGGGGAATTTACTAACAATTTACTAAATTACTCACGATAAACGTTCACAAAAGGCATAACAATTATTTTAAGAATTATAGATACAGAACTCCTCTATGCACTCGATATGTCCGATTTTAAAATAGCTTTTCTGATGAAGCACATTTTGCAATATTCTAAGTACATAGCCCAGCCATCACGGGCTAGCTATTTAGACACCCGGCAAGATTAGCCTTCACCAAAATCATATTTACTATAAGAAAAATGGTCTTACCTTTCCTGTTCTTCGTCAGAATGCACTCCCAGGACTTCTACTTCAATAACAAATGTAGGTGTGGTCCAAAATAATCCATAGTTATGTTCCATCAGCGACGTTTTGTTCGTGCGTTCTGGACACTATCAGAATGGTAAATAAGGGTCGCGCGCATAGCACATTTCGAAAAATTTCTAAATATTCCATTACCGTACTTCGAAGCATGTCAACCGCTGTTTAAAATCAATTTTTATGCAATTTATCTCGTAACAAAGCGATAATATTCTGGTTTCGGTAAAAAGAGGGAAAAACAGAAAGGCGGGGGCGGCCAGGGCACGCGGGTAAGCCTTTTGTCTGCTGATAGACCACTTAGCAAAAGCGCTCGTGTGTTTCAGACAGGGTTTTGAATTACGTCATTCAGGTTTTTCCCGGGCTCTGAGAGCCCATTGGAGCCGTAGGAAGTGTCACGTAACAGCAGAGATCCTTTGTAATGAATAGAGATGACAAAGAAGGGCAATAAATGGTCAGACAGGGTACTTCCTGTACATAATCTTCTCACGTTTTGGCCTGTCAAATGAGTTCTGTTATACCCACAGACACCATTCAAACAGTTTTAGAAACTTTGGAGTGTTTTCTATCCAAAGCTAATAATTATATGCATTTTCTAGTTTCTGAGCAGGACTAATAATCAGATTAAATCGGGTACGTTTTTTATCCAGCCGTGAAAATACTGCCCCCTAGCCATAAGAGGTTAACATCACAGCCAATTATTAACAAGTTATTAAATCAGTCAGTCAAAAGAAATGTACACCTCGGTGAACTCATTTATCATCAGGGTTTTTGTAAGTGATTCCAAAAATGTTTAGAGAGAGAGCTAAAAACAGATTTACTCAACTCCATGGAGACCCGAATGTAGATTTCACGTGTGCTCCCTCTCCGGCCTCTAGGTCACCAGGCTGCTCGTTATTGGTCACACCTGCACACCATCAGACTCACCTGGACTCCGTTACTTCCCTGATTACCTTCCCTATACATGTCAGTCCCTTCAGTTCCTTCCCCAGGCGTCATTGATTTTGTTCTTGTGTTATGTCTGCGCATTGTTCATGTTTCTTATTTTGTTGTGTTTATTTATTAAAACACTCACTCCCTGAATTTGCTTCCTGACTCTCAGAGCACACCGTTACAGAATGACGCCTCATGGAGTGTTTTTTATTTTTTTGGTGAGAATGACGTCGGGTTTCGCTAGAGGGTCTCATGCCTCAGCTAGATCGCCAGGCTCCCCTGCTACAGCCGGCTCGTCGGACTTTCATTCCTTCACCAGATGCTTTAATTTGGAATGAAAATGACTTACTGACAAAATTAGAAACGTATAATACATGAAAATGTAGCTAGCTGGACTCTTACCCATATATAGTACTTGGATGAGCGCCTGCCCCTCTTCTGTTATGGATGCCATGGTTGCCCTTAGTTTGAAGATGTAATCTGGAGACAGATGTTTAATACAACAGCCTTTTGTGTTCTCTTTTTGAACCCCTCTGCATATCTGCAATCAAACGGCAGAATTTTCTCCATCTCCTTAGCTATCATACTCTGCTTCCACCGGGCATTACACTGATTTCAAAACTTGGTGAACTTCTTTCGTGACAACAACACTGTTGATTGCCATTTCTTCCCCATCACTGTCATCAGAAGACTCTGCAATGTCTGGTTCAATTAACATGTTTTAACCTAAATGATGGATTTCCTCAACATCTGATTGATTTTCAGAATCAGAGAGTCAACATGGCATGATCATCCCCCTGAAACTGGGGAGTAGTAGCAACACTCTTGCAGTTCTTCATGATATCTTAAAAAAAGTGGTAGAAATTATTATCTACACATACTGAGCAGCTCATGTTATAGACAGAAGCATGCTAAATGGTAGACCAATCCAAACTCATCTCTCGGTATGTCCAGCCCATCCATTATCTCAGCCAATCATAGCTAGGTGGAAGGTTCATGACTTTTTCCGTGGATAAACCAACAAAGCTCTTAATTAGGATAGGCGTCCCGCTAGCGGCACATCTCGACAACATCCGGTGAAATTGCAGTGCGCGAAATTCAAATTTCAGTATTATAAATATTAACATTCATAAAAATACAAGTGTTATACATCAAAATAAAGCTTAACTTCTTGTTAATCCAGCCGCTGTGTCAGATTTCAAAAAGGCTTTACGGCGAAAGCACACCATGCGATTATCTGAGGACAGCGCCCCGCTTACAAAAGCATACAATCATTTTCAAGCCAAGTAGAGGAGTCACAAAAGTCAGAAATAGCGATAAAATTAATCACTTACCATTGATGATCTTCATCTTGTTGCACTTACAAGAGTCCCCGTTACACAATAAATGTTTATTTTGTTCAATAAAGTTCCTTTTTATGTCCCAAAAACTCTGTTTTGTTGGCGCGTTTTGTTCAGTTATCCACTGGCTCAATGGCGGGCACAACAGGCAGACGAATACATCCTAATAGTACCGGTAAAGTTTGTCGAAACATGTCAAATGATGTTTATAATTAATCCTCATGTTGTCTATTTTCAAAATAATCGATAATTTTTCAACCGGACAATAGTGTCTTCAAAAGAAAGGAAAAAGAACGAAGGGCGCACTATCGGTCACGCGCGCAAAGGAACTCTGTTTCATTCTACAGTCCACTGAAAGAAAGGTCTCATTCTTCCTCGTTTTTCAGAATACAAGCCTGAAACAATGTCTAAAGACTATTGACATCTAGTGGAAGCCATAGGAACTGCAATCTAGGTCCTAACCCAATGGACACTGTATAGGCTTTTAATTGAAAACTAGACACATCAAAAAGTCCCACTTCCTGGATAGATTTTCCTCAGGTTTTCGCCTGTCATATCAGTTATGTTATACTCACAGACATTATTTTAACAGTTTTGGAGAGTGTTTTCTATCCAAATCTACCAATTTTATGCATATCATAGCTTCTGGGCCTGAGTAACAGGCAGTTTGGGCATGAATACTGCCCCCTGCCCTAAAAAGTTAATTGAACAATTGTGTTCTCATTTACAGGTAGCATACACTTTTGTTGTTAAGTCACATGAAAGTTCACATTTTCCAAAAGAAAATTCTGGCCAAAAAAACACATTTAGATTTATAAAAAATATGTTTACACTCAAATGCCTCTCCTGTTAAGCAGTGATGTGTGACATATGCCTAGTTTCCTGAAATTAGTCACAAACAGATATTCAGTAACACTTTATAATAATAACTTGTAATAAAGCATTTATAATAGATTAGTAAATAATTTATTCATGTATTTATCATTACTCCCACGTTTGTAAATGTTAGTAAGATAGTTATTAGCACATTTATTCACAAGTGATGAATAAACTTTTTACTAACTCATTATAATTGCTTTATTACAATGTGTTATTATGAAGTGCTGACAATTAGGGTTATAGTATGAAGGTAGTAACATCTCAAAAAGCAAATTAATGTCTACCTTAAGTAAACAACTTGGAAAGGCCTTATCAGAGGCCTGATTCAAGTCGTGAAATTAGTGCTGCGTTTGTGAAACAAGCATTTAGCATGTAAGATGTGTCTATATGGATCCTGGATCATTATATCTGTGTTGATCCTTGATCATTATTTAGTTGTATTGACACTGGATCATATCATATCTGTGTTGATCCTGGATCCTCATATATCTGTGTTGATCCTGGATCTTCATATCTGTGTTGATCCTGCATCATCATATATCTGTGTTGATCCTGGATCTTCATATATCTGTGTTAATTCTGGATCTTCATATATCTGTGTTGATTCTGGACCGACATATGTGACCGACTGCCTTGATTCGGTCTTACGTAGCAAAATTTTAAATAGAGTTTTTTACATTGGATAAAAGCAGAGACACAGAGCTTCAAAATGGTATATCGTGCATTGCATTTGAGGAACAATGAGAAAGAAATTCTGCTTTGAAATTTGATATACTTGTAATCTCACTTTTGAGAAAAATATTTGGGACCTACTGGAGAGCTGTTCTTTGTCGACTCCCATTCAGCATTGTTCACACCCTCTAATCTTTAGCCCTCACCCAAACTCTGACAATTTTACTTGCCCTAGTAGAGCTGGTTAAGCTGTTTACATGTTATCCAGAGCGTTGGTGACTGTAACTGTGCTGCTGGCAACAATTCAATTATGCTTTTTTGCGGACGTTTACTGACACCGGCCATATTCAACGGTTGTTGAATTCATTAGTTATTCTGCGCACTGGCACACTCAGACAAGAGTGCTCTGTAATCGGAGTAGATGGCCAGACTGAATTGACAAACGCACCTGAAATGGTTACTTGCATAGTGGAGAAACTCCCCAAATACAGGTGTGCTGAGCTTGTATCGTCATACCCTGTAATCACTGGAAAAGGTGCTTCGGCAAGTTACTGAGTCAAGGGTCTGAATACTTAGGGCTCTCCAGAGGGTGGTGTAGTCTTCCCAACGTATCACTGGGGGCACACTGCCTGCCCTCCAGGACACCTACTGTACCCGATGTCACAGGAAGGCCAAAAAGATCATCAAGACCATCAACCACCCGATCCACGGCCTGTTCACCCTGCTACCATCCAGAAGGCAAGGTCAGTACAGGTGCATCAATGCTGGGACCGAGAGACTGAAATACATCTCAAAGCCATCAGACTGTTAAATAGCCATCACTGGCCGACAACCACCCGGTTACTCAACCCTGCACCTTAGAGGATGCTGCCCTACAGTCTGTACATAGACATGGAATCCCTGGTCACTTTAATAATGGAACACTAGTCACTTTAATAATGTTTATATGCTATTTTACCCTTTCATCTCATATGTACATACTGTATTCTACTGTATTTTTTGTCAATACCACTCAGACATTGCTTGTCCTAAAATGTGTATTGAGTATATTTTTTAATTCCATTCTTTTACTTTTTGATTTGTGTGTATTATTGTGAATTGTTAGATACTACGGCACTGTTGGAGATAGGAACAAAAGCATTTCACTACACCCGCAATAACGTCTGGTAAATGTGTGTATGTGACCAATAAAATGTGATTATGAAATAATTTTGTTGTTTATTAAAGGTAGTAAGTCTTGAAACATAATGTTCAGTTAAATGATGTATTTAGATTTTGGTTCCCTTACCCTGTAAGCAGTCTATAAACTGCTCTCAGTCTGTGCCACTCTGACATTGTTCATCCATATATTCATATATTATTAATTCCATTCCTTTACTTAGATGTGTGTGTATTAAGTATTTGTTGTGAAATTGTTACATATTAATTGTTAGATATTGCTGCACTGTCAGAACTAGATGCATAAGCATTTCGCTACACCCGCACGAACAAGGAGAGGAGCTGACTTCGGTGGAAGTCGTGACAAACATCCTCTGTGTTGTGTGCTTGTTGTTTAACCATTGAAATGTTCTAGGAAATTTTGAGAACTTAAGGAGCATCAGGTACTGCTGGAATATCTACCAACAGCATGTCAATTTTGTTGTGATAAATTACACTGGTCACTTTTCAAAACATTTTAAAGTATTAAGAAAGTATGAATAGACCTCACTTTAGATTAAGGACTGCAAAAGTACTTTCCTTGAATTTTTTATGTAACCTCTATGCAGTGGGTTAACTGAATGTCAGATTTGTACCTTGACAGCTCGGGGATTTGAACTTGCAAACTTGCGGTTACTAGTCCAACACTCTAACCACAAGGCTACCCTGCCACCCCAAATGATCAGTAAATGGTTTATAAAGACATTTATTAAACATCTTATGAGTGATCTTCTGAATCATTATTACAGACTATACAAGTTGTTTATAAATGTGTGAATAACTAGCTTACAAAAATAAATATGGGAGTAATGATACATTTTGAATTAACTCTTTACTAATCCATTATAAACTATTTAGTGTGTTTCCCAATCTCTATATTCATTCAGAGTAAACAGTATCTGAGAGAGCTGCTCTGGTGTAACCCCTGACCTGGCATCAGTGATGTGGTGAGAGTAGTAGTAGTGTTCATACCCAGTATGTTGAGGTTGAAGTGTCTACTGTGGTCTCCTACACTTTTGTGTTGAAAAATGCATGTATATACTGTAGTAGTTATTTAAAAATGTCAGAATACCTAGCTGAGTAAAATTTCGCAAATGTGGGCTTAATATTAAATGGTGAGCAAACTGTAAATGCCTTACAAATGGTTTATTACTGAATGTTATTATAAAGTGTTACACATAACTCCTTATTCTTACATTTTTCCATCAATTACTTACACAATACACCATTGAGATAGACTTGGACGTCATCACACACACACATACACACACACACACACACACATGTGAGCACACAAATGAACAAACGGTTGGATAAACAAATAATTAATGAGAGCATGATGTAATGTATGACAGGATTGGATGTTGCTGTGCCCAGCTAGCCTTACCTTCAGCCTTACTGATAGTTAGAGATGAGAGAAAAGGTACATTTTCTGCAAATCAAATTGTATTTTTCACAAGCGCCGATCAGGTGTGGACATCACAGTGAAAATCTTACTTACAAGCCGTTAACCAACAATGAAGTTTTAAGAAAAAATAAATGTTAAGTGAAAAATAGATAAGCAAAAAATAACAGTAACAAATAATTACAGCAGCAGTAAAATAACAATAGCATGGATTTATACAGGGTGTCCAGGTACAGAGTCAATGTGCGGGGGCACTGGTTAGTCGAGGTAACTGAGAAAATATGTACATGTAGATCGAGGTAAAGTAACAACGCAGAGATAATAAACAGAGAGTAGCAGCAGTGTAAAAGAGGAGGGTGGCAATGCAAATAGTCTGGGTAGCAATTTGATTAGCTGTTCAGCAGTCTTATGGCTTGGGGGTAGAAGCTGTTAATTAATGAAGGATCATCAAAGGCCGTGCTATAAATTCTCGGACAACCTAAAGATTCCTAGATGCCCTACCAGACTCCCTCCGCCTACCCAAGGACGTCAGAGGACAAAAATCAGTTAACTACCTAACCGAGGAACTCAATTTAACCTTGCGCAATACCCTAGATGCAGTCACACCCCTAAAAACCAAAAACATTTGTCATAAGAAATTAGCTCCCTGGTATACAGAAAATACCCGAGCTCTGAAGCAAGCTTCCAGAAAATTGGAACGGAAATGATGCTACACCAAACTGGAACTAAAAAATAGCATTCCCCAAGAGAGGATGGCTTTCATTTCAGCAGTGAAAAATTTATGAACTTCTTTGAGGAAAAGATCATGATCATTAGAAAGCAAATTATGGACTCCTCTTTAATTCTGCGTATTCCTCCAAAGCTCAGTTGTCCTGAGTCTGCGCAACTCTGCCAGGACCTAGGATCAAGGGAGACACTCAAGTTTTTAGTACTATATCTCCTGACACATTGATGAAAATATTCATGGCCTCTAAACCTTAAAGCTGCATACTCTACCCTATTCCAACTAAACCACTGAAAGAGCTGCTTCCTGTGCTTTGCCCTCCTATGTTGAACATCGGATGTGAACCAAACTCACTAAAAGTGGCAGTAATAAAGCCACTCTTGAAAAAGCCAAACCTTGACCCAGAAAATAAAAAAAAACTATCGGCCTATATCGAATCTCCCATTCCTCTCAAAAATGTTAGAAAAAGCTGTTGCGCAGCAACTCACTGACTTCCTGAAGACAAACAATGTATAGAAAATGCTTCAGTCTGGTTTTAGACCCCATCATAGCACTGAGACTGCACTTGGGAAGGTGGTAAATGACCTCTTACTAATGGCATCAGACTGAGGCTCTGCATCTGTCCTCTTGCTCCTAGACCTTAGTGCAGCTTTTGATATCATCGATCACCACATTCTGTTGGAGAGATTGGAAACCCAAATTGGTCTACACGGACAAGTTCTGGCCTGGTTTAGATCTTATCTGTCGGAAAGATATCAGTTTGTCTCTGTGGATGGTTTGGTGTTCCTCAAGGCTCCGTTTTAGGCCCACTATTGTTTTCACTATATATTTTACCTCTTTGTGATGTCATTCGGAAACATAATGTTAACTTTCACTGCTATGCGGATGACACACAGCTGTACATTTTGATGAAACATGGTGAAGCCCCAAAATTGCCCTCCCTGGAAGCCTGTGTTTCAGACATAAGGAAGTGGATGGCTGCAAATGTTCTACATTTAAACTCGGGCAAAACAGAGCTGCTTGTTCTAGGTCCCAAGAAACAAAGATATCTTCTGTTGTATCTGACAATTAATCTTGATGGTTGTACAGTCATCTCAAACAAAACTGTGAAGGACCTCGGCGTTGCTCTGGACCCTGATCTCTCTTTTGACGAACATATCAAGTCTGTTTCAAGGACAGCTTTTTTCCATCTACGTAACATTGCAAAAATCAGAAACTTTCTTTCCAAAAATGATGCAGAAAAATGTATCCATGATTTTGTCACTTCTTGGTTAGACTACTGCAATGTTCTACTTTCCGGCTACCCGGATAAAGCACTAAATAAACTGCTAGAATCTTGACTAGAACCAAAAAATTTGATCATATTACTCCAGTGCTAGCCTCTCTACACTGTACTGATTTCAAGGTTTTACTGCTAACCTACAAAGCATTACATGGGCTTGCTCCTACCTATCTTTCCGATTTGGTCCTGCCGTAAATACCTACACGTACGCTATGGTCACAAGACGCTTGCCTCCTTACTGTCCCTGGAATAACTAAGCAAACAGCTGGAGGCAGGGCTTTCTCCTACAGAGCTCCATTTTTATGGAATGATCTGCCTATCTATGTGAGAGACGCAGACTCGGTATCAACCTTTAAGTCTTTATTGAAGACTCATCTCTTCAGTAGGTCCTATTATTGATTGTAGCCTGGCCCAGGAGTGTGAAGGTGAACAGAAAGGCACTGGAGCAACGAACCGCCCTTGCTGTCTCTGCCTTGCTGGTTCCCCTCTCTCCACTGGGATTCTCTGCCTCTAATCCTGTTACAGGGGCTGAGTCACTGGCTTACTGGTGCTCTTCCATGCCGTCTCTAGGAGGGGTGCGTCGCATGAGTGGGTTGAGTCACTGACGTAATCTTCCTATCTGGGTTGGCACCCCCCTTGTGCAGTGGCGGAGATCTTTGTGGGCTATACTCGGCCTTGTCTCAGGATTGTAAGTTGGTGGTTGAAGAGATCCCTCTAGTGGTGTGGGGGCTGTGCTTTGGCAAAGTAGGTGGGGTTATATCCTGCCTGTTTTGCCCTGTCCGAGGGTATCGTTGGACGGGGCCACAGTGTCTCCAAACCCCTCCTGTCTCAGCCTCCAGTATTTATGCTGCAGTAGTTTGTGTGTCGGGGACTAGGGTCAGTCTGTTAAATCTGGAGTATTTCTCCTGTCTTATCCATTGTGTCCTCTGTGAATTTAAGAATACTTTCTCTAATTCTCTCTTTCTTTCTTTCTTTCTTTCTTTCTTTCTTTCTTTCTTTCTTTCTCTCTCTCTCTCTCTCTCTCTCGGAGGACCTGAGCCCTAGGACCCTGCCTCAGGACTACCTGGCCTGATGACTCCTTGCTGACCCCAGTCCACCTGGCCATGCTGCTCTTCCAATTTCAACTGTTCTCCCTGCGGCTATGGAACCCTGACCTTTTCACCGGACGTGCTACCTGTCCCAGACCTGCAGTTTTCAACTCTCTAGAGACAGCAGGAGTGGTAGAGATACTCTGAATGATTGGCTATGAAAAGCCAACTGACATTTACTCCTGAGGTGCTGACCTGTTGTACCATCGACAAACAAATATTTGACTCCGCTGGTCATCTATGAACATTTGAACATCTTGGCCATGTTCTGTTATAATCTCAACCCGGCACAGCCAGAAGAGGACTGGCCACCCCTCATAACCTGGTTCCTCTCTAGGTTTCTTCCTAGGTTCTGGCCTTTCTAGGGAGTTTTTCCTAGCCACCGTGCTTCTACACTTGCAGTGCTTGCTGTTTGGGGTTTTAGGCTGGGTTACTGTACAGCACTTTGTGACATCTGCTGATGTAAGAAGGGCTTTATAAATACATTTTAATTTATTTTATTTTATTTTATTAATGAAGATGCCAGTTGAGGATTTGTGAGGCATCTGTTTCTCAAACTAGACATTCTAATGTACTTGTCCTCTTGCTCAGTTGTGCACCGGGGTCTCCCACTCCTTTTTTTATTCTGGTAAGAGCCAGTTTGCGCCATTCTGTGAAGGAAGTAAGACACAATGTTAAACGAGGTCTTCAGTTTCTTGGCAATTTCTCGCATGGAATAGCCTTAATTTCTCAGAACTAGAACAAACTGACAAGTTTCAGAAGGAAAATCTTTGTTTCTGGCCATTTTGAGCCTCTAATCGAACCCACAAATGCTGATGCTCCAGATACTCAACTAGTCTAAGGAAGGCCAGATTTATTGCTTCTTTATTCAGAACAAAAGTTTTCAGCTGTGCTAAAATAATTGCAAAAAGGTTTTCTAATGATCAATTAGCCTTTTACAACGATACACTTTGATTAGATAACACAACGTGCCATTGGAACACAGGAGTGATGGTTGCTGAATTTTTTTTATTTTATAAAGAAGGTCATTTCTAAATGACCCCAAACTATTGAACGGTAGTGTATTTTTTTTCAGCCCCCGTCCCCGCAGGAGGACATTTGCCTTTTGGTTGGCCCGTCGTTGCAATTAAGAATTTGTTCTTTTACTGATTTAAAATCAAAAATACAAATTTGTACGCCGAGGAACTTGAAGCTTTTCACCTTCTCCACTGTGGTCCCATTGATGTGAATAGGGTCGTGCTCTCTCTGTTGTCTCCTGAACTACACAATTAACTACTTTGTTTTGCTGGCGTTGAGGGAGAGGATATTTTCCTGGCACCACTCCGCCAGGTCCCTCAACTCCTCTATGTATGCAGTCTCCTCATTTTTGGTAATGAGGACTACTACTGTTATGTCGTCTGCAAACTTGATGATTGAGTTGGAGGTGTGGGTGTGGGTAAACAGGGAGTACACAGGAGGGGGCTGAGCACGCACCCTTGTGGGGCCCCTGTTTTGAGGATCAGCGTAGAAGAGGTGTTATTTCCTACTTTCACCACCAGGGGCGACCTGCCAGGAAGTTCAGGATGCAGTTTCACAGGGCAGGGTTCAGACCCAGGGCCCCAAGCTTAGTCATGAACTTGGATTGTACTTTGGCGTTGAAGGCTGAAATATTGTCAATGAACAGCATTCTTACATAGGTATTCCTCGTGTCGAGGTGGGATAGGGCAGTGTGCAGTGTGATGGCGATTGCATCATCTGTGGATCTATTCGGGTGGTATGCAAATAGAAGTGGGTCTAGGATGTCAGATAAGGTGGAGGTGATATGATCCTTAACTAGCCTCTCAAAGCACTTCATGATGACAGAAGTGAGTGCTACAGAGCGTTAGTAATTTAGTTCACTTACCTTTGCTTTCTTGGTGGACATCTTGAAGCAACTGGGGACAGCAGACTGGGATAGGGAGAGATTGAATATTTCCTAAACACTCAAGCCAGCTGGTTTGCACATGCTCTGAGGACACAGCTAGGGATGCCATCTGAGCCGGCAGCCTTGCGAGGGTTAACACACATAAATGTCTTACTCACGTCGGCCACTGAGAATGAGAGCCTACAGTCCATGGGAGTGGACCACGTCGGTAGCCCTGTGTTATCCTCAAAGCGGGCGAAGAAGTTGATTAGCTATTCTGGGAGCAAGACGTCGGTATCTTTGATGTGGCTGGTTTTTCCTTTGTAATCCCTGATAGTCTTTAGACCCTGCCACATATGTCTTGTGTCTAAACCTTTAAATTCCAACTACACTTTGTCTCTCTACTGACGTTTTGCCTCTTTGATTGCCGAAGTTGTCCAAATACTTATGAATTCTTTAATTGGGGGAATAGATTCATAAGGTTTTTCTAAACTGTGAAACAGATACAGTGCATTCGGAAATTAATCAGAGCCCTTTACTTTTTCCACATGTTCTTGCGTTATAGCCCTATTCTAAAAAAAAATTGAATTGTTTTTTTTTACCCATAATCAATCTACTCACAATACACCATAATGACTGAAAAAATATTTTAAGATAATACACAACGCAGAGGACTAACGGTCAAGAGGGAATTAACGATCAACAGATTTTTTTTTCTTCTGTAATAGGGAATTAATGAACATTGGGTCAGAGACATGGAAGGAATTTGTCTAGACATTAAGCCTGAAACAGGATACTTGTTATTTGGCCATTGGCCCAGTTTTATTGCAAGGAATTCTAATTGTTCAACCACAGGCTAGGTTTGGGTTATAAAACTACTTCCTGTCTGTTTGTTCTGTGGAGAGAATCACTGAGGATAGGGGAGAATGAACATCTACCTCTCAGCCTAACATCTATGATTTATCCTCTTTGAATAAACCTATTTTCTCCCCCTGATTTGTTTTGGGGTCTATATTATTGAAGAGTAACATCAACTGCTAACCTGATGAAACATTTAAAATGGAAATTTAAATAAGTATTCAGACCCTTTACCCTGTACCTTGTTGAAGCACCTTTGGCAGCAATTGCTATGACGATACAAGCTTGGCACACCTGTATTAGGGGAGTTTCTTCCATTTTTCTCTGCAGATCCTCCCAAGCTCTGTCAGGTTGGATGGGGAGCGTCGCTGCTGAGCTATTTTCAGGTCTCTCCATGGATGTTCCATCGGGTTTAAGCCCGAGTTCTGGCTGGGACACTTAAGGACATTCAGAAACTTGTCTCGAAGCCACTCCTGCATTGTCTTTGCTGTGTGCTTAGGGTCATTGTCCTGGTGGAAAGTGAACCTTTGCCCCAGTCTGAGGTCCTGAGCGCTCTGGAGCAGGTTTCATCAAGGATCTCTCTTTACTTTGCTCCGTTTATCTTTCCCTCGATTCTGACTGGTCTCCCAGTCCCTGCCACTGAAAAACATCCCCACAGCATGATTCTTCCACCACAATGCTTCACCACTGGGATAGTGCCAAGTTTCCTCCAAACGTGACACTTGACATTCAGGCCAAAGAGTTCAATCTTGGTTTCATCAGACCAGAGAATCCTGTTTCTCATTGTCTGAGAGTTGTCATGGCTCCTGCTCTGCAGTGCAGGGGCGGTGCCTCCTGCAGGCAGAGGAGGGTCGTTAGTGATTGGAGCTGGTGTTGATTGGAGCCACCTGGGCTCAGGGTATTTAACAAACTGCTCCACTAACCTCTTGCTTCTCCTCGCTTCGCTTGCTCTCTCTCCCTGCTCCTCCAGGTATGATCCGGTTTTGTTTGTTCCTTTGTTGGTTTATTTAGTTTCCACTCGGTCATGTTTACACACACATATTCACGCATCCATGCACCCTACATACACCCTACATTATGACATTTCCACACCTCATTCTTTTTTTCTTTGTTTAGAATTAATAGTTTTGTTTGATAAAAAATTACTTTTTGAATTAGCATATACCGGTGGTTGATGTCCTCTCATTTTTGCCTCAGGCTATGAGCTGGCCTGTGACAGAGTACTTAAGGTGCATTTTGGCAAACGCCAAGGCTGTCACGTGGCTTTTTTTGAAGTGTGCCTTCCGTCTTGCCACTCCACAATAAAGACCTGATTGTTGGAGTGCTGCAGAGATGGTTGGGCTTCTGGAAGGTTCTCCCATCTCCACAGAGGAACTCTGTAGCTCTCTGAGTTACCATCGGGTTCATGGTCACCTCCCTGACCAATGCCCTTCTCCACAGATTGCTCAGTTTGGCCGGGCGACCAGCTCTAGGAAGAGTATTGGTGGTTTACAACTTTTTCCATTTAACAATGACGGAGACCACTGTGGTCTTGGAGACCTTCAATGCTGCAGACATTTTTCTCCAGCTCTGTGCCTCGTCACAATCCTGTCTCAGAGCTGCACTGTCAACTATGGGAATTTATATAGACAGGTGTCTTTCCAAGTCTTGTCCAATCAATTGAATCTACCACATGTGGACTCCAATCAAGTTGTAGAAACATCAAGGATGATCAATGGAAAGAGGATGCACCTTAGCTCAATTTTGAGTCTCATAGCAAAGTGTCTGAATACTTATGTAAGTTTTTCTGTTTTCATTTTTAATACATTTGCAAATTAACAAAAAAAAGGTTTATGGGATATTGTGTGTAGATTGATGAGAAATACAAATAATTGAATACATTTTCGAATAAGGCTGTAAGGTAACAAAATGTGGAAAAAGTCAAAGTATGAATACTTTCCAAATGCACTGTATGCATGAAAATACCCTCAAATAAAAGGTGACATTCTATAATGTCGCCTCATACTAAACATTTGATCTCATATCCAAAGTGCTGGAGTAAAGAGTTACATTTTATTTAAATGTTTTCCTGCAGAGAGAAACGGAGCACAGGGATTACTTTCAGTATGTACAGTGGCCAGAGTAAAGCAGTATCAATCACAATCTGTGACAGAGGGATAACTTGACTTATTCGATACTGAACAAAAATATAAATGCAAGATTTTACTGAATAGTCATATGGAAATCAGTCAATTGAAATTAATTCATTAGGCCTATGGATTTTTCATGATTGGGAATACAAATATATATATATATATATATATGTTGGTCAAAGACATACACAAGTATGGGGACACCACTTCAAATTTGTGGATCTGGCTATTTCAGCCACACCCGTTGCTGGCAGTTGTATAAACTCGGTCACACAGCCATGCAATCTCCATATGCCAACATTGGCAGTAGAATGGGCTTACTGAAGAGCTCATTGACTTTCAACGTGGCACTGTCATAGGATGCCACCTTTCCAACAAGTCAGTTCGTCAAATTTTTGTCCTGCTAGAGCTGCCCCGTTCAACTGTAAGTGCTGTTATGTTTCAATGGAAACATCTAGGAACAACAATGTCTCAGCAACAAAGTGGTAGGCCACACAAGCTCACAGAACGGGAAGGCGGGAATCCTCTGTCCTCGGTTGCAACACTCACTACAATGTACCAAACTGCCTCTGGAAGCAACGTCAGCACAAGAACCGTTTGTCAGGAGCTTCATGAAATGGGTTTCCATTGCCGTGCAGCCGCACACTGGCCTAAAATCAACATGCACAATGCCTAGTGTTGGCTCGTGTGGTGTAAAGCACGCCACCGTTGCACTCTAGAGCAGTGAAAAATGTATTCTCTGGAGTGACAAATCTGGATTTGGCGGATGCCATGAGAACGCTTCCTGCCCCAATGCATAGTGGCAACTGTATAGTTTGGTGGAGAAAGAATAATGGTCTGGGGCTGTTTTTCATGGTTTGAGCTAGAGCACTTAGTTCCAGTGAAGGGATATCTTAACACTACAGCAGACAATGACATTCTGGACTTTGTTGAAACAGTTTGGGGAAAGCCCTTTCCTGTTCCAGCATGAAAATGCTTCCGTGTACAAAGTGAGGTCCATTCAGAAATAGGTTTGTCGAGATCTGTGTGGAAGAACCTGACTGGCCTGCACAGCGCCCTGACCTCGACCCCATCGAAGACCTTTGCAATGAATTGGAACGCCGACTGCGAGCCAGGCCTAATCGGCAAAATATTGTATGATTCAAAAAGACATCATCATACTGTATGATGATGTGGCCGGTGACACTTTGATACTTGAAAGTCCAATATCTTGAAAAGTTGACATCTGAAATGCAAATCATTTTGGGACTGTATCAACGGTGGACTAATATTTTTTTTTTACTAAAGATAGTTTTTGAGTGTAGTTTGCCTTTAAGGGCATGATCGCTAACCTCTAGGCAACTCCACACTAATAGCCACAACCCAAGTTCAGCAATGCAGCTCCATGCGGCCGCCCTGGGCTCTTATCTATTTGACAAATTGCTGCAAAACTCACGTATATGCTCTAAATAAGTTAAGACATCCATCTACACAGCCGTCAGCAACGCAGTCAAGGAGTACAGCCTGGAGGTATATGGTACGTAAACAACAACCTCAGAATATTACAAAGTGTGTGTGTGTGTGTTTTTAATACAGAGTGTGTGTTTTGTCCCTCCAGCCTACTATCACCTGGCTGAACGATGGAAACACAACAGAGCAGGAGACCGCAGCAGACACTTCAACCTCAACATACTGGTTATGAACACTACCACTACTCTCACTACCACTACTCTCACTACTACTATTCACACTACCACCACTCTCACTACCACCGCTCTCACTACCACCGCTCTCACTACCACCGCTCTCACTACCACCGCTCTCACTACCACCGCTCTCACTACCACCGCTCTCACTACCACCGCTCTCACTACCACCGCTCTCACTACCACCGCTCTCACTACCACCGCTCTCACTACCACTAATATCACTATCACTGCTCTCACTACATCACTTCTGCCAGGTCAGGGGTCACACCAGAGTCTTTTGGCTTGTTAGATATGTCTATATTGACCCTGGATTATATTATAAATGTGTTGATCCTGGATCATGCCCCATGAAATCAGGATGTGCCAACTCAGAGAAGCCATGTATAAAACATTTAATTTCAGTTCTGTACTTGTGAAAATGTCTTGTTATTTGTCAAAAACACTATAGAAAGGGTGTAGGATTGAGACTTGAGTGAGGTTAGGGGGAGGTTTAGTCTGAAAACCTACCTCTTCATTATTATCTTGATTAATGCCACCCCCTATCTGCTAAATGACTTAAATGGAAAATGTGTAGCAGAGGTGAGTCAGACTAATGCTCTCGTGATGAGGTAACCCTGCCTGGTACTTCAAAATCACTGTCACCCTCAGTCCAAGAAGGACTTTTCTCTTGGACTATTGGTTAAGATGTTGGTTTTCCAGTCAGGATACCACAGTTCAGATCCCACCAGTTCAGTCTCAATTCAGAGGTGGGATTTTTGACCTGTGCAGGGAAGACTAGTTTAGGGGTGAGGGTTGTACTGAGGCTGAGGCCTAATGGAAGTTGTACTCACACAAATGACAATAGAACTGTACTCAGGTTCACTTTGAATGTTTATGCTGTATTAGGGCCTTATTAGGGCCCTGGAGTAAAGCGTTTGTGTGTCTTCAACACCTTTAATTGGTAGAATTCCTTAGAGTTTTGGACCTCATTGTTCCAGAGCCTTGCATACAGGTGATAACAGGACCCTCTGGTGTCAGAAACTTAACCAAGTCAAACTAACATCATTAAAGAGTTACACAGTAGAGACGATATAGTCCCAGTGACATCAGTCACAGAGCACAGGTTGACTTTTGCTGATGTAATATGCTCTCTAAGAATCATTCAGAGGTGAAATACGTATTTTTTGTCAGTCATTTAGCAGACGCTCTTATCCAAAACGATTTACAAGAACAATTAGGTTTAAGTGCCTTGCTCAAGGGCACATCGACATATTTTTCACCTAGTCGGCACGGGGCTTTTCAACCAGCGACCTTCCTCTTACTGGCCCAACATTTAAACAGCTAGGCTATCTGGCACCGGATTTTGAGTTGTTTTTTTTGATTAAACTTGTTGTATTTATTGAATGTTCTTGCAAGGCTTCCTTGCAAATGAGACCCTGTTCTCAATGGTGACCCACCCTGTATGAATAAATAAAATAAAAAGCACAATGTATTAGATGTGTTTGTGTTTGACACCTTTAATTGGTAGAGTGATATAAGTCTCATTATGACAGAGCCGTGCATGTTTTGAATAATCTGTGAATAAGTAAATTTGTGACTTGTGTACTAACATTACAGTTTTCTGATAGGTATGTAATATATTGTGTTGTGTCAGTATACAAATACAAACGTCTCTCAATGAATTTCCATGTAAATGGACAATAAAGTATATGGTATTGTAGTGCTAAAAGAACCCACTGGAATCTGACAGAACAACAACAAACTAGATAAAAAATATTTTAAAAATCTAATCAAAGTTTATTGGTCACGTACACAGAACTGCAGGTGTTTTGGCAGGTGCTGCAAAAATGCTTGTGTTACTAGATCCAACAGTGCAGTAGAATGTCTACACAAATAATCAAAACAATAAATATATATTGTATGTACATAAATATGTACAGTAGTAGATACAGTGGGGTACGAAGGGATTGACAGCATTGATAAAGATGAGAAATTATGACTTTATACAATAAATAATTCAAAAAATTGTGAAATTCTATTATTTTATACTAATGCAAATGCTCAGATAATTTTTTTTTCTCCCAAAAAGGTAATGGTAAAATTATTGACACCTTTTAAAGATTATTTAAATAAAGTAGTCAAAATGTTACTATTTAGTCCCATATTCCTAGCATGCAATGACTACATCAAGATTGTGACTCAACAAACTTGTTGGATGCATTTGCAGTTTGTTGTGTTGAGGCTGCTGTCACCAATCATCTCAGCCCACACCGCCACAAGAAGCCATCATGCACCTGAGTAAGATGAGTTGCCTACATACCTGAGCAACCCTCCTGGCCTGAGCCACCGCCGCTGGAGCACCGGTACCAGCGCTACTCTCCTGAACACCATAGCTCTAGGTCTCCCCGGCTGGAGCAATCATCACCGCCATGAGAGCGCCATCACTGCCGGTCCTCCCTGAGTCGGCCAGGTTACTCCCCTGAGAGACCTCCTGGCCTGAGTGCTCACCACCTCCACATGACCATTGGGACCCCCACTACGTCCCGAGGTGGCACAGTTATCTAACAGACCTTCGTCGCTCAAGGGACCTCGCCTCAAGGGACATGCCAGACATCACCCCAGGTGTCCCACCAGAAGTCACCCCTGATGTCTCCCCTGACCTAGTTGTCCAGTTCCTTTCCTTCCCGGTCGGTGTTAGAGGTTACAGTTCAACCCGGTTGGGTTAGATTTACAGTTTTGGGCCTTCCTAGCACATGTGAAGAGACCAGGTTTTGAGTGTCCTGCATCCATGGTAGGTTTAGAGTTCCCTTCCTTCTTGGTAGGGTTATAGTTCCCTTCCTCCCCTGTAGGGTCAGAGTTCCCCTCCTTCCCTGTAAGGTCAGAGTTCCCTTCCTTCCCGTCATGGTCATGTTTATAGTCCCATGCCTTTCCAGTAGGCAAAGTATGTTCTGACCCTCAAGTAGGTCTAGTGTATCCTGCCATGCTAGATCATAAATTAGCTACCCCGTCTGCAGTCTTCTGCCCTGCCCAGATTGCAGACCTCTACCTTAGTTGTTAGGCAGTTGCCTGTCCCACCAGGGTTAGAGCCTCTTGCCTTACTAGGACCCAAGTTTGTTGTATTAGGCTTGCGGTTTGCAGACATAGTCATCCAAAAGCTACTTATCCCACCATGCTTTGAGACTCCTGCCCTGCTAAGCCACAAGTTACCTGTGCTAGGTTCTTAGTCCTCAACCCTCGTCAGCCCTCAGTCCCTAGCATTGGTCTTCAGCTACAGTAGGTCATTTGTCTCCAACTGCACCAGGTCATTGGTCTCCAACTGCACCAGATCATTGGTCTCTATATGCACTAGATCATTGGTCTCCAGAGTCGTTCTCCCTGTCAGGTTCAGAGTTGTTCTCCCTGTCAGGTTCAGAGTCATTCTCCCTGGCAGGTCTAGTGTCGTTCTCCCTGTCAAGTCATTTCCCCTGGCAGATTCAGAGTAATTCTCACTGTCTCCAGCTGTAGTCGGCCCTCAGTCCACTGCTCTGCCAGGCTATAGGTTCTTTGCCCCACTAGGTTTGCAGCATCTGCCCTCAGCTGGTCGGCAGCCCCCAGCCTCAGTTGGCAAGCAGTCTGCTCCATCAGTGCTACATGCCAAACCACCTGCCCTAGTTCTAGGCCTTGGGTCTCCTGTCTCACTAGACCCGGAGTTGTCTGCTCCTCTAGGTGTGCAGTTAGACAGTGCACAGCCCTCAGCCTGCACCCAGTCACCTATACTAGCACTACCCTATATAAGTTCCCTGCTTGGCTAGTTTTGCGGCCTCCCAGTATACCTGGCTTGCAGTCCTCAGATTTAGTAGTGGGTTCCAAGTCCCCTGCCCTGCTAGACCGTCAGCTCCCTGACATGTGAACGACCATTCCCTGACCTGGGGGGCCTAATGTCTAGCTGCCTCCAGATCTCTGATGATCCTCGCCCAGGTGTCCCCACAAGCTCCACCGTGGAAGTTAGCACTTTCAGCAGTGGTGAAAGAGTCACCAGCCGCAGCCAGTGAGCTTCCAATAACAGTTGTGGCCAGCATGCCAATTCGTCCGCCACAGTAGGCGAGCCATCAGCTTCAGCTTCAGCCAACCTCTGGCATTTCAGCTGCCCTACACCAGATGAGTTAGATTAAGAATTGCCTTAAAAGCGGAAGACGCCCACTTCCGACACAAGGGTATAAGACATGTGAGGTAAGAATTAACATATCAGACTAAGTGACCCGAGCTGCAGCCAAGGTCTGAGTAGTCAACTAACCCAAAACGCAACACGAGGTTGAAGACAAAGGAACCCTTTTCTAACCATGTTACGGATGAGATGAGTAGCTACGTCTAAGCGGGTGAATTCAAGCCGGACCACCCGGTCTCCACTCCCCATCGAAGCCTGTATCTACACTGTTTTCATTCCTACGCTGTGAGCCCTGAGCTACAGGGCTGGCTGTCCTCAGAAGACCCCTTTCAGAACAAGGGCGAGGAATCAGACCACTAAGCCAAAAGGACACTGACATCGTGAGGACAACCAGAGAGTTGCACCAGAGAAGTGCGTCATTGAGAAGCCTAAACGGTCCACGTGGAGACTCCCATCGGAGACCTTCAACACGTAATTACATCATTATATTCTGACCCATAAGAGTGGCAGTTCGGGGCAAGGTTAGGTTTAAAATAAGCATAGCTGACAAATGCACCCAAATGTATGTTTCTCTCGTGTACTTTCTCTTTTTCTCTCTCTTTGAAATCCCCATTTTGGGTAACACGCGTCGTAGTGTGTTGGCCCATTATACTAAGTTCTAATCAATAGCCTGGACTGTGTTTTTGTGTATGTGTATCTTTTATGATCATTTTAGCTTTCTAGTAAATAAATTATCAACTAAAATTGGTGTGGTAAGAACTCATTGGTGGGACTCGGGTTTGTGCTGATTCTCAGGTTATGCGACATTCAGAATGAGTCTGTAGGGGAAATTGATTAATTGGCGACTGTTCTAAAATCAATATTCTGATCATCTTTGAGTTAATTTGGGAAATAGAAACTCAATACAACTAATTTTCCCATGGTGCCCCAGGTTAATGAGTTAATTGCCTGATTCCTTTAATCACGCAATTATAAAGCGTTAATCATTCGATGAGCAGCAGTCGTCACATTAACCGATACAACGTCACGACACTAGGGTTAGACACGCTAAGAACAGGCTTTTCAGAGACTTTGGCCTTTTAAATAAGTGTGCCCCCATTAGAGACTGTGCCATTTAGGTTAGAGGCCTTTTCGTGGATGTTAATATTTCCATAGGAAATTAGAGGGCTGCTGTAAAAAAGTCTGTCCTGCTCCACTCCTCTCTACCTAACTTCCTCTCACAGTCCCTTCAGTTTCCCTTAAGTCACGTTAGTTTCGCTGCTCAGCCTACCAAAGCTAACCCTCACTAATCATAGCCCTGTCATTCCCAACCAAGGAGAGTGCTTGGAAATGCGCATCTGGACACTGCACCCGCCCACTTAGGTCGAAGTGTTATCGTTGTCCGAAGGGAGAAGACGCACATTTCTGAGGACTTTTTATTGTCAACAGTAACATAAATATCTGATTTTCGAGCGTGCATTGTCCAGACGTGCATTTACAAGTGATCTAGGAACATAACAGCTTACTTAAATCTCACAAATCTCTTATTTACACTTTGTACAACATTTGTACACTAGAATCAATGTTTCTGTCTAATATTGATGCAACATCAGCCTTTTTCAACCAGAGAAGTTGGTTTTTGAGTTCAGCTGCTCTTTGAGGTCTCAAAATGATCTAGACAACATCAATGGTTAAAAAATAAACACAAAACACAAAGGATGTTAAAACCTCTCTAGTACATGTGGGACGAACTCGTCCCACCTACGTAACAGCCACTGAAATCCAGTGGCGCGATTTTTGAATCGTTAGAAATGCTATAACTTCAATTTCTCAAACATATGACTATTTCACAGCTATTTAAAGACAAGAATCTCGTTAATCTAACCCCACTGTCCGATTTCAAAAAGGCTTTACAACAAAAGCAAAACATTAGATTATGTCAGCAGAGTGCCCAGCCAGAAAAAATCTGACACCCATTTTTCAAGCTAGCATATCATGTCACATAAACCCAAACCACAGCTAAATGCAGCACTAACCTTTTATAATCTTCATCAGATGACACACCTAGGACATTGTGTTATACAATACATGCATGTCTGTTCAATCAAGTTCATATTTATATCAAAAACCAGCTTTTTACATTAGCATGTGACGTTCAGAAAAAGCATAACCACCGCAAACTTCCGGTGAATTTACTAACAGTTTGCTAAATTACTCACGATAAACGTTCACAAAAAGCATAACAATTATTTTAAGAATTATAGATACATTACCCCTCTATGCACTCGATATGTCCGATTTTAAAATAGCTTTTCGGATGAAGCACATTTTGCAATAATCTAAGTACATAGCCCGGCATTACAGGGCTAGCTATTTAGATACCCACCCAGGTCAGCATCCACCAAAATCACATTTCCTATAAGAAAGATGTTCTTACCTTGCTTGTTCTTCATCAGAATACACTGCCAGGACTTCTACTTCAATAACAAATGTTGGTTTGGTCCCAAATAATCCATCGTTATATCCAAACAGCGACGTTTTGTTCGTGAGTTCTAGAATGCTTCTTCGCGGTGTCGCGCATGGCGCATTGGCGTGTCAAAAATGTCTAAATATTCCATTACCGTACTTCGAAGCATGTCAACCGCTGTTTAAAACCAATTTTTATGCCATTTATGTCATAGAGAAGTGTTAATATTCCGACCGGGAGTATGCATTGAGCCTAAACAGCCGAATAAAATTTCTCCTCAGAAGCGACTCATGCACGCGCATCATTGAAAGGTCCTCCGAGCATCCACTTACAAAAGGCGATAATATATTTCAACCTGAGGTTCCCTCGTAAACCTTCAGTTATTTCGCGGGCTCTGAGAGCCTATTGGAGCCCTGGGAATTGTCACGTTACAGCTAAGATCCTTACTTTTCAATAAAAAGAGGTAAGACGCACGACTCCTTGTCAGACAGGGTACTTCCTGCTTGAAGCCTTGTCAGGTTTTTGCCTGCCATAGGAGTTCTGTTATACTCACAGACACCATTCAAACAGTTTTAGAAAATTCAGAGTGTTTTCTATCCAAACCTGAACAATAATATGCATATTCTAGCTTCTGAGTTGGTGTAGGAGGCAGTTAAAAATGGGAACATATTTTTTCCAAAATTCTCAATACTGCCCCCTATACCAAAGAGGTTAAAATAAATATATTGAATAGTTTATACCAAAACAGCATCACTGTTGTAATAGTGTGATGTGTAACTTCAGACACACTCCAAAAATGCAAACATTCGAGTTTGTTTGGAGTGACTTGTCTACCAAAACCAAAGTGTGAATTGCACTCACCCATTTGAGCAGTTCATAGACTGCTTACGGGGTAAGGAAACCAATATGTGAATACATAACTTGCTGAACATTACAGTTAAAGGATTAGTACCTTTAAAGGCCCCGTAAGAGTGCAGCCAAACAAAGCAAAGTTTGAAAATAGTTAAAAGATTGAAGAACTGGAAATATTTCCCTGTTTTATGATTAGGTTGTGTTTGTGAGGTTGACAACATTAGCAAAATATTTGCAATACAACACCTCCTCACGTCTTTACAAATAGTTGTTAAACAACAGTGTTTGTGAATTAAATGTTAGATATATTTCCTTAAACATCCTGTGTTGTGTACTGTACTTATTCTTTTATCATTGTCACACCTACTACTGCTCCCTCTGTGCTCGACATCGCTGGTCTGCTAACCACCGGTCCTGGCAACCATCATTGCGCACTCCTGCAGTCCATCATTACGCACAGCTGGACTTCATCACCATCCTGATTACTCTCCCTTTATGTAGCATTCACTAGCCTCAGTCTTCAGGCAGTATTGGTTTTGTTCACGTTCAGTACGTCTCCTTTTTTTATCTGCTTTTTCTCATCCTTAAACTTACCTTCTGCTCCTGACTCCTAGCGTATACGTTACAGAATACTGCCTCAGAAAACATGGAAGCAGCTTAAGATAACAGCATCTTCCAGACGGTTGATGAACGGGGTCATCTACTCCACCAACACCACCACCACCAGTGAGGTTCTCCATACCTCTGACGGAGAGCCTCCTACCACGGGTCGTCACAGTGAGCCAGTCCCCCAGCAGTCCTCAGCTGTCCACCCAGGTCAGCGATGCCCGACTGTCCCTTCTGGAGAAGTATGACGGCATTCCATCGAAATGCTGTGGCTTTCTACACCAGTGCTCCCTCTATTTCACCTATCAGATGGGAGCCCCACCACCGAGAGTTCCAAGGTTGCCACGGTAATTTCCCTGCTGACCGGAAGGTCGCTGGAATGGGCTATGACAGTCATGGAGAGAGGAGAGGAGGACCTGAGGTCCTATGAGAGCTTCATGGCTCTGTTCAGGGTATTCTTCGACCATCCTCCAGAGAGCAGAAAGGGAGGTGAGAGACTTTTTCTACTCTGGCAGTGTGACCAGACCACTGCGGAGAATGCCCTCACCTTTCGGACTGAGGCAGCCTCCAGCGGACGGTATGAGCCGGCGCTCTGCAATCTATTCCACAGTCAGTTGCACGAAGAGGTCCAGGCAGAGTTGACTTGTCGGCATGACAACATATCCTTGGACACTCTCATCGCGATGACCAACCCGGGGTCCACTAGAGCAGATGGGTGGCCCCATGACCTTCGGTCTCCCAGGGTAGGCGTGAGTATTCCGTTATCATTGTTTTCCACCAAACCCTTTCTGGTTCCCATTTCACTGGCTGGCTGTCCCTCTAGTGTTTTCTCTACAGCTCTAGTGGACTCCAGTGCCGTGGAGAACTTCATCGACCAGGCCCTCGCCTCCTCCCTGAACTTAACGTCATACATCTCCTTTTTCTGTCCAAGCCCTGGATAAATGGCCATTGGGATCCGTCACAGTAACACACATCACAGTACCACTCACCCTCACCGTGAGACCAATACACCAGGAAACCCTTCCTTTCCTCATCATCACTGCACCCGTACACAAAGTTTCCAAGGCCTCCCGTGGCTCCAACTCCAACATAACCCCACCATCTCCTGGTCGAAGATGAGAATCACCGCCTGGGGACCAGGATGCCGGAGGACCTGCTTTTCCTCGTCGGTGTAAGGTCCAGTGAGAGTCCTCCAGCCCATCAATCTGGCCTGTTTTTGGACGTAGATTTGGAAATCTGCCAGGCTCAGGAGAGGGAACCTTCTCCTGCCACCTGCCCTCCAAAACGCATGTACTTCCCCTTGGGATGAGAGATTGGCTGTTGATGTACTCAATACAAACCGGTACTGTCACACCTACTCCTGCTCCTTCGGGTGCTCGACTTCGTTGATCTACTAACCATCGGTCCTGGCAACCCACATTGTGCACACCTGGCAATCATCATTGCGCACCATCATTGCGCAAACATGGACATCATCACCACCCTGATTACTCTCCCTTCATGTAGCCTCAGTCTTCAGGCAGTATTGGTTTTGTTCACGTTCAGTACGTTTCTCCTGTTTTGTTAAATCTGCTTTTTCTCATCATTTAACTTACCTTCTGCACCTGCTTCCTGACTCCAAGTGTATATGTTACAACCATTGATATGTTCTAGTCCATTTTGACACCTTAAATGTTTACTTATTGTGAGAAATTACACAGGTCACTCAAAACATTGAATCATTATTTCAAAAGTACAAATAGCTCTCAATTTAGATTCAAAAAAATATTTGATTTGTAAATGGTTTACGAACAAAACACTGTAAATGCCGAACAACAGATTTATTTCTGAACATTATTATAAAGTGCTACCGAATAAGGTCATAAATATTAATGCCCCAAAAGTGACAGTCATACAATCACAGGATTTTGTGCAAGGTATGTTTGCTGTTACTATACAGTAGTTAGATTAGCATTATAGATGGTCCTTGTGCCACGGGTCTGGGTGGGGGCTACCTGTCACGTTTGTCGTATGAAGGAGCGGACCAAAGCGCAGCGTGTGTATCGTTCCACATTTTGTTATAACTGTGAAACTATGCAAGACATACAAATAAACAAATAAACAAAATAACAAACCGTGGCGAAGAGGTGCAACATACACTAATTCAAAATAATCTCCCACAAAAAGTAGTGGGAAAAACAACAACTTAAATATGATCCCAAATTAGACACAACGATGACCAGCTGCCTCTAATTGGAGATCATCCCCCCCAAAAAACAACATTTTTTTTACATTTACATTTTAGTCATTTAGCAGACGCTCTTATCCAGAGCGACTTACAGTAGTGAATGCATACATTTTTTTTTCAGTGCTGGCCCCCCGTGGGAATCGAACCCACAACCCTGGCGTTGCAAACACCATGCTCTACCAACTGAGCTACAGGGAAGGCCAAAATAGAAATACAGAAATTAGAACCACCCAACATAGAAAATTGAAACTAGAGAAAACCCCCTGTCATGCCCCGACCTACTCTACCATAGAAAATAAAAGCTTTCTATGGTCAGGACGTGACAGTACCCCCCCCCCTCCCCCAAAGGTGCGGACTCCGAATGCAAAAACCTAAACAACAAAAAAACAGGGAGGGTTAGGGTGGGTGTCTAATGTCGGTGGCGGCTCTGGTGCAGGACGAAGAACCTTCTCATCCTGCGGATCCTCCTGCATCGGAGGCGGTTCTGGTGCGGGACGAAGAACCCTCTCATCCTGCTTATCCACCAGCATAGCGTAGCCCCCGCTCCGCCAGCTGATCCCCCCACTTTTGTGTCACCGGACCGTGGATCATCGCCGGAGGCTCCGGACTGCAGACCGCCGCTGGAGACTCCGGACTGCAGACCATCGCTGAAGACTCCGAACTGCAGACCGTCGCTGGAGGCTCCGGACTGGGGGATGTTGCTGGAGGCTCCGTACTGGGGGATGTCGCTGGAGGCTCCGGACTGGGGGATGTCACTGGAGTCTGCAGACTGGGGGACGTCGCTGGAGGCTCCAGACTGGGGGACGTCGCTGGAGGCTCCAGGCTGGGGGACATCGCTGGAGGCTCCGGACTGCGGGCCGTCTCAGGATGCTCCGGACTGCGGGCCGTCTCAGGAGGTTCCGGACTGTGGGCCATCGCCGTAGGTTCCGTAATGTAAAACGTCTCCCGAAGCTCCGGACTGGGAACTGTCGCCGGAAGCTCCGGACTGGGAACTGTCACCGGAAGCTCCAGACTGGGAACTGTCACCGGAAGCTCCAGACTGGGAACTGTCACCAAAAGCTCTGGACTGGGAACTGTCGTCGGAAGCTCCGGACTGGGAACTGTCGCCGGAAGCTCCGGACTCGGAACTGTTGCCGGAAGCTCTGGACTGGGAATGGGCACTGGAGGCCTGATGCGTGGGGCTGGCACAGGTGGCGCCAGACTGGTAACATGCACCTCAGGGTGAGTGCGTGTAGCAGGAACAGGACACACCGGACTGGGCAGGCGCACTGGAGGCCTGATGCGTGGGGCTGGCACAGGTGGCGCCAGACTGGTAACACGCACCTCAGGGCGAGTGCGGGGAGCAGGAACAGGATACCCCGGCCTGGGCAGGCGCACTGGAGGCCTGATGCGTAAGGCTGGCACAGGTGGCGCCAAACTGGTAACACTCCCCTCAGGGCGAGTGCGGGGAGCAGGAACAGGACACACCGGACTGGAGAGACTCACTGAAGGCCTAGTGCGTGTAGCCGGGACAGGTGGCCCCAGACGGGTGACACGCACTTCAGGGCGAGTGCGAGGAGCAGGCACAGGGCGTACTGGGCTGTGGAGGCGCACTGGAGGTCTGGAGCGTAGGGCTGGCACAATCCGTCCTGGCTGGATGCTCACTTTAGCCCGGCAAGTGCGTGGCGCTGGCACAGGACGCACTGGGCAGTGAATGCGCACTGTATACACCGTGCGTATCACCGCAAAACATGGTGCCTGACAGGTCACACGCTCCCTAAAGCGAGTGCGTGGAGGAGACCCAGGACGTACCAGACTGGGGAGGCGCACTGAAGGCCAGATGCGTGAAACGGGTGCATATGACACCGGACTGGTGTCATGCTCCTCACGCACGCTCTGCAGCGCTCTCAATGCCAACACCTCTCTCCGGAATCTTGCGTCGAGTTCCTCACTCGTCTCCGTGACAGGCTCTGGTTCACCCCTCGGCTCTCCACGGTAAGCACGAGGAGTTGGCTCAGGTCCCAAACCTGACTCCACAAAACTCCCCGTGTGACCCCCCCACCAAAAATAATTTGGGGGCTACCTCTCGTGCTTGCCTTGATGGTATAACGCCTCGTAATATCGGCGTTCTGCTCTCGCTGCTTCAATCTCCTCCTTTGGACGGTGATACTCCCCTTCCTGCCTCCAGGGTCCTTTCCCGTCCAATATTTCCTCCCAGGTCCATTCCTGTTTACCACGCTGCTTGGTCCTCTGGTGGTGGTAGATTCTGTCACCTTTGTCGTATGAAGGTGCGGACCAAAGCGCAGCGTGTGTATCGTTCCACATTTTATTATAACTGTGAAACTATGCAAGACATACAAATAAACAAATAAACAAAATAACAAACCGTGGCGAAGAGGTGCAACATACACTAATTCAAAATAATCTCCCACAAAACCTAGTGGGAAAAACAACAACTTAAATATGATCCCCAATTAGAGACAATGATGACCGGCTGCCTCTAATTGGAGATCATCCCAAAAAAACAACATAGAAATACAGAAACTATAACCACCCAACATAGAATATTTAAACTAGAAAAAAAAACCTGTCATGCCCTGACCTACTCTACCATAGAAAATAAAAGCTTTCTATGGTCAGGACTTGACAATACCGTTGAAACTGTTGAGGAGGGCTGACTTCAAGGTATTTTTCTGTCTAGACAGACAGCACTTTCTGATACAGCACGACATTTTCTGATCAACTGGCTTGTTCCTGTGTCAGGAAACGAATACCACATTAATCAGATAATATACTTGGCCATTACAACAGATAGAATTAGGTGATACTGCGATACTACTTTCCTACACACTGGCCGTCTGACATGTGGCATGCCGTCATGTCTCCTGAGGTTGTGGAATATGTTCCAAACTCAGCACTGACATCACCCAAAACAGTTAGTCTGCACAGTTATCCTATTTCCCATCTAAAACAGCCTTTGAGTGACCAAAACATCACCCATACTATATTTTCCCAATAAAATTGCTCAATTGAGAAAATACATTTTTTTCTCATTTTTTAAAATATTTTTTTTATTTAACCTGTATTTAACTAGGCAAGTCAGTTAAGAACAAATTCTTATTTACAATGACGGCCTACCCATGGAACCCAACAAATGTTAAGATTGTGCCGAAGAGGATGGCTGACGTTTTACATGCTCCTGACCAATTATGCTATTTTGTTAGTTTTTGCATTGTTTGTAACTTATTCTTTTACCTATTCTGTACATAATGTTGCTACTACCGTCTCTAATGACCGAAAATAAATTCTGGACATCAGAACAGAGATTACCCACCACGAACTGGAAAATGCTTTTTCGTTTAACGAGTCCGACGAGACGGATATACTACTCTCCCGGGAATAGGCCCAGATCATTTGTGTGAAGAAAAGACAGAGGAAAAGAGGACGCAATTCGGGCTGCCTTATGAGAATCCGTAGGCGAGCAAGTAAACTCCCGCTGCCTTCCGTTTTGCTTGCTAACGTGCAATCATTGGAAAATAAAATTGATGACCTACGATTATCCTACTAACAGGACATTAAGAACTGTAATATCTTATGTTTCACCGAGTCGTGGCTGAACGAGGACACGTATAATATGGAGCTCACGGGATTTTCCATGCACAGGCAGAACAGAGATGCTATGTCTAGTAAGACGTGGGGAGGGTGTGTGTGTGTGTCTTTTTTGTCAATAACAGCTGGTGCACGATGTCTAATATTAAAGAAGTCTCAAAGTATTGCTCGCCTGAGGTAGAGTACCTTATGATAACCTGTAGACCACACTATCTACCAAGAGAGTTCTCATCTATATTATTTGTATCTGTCTATTTACAACCACAGACCGATGCTGGCACTAAGACCACACTCAACCAATGCATAAGGCCATAACCAAACAAGAAAATGCTCATCCAGAAGCGGTGCTCCTACTGCCCGGGAACTTTAATGCAGGCAAACTTAAATCGGTTTTCCCACATTTTTACCAGCACGTCACAGAGATACATACGAAGCTCTCCCCCGCCCTCCATTTTGCAAATCTGACCATTATTCTATCCTCCAGATTCCTGCTTACAAGCAAAAACTAATGCAGGAAGTACAAGTGACTTGCTCAATGCGGAAGTGGTCAGATGACGCGGATGCTACGCTACAGGACTGTTTTGCAAGCACAGAATGGAATACGTTCCGGGATTCATCCAATGGCACTGAGGAGTTTACCACCTCAGTCATCATCTTCATCAATAAGTGCATTGATGAAGTAGTCCCCACAGTGACCGAACATACATATCCCAACCAGAAGCCATGGATTACAGGCTACATCCGCATCGAGCTAAAGGCTAGAGCTGCCGCTTTCAAGGAGCGGGACACTAATCCGGACCCTTATAACAAATCCCGCTGCGCCCTCAGACGAACCATCAAACAAGCAAATCTTCATGACTATCATGGTCCAAACACACCAAGACAGTCGTGAAGAGGGCACAACAAAACCTTTTCCCCCTCAGGAGACTGAAAAGACTTGGCATGGTTCCCCAGATCATCAAAAAGTTCTACAGCTGCTCCATCTAGAGCATCTTGACCGGTTGCATCACTGCCTGGTATGGCAACCGCTCGGCATCTGACCGTAAGGCACTACAGACGGTAGTGCGTACGTCCCAGTACATCAGTGGGGCCAAGCTTCCTGCCATCCAGGACCTATATAATAGGCGGTATCAGAGGAAAGCCAATAAAATTTTCAGAGACTCCAGTTACCCAAGTCATAGAATGTTTTCTCTGCTACCGCCAAGCAAGCGGTACCGGAGCGCCAAGTCTAGGACCAAAAGGCTCCTTAAACAGCTTCTACCCCCAAGCCATAAGACTGCTGAACAATTAATCAAATTGCCACCGGACAATTACATTAATGCCCCCTCCATTTGTTTTGTACTTCTCTGCTACTCACTGTTTATTATCTAAGCATAGTCACTTCACCACTAAATACATTTACAAATTACCTCGACTAACCTGTACCCTCTCCCCCACACTGATACATCCTGTATATAGCTTTGTTATTGCTATGTTATTGTGTTATTTTTTACTTTAGATTGTTTGGTAAATATTTTCTTAACTCTTCTTGAACTGCAATGCTGGTTAAGGGCTTGCAAGTAAGGTCTACAACTGTTGTATTCGGAGCATGTGACAAATACATTTTGATTTGGTTAAATCGGTGAAAACAATCTCATATCTAACTATCAGTAAGACTGAAGGACAGGCTAGGTGGGCACAGCAACATACAATCCTGTCATACATTACATCATGCTTTCATAAATGATTTGTTTACTTAACTGTTTGTTAATTTGTGGGCTCACGCACACACACGCGTGTGTGTGTGTTTGTGTGTAGATCAAAGACGCTGGGGAAGGGAGTTTCTGTCAGTAACTCAGGGATAAATAGAGAGGCAGAGCTCAGAGTTTGTCAGAAGGCGGACCTGACAGGGTCATACACAGGACCAAGCAGGAGAAGGACCTCAGCATTTTTGCCTTTTATTACAAATGGAGAAACATGAAGATGTTCAATACTGTTTTCAAGACGGAAATTCTTCTTGCAGAAAGGCTTTGCTATCGACATCTATCTACATTACACTGTACATCTTCTTCTCATTGTTTTCAGCAGTTACAGTATTTTTGAACATACTGGTGATCATCTCCATCTCTCACTTCAAGCAGCTCCACACGCAAACCAACCTGCTCATCCTCTCTCTGGCTGTGGCAGATCTCCTGGTGGGACTGATTGTGATACCAGTAATGACTGTAGCAATAATGGAATCATGCTGGAGTTTTGGGGAATATTTCTGTGTGTTTCATGCATACATCTCCTTTTTATGTACTTCTTTATCTCTGGGTAATTTGGTCTTGATATCTATTGACCGCTATGTTGCTGTGTGTGATCCCTTATTGTACCACTCTAGAATAACAATAACAAGAATGATGTGTTGTATATCCATTACCTGGTGTTGTTGTATCATATATCGTGCTGCTATTATAAAAAACCTTGTAAATGTAAATGTACAAAGTAGGTGTTTGAAAGAATGTTTTACTGTTGAAATAACATGGAGTAATATAATTGACCTTGTAATTACAACGGTTGTCCCGTGCTCTATTATTATAACACTTTATATGAAAATCTTTGTGGTGGCCAGATCACAGGCCAGAAAGATATTTTCAAAAGAGGCTGCCAGTGTGTCTGGTGTTAAAACTGTACAGGCAAATAAGTCTGAGAGAAAAGCAGCAAAAACTCTGTCAATTGTTGTTTTCAACTATCTAATTTGTTGGATTCCATTTCTATTTTCCTCTTTCTTTCTTATGTCTTTTTTAAGTGACAATGTATCATTTGTCATCGGTCTTCTGCCCCTAGTTAATTCTTTTATCAATCCAATCATTTATGCTTTCTTTTATCCATGGTTCAAAGTGACAGCTAAACATATTTTAACTCTGAACCTATGTTTGACAAACATTAGTTTAATATAGTTTTGTTATACCATTGCTGTAATTGCTTCATTCATGTAACAATACACTAACGTGACTTATCTCAGTGTTGTTGTCATAGATATACAGTGGGGCAAAAAAGTATTTAGTCAGCCACCAATTGTGCAAGTTCTCCCACTTAAAAAGATGAGAGAGGCCTGTAATTTCCATCATAGGTACACTTCAACTATGACAGACAAAATGAGGAAAAAATATGCAGAAAATCACAAAATTGGTGGCTGACTAAATACTTTTTTGCCCCACTGTATGTGGTGTTGATACAGAATTAGTCTGGATTGGAATGGAATGACTTGGTGAAGGCAACGGAAGGATTAAGCTTGTTTTTAAAAACTATATAGACATTTTGGTTTGTATATTCCAAATAACAAAGTCTGTTGTTGTTTCATGTTATTTAATGATAAATAGTATGTAAGTATTCTAAAAGTACATTTTGAGGACATCATGAGTTATTATGTATGCTTTACATCATCCTCTCGTGACTCAATTGGGACACACATGCCTTCAACAAGTGCAGTAAAATGGAAATGTACAATATGATATCAGATAAAGTCCAAGTATAACTCAATGGTGCATTGTGAAAGTAGTGTATGGTCAAATGTAAGAATATGCAATTATAAGTAACACTTCAGTAATAAACCATGTGTAAGGAATTTACAGTTTGCTTACCATTTATTAATCTTTAAGCCCACATTTGTTAAATGTTTCTCAGCTAGGGATTCTCAAATTTATAAATTACTGCTATATGCATTAACGATTAAGCACAACAGATCAGGGGACCGCAGCAGACAGTTCAACCTCAGCATACTGGGTATGCTGAGTCAAGCCAGAGCAGCTCTCTCAGATGCTGTGGAGTCTGAATTAATGTAGAGATTGGTAACACTTTATAATAACACTTTGTAATAAAGAATGTATTATGGATTAGTAAATAGTTTATTCATCATTCATGTGTCATTACTCCCACATTTGTTTTAATAATCTAGTTATTCACACGCTTATTAACAACTTGTATAGTCTGTAATAACGATTCAGAAGATCATTTGTAGATGTTTAATAAATATCCTTATAAATCATTTACTGATCATTAGTAAAGTATTTTTGCAGGCCCTAATCTAAAGTGAAAACTATTCATACTTTCTTAATACTTTATAAATGTTTTGAACAGTGACCAGTGTAATTTATCACAATAAGATGGACATGCTATTGGTAGATATTCAGCAGTACCTGATGCTCCTTAAGTTCTCAAAATAACCTAGAACATATCAATGGTTAAACAATAAGCACACAACACAGAGGGTGTTAAAGGAAATATATTGAATATTATATTCCAAAACAGTCACACTGTTGTAGTAGTGTGCTGAAGGAAGAAACGTGTTTGTCTGAAAATGATAACATTATTGTTTGTGGGCAGTGACTATCAAAACCAAAGTGTGGATTGCAGTCACTCATTAGAAATCATATCAAATCACATTTTATTGGTCACAAACATGTGTTCAGCAGATGTTATTGTGTGTGTTGCGAAATGCTCATGCATCTAGATCTGACAGTGAAGCAATATCTAACAAGTAATTTTTTACAATTTCACAGCAAATACCTAATACACACAAATCTAAGTAAAGGAATTGAACTAAGAATATATAAACATATTGATGAGCAATATCAGAGTGGCATAGACTAAGAGCAGTTCATAGTTTGCTTACAAGGTAATGGAACCAATATATAAATACATAAATTAACTGAACATTATGTTTAAAGGGTTACTACCTTTAATACACAATAACATCACATCAAAATCACCTTTTATTGGTCACATAAACATATTTAGCAGACATTATTGTGTGTGTAGTGAAATGCTTTTCTTCCTAGCTCCAACAGTGCAGTAGTATCTAACAATTCACAACAATACACACACATTTAAAAGTAAAATAATGGAATTTAGAAATATATAAATATATGGACAAGTAATGTCTGAGTTGTATTGACAAAAAATAAATTAGAATACAGTATATATACGTATGAGATGAGTAAAGCAGTATGTAAACATTATTAAAGTGACTAGTGTTCCATTATTAAAGTGACCAGGGATTCCATGTCTATGTACACAGGGCAGCATCCTCTAAGGTACAGAGTTGAGTAATATGGTGGTAGTCGCCTTGTGATGGGTATTTAACCGTCTGATGGCTTTGAGATAGAAGCTGTTTGTTGGTCTCTCGGTCCCAGCGTTGATGCACCTGTACTGACCTCGCCATACGGATGATAGCGTAGTGAACAGGCCGTGGCTCGGGTTGATGTCCTTGATGATCTTTTTGCCCTTCCTGTGACATCGGGTACTGTAGATTTCCTGGAGGGCAGGCAGGGTGCCCCCGGTGATGCGTTGGGGTGACTACACCACCCTCTGGAGAACCCTAAGTATTCAGACCCTTTACTCAGTACCTTGTTGAAGCATCTTTGCCAGCGAATACAAGGTATGACGCTACAAGCTTGGCACACCTGTATTTGTGGAATTTTTCCCATTCTTCTCTGCAGATCCTCTCAAGCTCTGTCAGGTTGAATGGGGAGCGTCCCTGCACAGCTATTTTCAGGTATCTCCACAGACGTTCGGTCAGGTTCTAGTCCGGGCTCTGGCTGGGCCATTCAAGCACATTCAGAGACTTGTCCCGAAGCCACTCCTGCATTGTCTTGACTGTGTGCTTAGGGTCGTTGTTCTGTTGGAAAGTGAACCTTTGACCCCATCTGATGTCCTGAGAACTCTGGAGCAGGTTTTCATCAAGGATCTCTCTGTACTTTGCTCCGTTCATTTTTCCCTTTATCCTGACCAGGCTCTCAGTCCCTTCCACTGAAAAACATCCCGACAGCATTATGCTGCCACCACCATGCTTCACCATAGGGATGGTGCCAGGTTTCCTCCCAACGCGAGGCTTGAAATTCAGGCCAAAGAGTTACATTTTGGTTTCATCAGACCAGAGAATCTTGTTTCTCATGGCCTGAGAGTCCTTTAGGTGCCATTTGGCAAACTCCAAGGCTGGTATGTGCCTTTTACTGTGCTGTGGCTTCCATCTGCCCACTCTACAATAAAGGCCTGATTGTTGGAGTGCTGCAGAGATGTTTGTCTTTCTGGAAGGTTCTCCCATCTCCACAGAGGAACTCTGGAGCTCTCTCAGAGTGACCATCAGGTACTTGGTCACCTCCATGACCAAGGCCCTTCTCCCTGATTGCTCAGTTTGGCCGAGCAGCCAGCTCTAGGAAGAGTCTTGGTGGTTCCAAACTTCTTCCATTTAAGAATGGAGGCCACTGTGTTCTTGGGGGCCTTCAATGCTGATTAAAAGTTTTTGTACCCTTCCACAGATCTGTGACTCGTCACATTCCTGTCTCGGGGCTCTAAGGACAATTCCTTCGACCTCATGGCTTGGTTTCTGCTCTGACATGCACTGTCAACTGCGGGACCTTATATAGACAGGTGTGTGCCTTTCCCAAAAAAAACTTTTTGTGCACCGTCCTGTGGGACTCCCAATCACAACCAGTTGTGATACAGCTGGATTTAAACCAGAGTGTCTGTGGTGACAAATCTAGCACTGAGATGCAGTGCCTTAGACCGTTCCGCCACTCGGGAGCCCAAATCATGTCCAATCAATTGGATCTACCACAGGTGGACTTCAATAAAGTTGTAGAAACATCTCAAGGATGATCAATGGAAACAGGATGCACCTTAGCTCAATTTCTGGTCTCATAGCAAAGGGTCTGAATACTTATGTAAATAAGATATTTCTGTTTTTTTTTATGCATTTGCAAACATTTCTAAAAACCTGTTTGTGTGGTATTGTGTGTAGATTGATAAGAGAAAAAATAATTTAATACATTTTAGAATAAGGCTGTAATGTAACAAAATGTGTAAAAAGCCAGGGGGTCTGAAAACTTTCCCAATGCACTGTATGTATGAAAATAGCCTCAAATAAAAGCTGACATTCTATAAGGTCACCTCATATTAAACAAAATCTCATATCCAAAGTGCTTTACTCCACTTTATATGGACACTGCAGAGTGAAATAGAGGACAGGAATTACTTTCAGTATGTGCAGTTGCCAGATGAAGGGAGTATAACTCACACTCTGTGACAGAGGGATAACTTGATTTATGGTTCTCTGAACAAAAATATAAACGCAACATTTTACTGAGTTACAGTGATATAAGGAAATCAGTCAATTGAAATAAATGTGTCATGCCCTAATCTATGGATTTCACATGATTGGGAATACAGATATGCATCTGTTGGTCACAGATACACTATATATACAAAAATATGTGGACACCCCTTCAAACTAGTGGAATTGGCTATTTCAGCCACACCCGTTGCTGACAGGCTTATAAAATCGAGCACACTAACATGCAATCTCCATAGACAAACATTGTCAGTAGAATGGTCTTACTGAAGAGCTCAGTGACTTTCAACGTGGCACCTTCATAGGAGGCCACCTTTCCAACAAGTCAGTTCGTCAAATTTCTGCCATGCTAGAGCTGCCCCGGTCAACTGTAAGGGCTGTTGTTGTGAAATTGAAACATCTAGGAGCAACAATGTCTCAGCCGCTAAGTGGTAGGCCGCACAACCTCACCGAAAGGGAAGGCCGAGTACTGCAGCGCATAGCGAGTAAAAATCCTCTGTCCTCGGTTGCACATCTCACTACCGAGTTCCAAACTGCCTCTGGAAGCAACGTCAGCACAATAACTGTTCATCAGGAACTTCATGAAATGGGTTTCCATGGCCGAGCAGCCGAACACAAGCTTAAGAACACCATGCACAATGCCAAGTGTCGGCTTGGGTGGTGTAAAGCATACCGTCATTGGACACTGGAGGAGTGGAAACTCCTTCTCTGGAGTGATGAATCACTCTTCATCATCTGGCAGTCCGACGGACGAATCTGGGTTTGGCGGATTCCAGGAGAACTCTACCTGCCCCATTGCATAGTGCCAACTGTAAAGTTTGGTGGAGGAATAATGGTCTGGGGATGTTTTTTTATGGTTTGAGCTTGGCCCCTTAGTTCCAGTGAAGGGAAACCTTAACACTACAGCATACAATGTAATTCTAGACTTTGTGGCATTCCAGGCTGTATCACAACCGGGAGTCCCATAGGGCAGTGTACAACTGGCCCAGCGTAATCCGGGTTTGGCCGGTGATGCCCGTGTACAGATGTTGAAGACTGACATGATTAAATTATCGTGTTGAAACATGAGGTGATGGTGGCAGATGAATGGCACTACAATGGGCCTCAGGATCTCGTCATGGTATTTCTGTCCATTCAACAATGGTTACAGAAATGTTTTATTTGCTATGACTGTGATATATCTTCTTTTTTATTAACCTTGGTTGAATGCAGTGACTGTAAGTTATTAAGGACAAGAGCACCCGCTAAATGACCGAAATGGAAATGTAAAAATGGAAACTTGCAAAGAACACTGGGTAATATGTAGCTGCATGGGCAATTCCTGTAATATACTGTATATTATATATTATATTACAGTAAAAATGTTAGTACCACAAAATGAATTGTCAAAAATTGATTACAGTCACTTTACTGTAAAATAAATTACAGTAACTTACTGGCCAATTGCTTCCAGTAAGTTACTATATATTTTACAGAAACTTTTTTACAGTGTGGTTCCAGTTGCACCTTCTGGGACAGCACCAGTCTGCGGTTGTCCTCGTGGCACCTTGTACAGGATCATGCTGAGGGCTTATGGGACCAGGAGGAACTGGTCCCCATTGAATCTTCATTTCCAACTGCACCAGAGAAAGCTGCTCCACTGGCTGCAGGACGGAAATGTTGAAGAACAGATGTTTTTCTACACAGCCATGACAGCTTCCGCTCCAGCCTGACACCAGTCTACCTGTAGGGGACAGACAAAACAAGACATTAGGTTCACACCTAGGTTTCAATTTACAATATTTGGAATGTCAAACCAAATGAAATTGTATTAGTCACATGCTAATAAATACGCATGTGAAATGCTTAATTACACGCCACTAACCAACAATGCAGTTGAAAAAAATACAGATAAGAATAAGGAATAAACGTAACAAGTAATTAAAGAGCAGCAGTAAAATAACAATAGCGAGACTATATACAGGGGGTACCGGTACAGAGTCAACGTGTGGGGGCACCAGTTAGTTGAGGAAATATCTACATGTAGGTAAGAGGGGGAGGGGGGGCAATGCAAATAGCCTGGGTAACCATTTGATTAGATGTTCATGAGTCTTATGGCTTGGGGGTAGAAGCTGTTTAGAAGCCTCTTGGACCGAGACTTGGTCCTCCAGTACCGCTTGCCGTGCGGTAGCAGAGGGAACAGTCTATGACTTGGGTGGCTGGAGTCTCTGACAATTTTTAGGGCCTTCCTCTGACACCGCCTGGTATAGAGGTCCTGGATGGCAGGAAGCTTGGCCCCAGTGATGTACTGGGCCGTTCGCAGTACCCTCTGTAGAGCCTTGTGGTCGGAGGCCGAGCAGTTGCCATCCAGGCAGTGATGTAACCAGTCAGGATGCTCTCGATGGTGCAGCTGTAGAACCTTTTGAGGATCTGAGGACGCATGACAAATCTTTTCAGTCTCCTGAGAGGAAATTGGTTTTGTCGTGCCCTCTTCACAACTGTCTTGGTGTGCTTGGGCCATATGCCAAGATGGTGTAGCAGTCGGACGTCTGTTTTTGTCTTGTCTGATCCCATGTATATATCGTTTCTTCGTATATACTGTATTTCGTCACTATTTTTAATATTTTTAATCTCAATTTCCATCTACGGACTGAACATACTCTCCTGCAACCCGCCTCACACAATGTGGCACGGATCTGCGATTTTTTATACATTAACACCGGCACACCCATCAGAAGCTAGCCAGCTAACTAGCTACTAGCTAGTAGTCATTTAGCCACTGCTAGCGGTCATGACCGTTAACTCGGACATCAGCCAGCCTCAGCCCGGTCAACTCATGCCAATCTGCACAGCGCGATATCAACCCAGAGCATATCGGACTGCTTTTTCTCTACCACATCTCCGGATTCCTACCACAAGCTCTGAACCTTTGCATGGGACCATCACAGCTAGCTAGCTGCTATCCAAGTGGCTACTCCTGGCTAACGTCTCTGTCCCGAAGCATGCAAAAGTTAGCCTGGAGCTAGCCTGTGGCTTGGCCAATCTCCCGGCGAGCCGGCAGAGATCCATCTGCCAATTCCTGGGCTACAATCCCTATTTTGCCAATTGGCCTGGATCCCTTTACTGCCGACACGGAGCCCCGCCAATCCATCACGACTGATCTGCCGACGTAACTGTCCGAGAGGGTTGCTACAGGCTCTTCCATTGCGACGTCCCGCAGAGGCCCATCTGCTAGCCTGCATACCCCGGCCTGCTAGCTGTCTGAATTGCCGTGTCTCCAGCTCGCCTAGCTACTCACTGGATCCTATGATCACTCGGCTACACATGCCTCTCCCTAATGTCAATATTCCTTGTCCACTGCTGTTTTGGTTAGTTATTATTGTCTTATTTCACTGTAGAGCCTCCCGCCCTGCTCAATATGCCTTAGCTAGCCCTTTTGTTCCACCCCCCACACATGTGGTGTCCTCACCTCTAGAGACAAAACCTCTCTCATTGTCACTCAATACCTAGGTTTACCTCCACTGTATTCACATCCTACCATACCCTTGTCTGTACATTAAGCCTTGAATCTATTCTTCCGCGGCCAGAAATCTGCTCCTTTTACTCTCTGTTCCAAACGCACTAGATGACCAGTTCTTATAGCCTTTAGCAGTATAATTATCCGAATCTGTTCCTCTGGTGATGTAGAGGTTAACCCAGGCCCTGCAGCCCCCAGCATCACTCCCATTCTCCAGGCGCTCTCATTTGTTGACTTCAGTAACCGTAAAAGTCTTGGTTTCACTGCTTTAGCACACTCCGCCTACCCGGATGTCCTAGCCGTGTCTGAATCCTGACATAGGAAGGCCATCAAAAATCCTGACATTTCCATCCCTAACTGGAACATTTTCCGACAAGATAGAACTGCCAAAGGGAGTGGAGTTGCAATCTACTGCAGAGTTCTGTCATACTATCCAGGTCTGTGCCAAAACAATTCAAGCTTCTAAATTTAAAAATCCAACTTTCCAGAAACAAGTCTCTCAATATTGACGCTTGTTACAGACCCCCTTCAGCCCCCAGCTGTGACCTGGACACCATATATGAATTGATCGCCCCCTATCTATCTTCAGAGTTCGTGCAGTTAGGTGACCTAAACTGGGACATGCTTAACCTGTTGAGGACAGACGTTCCGCTAGCCTACGGAACCCCTAGCCAACAGCCAATGGCATCGCACTGCATGAAATACAAAACCAACTAAGATACCACAATTGTATTTCCTCAAACAATCAACTATTTTACACCATTTTAAAGATAAGACTCTAGTTAATCTAACCACATTGTCCAATTTCAAAAAGGCTTTACAGCGAAAGCAAAACATTAGATGATGTTAGGAGAGTACATAGACACAAATGATCACAGCCATTTTCCAAGCAAGCATATATGTCACATAAACACAAACCACAGCTAAATGCAGCACTAACCTTTGATGATCTTCATCAGATGACACTCCTAGGATATTATCCTGTTAGGGCTAATACCCGATTTAATCTGGTTACTACTCCTACCCAGTAACTAGAATATGCATATCATTATTGGCTTTGGATAGAAAACACTCTAAAGTTTCTAAAACTGTTTGAATGGTGTCTGTGAGTATAACAGAACTCATATGGCAGGCAAAAACCTGAGAAGATTCCTTAAAGGAAGTCCCCTCTCTGACAAGATCTTGTTCTTCTTGTCTCTGTTTATTGAAGACTGAGGATCTTTGCTGTAATGTGACACTTCCTACGGCTCCCATAGGCTCTCAGAGCCCGGGAAAAAGCTGAATGATGTCATTCCAGCCCCAGGCTGAAACACATTTGCGCTTTTGGCAAGTGGCCGATAAGAGGATAATGGGCTTAGGCGCGTGCACAAGTCGATCCTGTGCTTTATTTTCTTTCGTCTATTTACCTAAATGCAGATTCCCGGTCGGAATATTATCGCTTTTTTACGAGAAAAATTGCATAAAAATTTATTTTACACAGCAGTTGACATGCTTCGAAGTACGGTAATGGAATATTTAGAATTTTTTGGTCACGAAATGCGCCGTGCTCGTAACCCTTATTTACCCTTTCGGATAGTGTCTTGAACGCACGAACAAAACGCCGCTGTTTGGATATAACTATGGATTATTTGGGACCAAACCAACATTTGTTATTGAAGTAGAAGTCCTGGGAGTGCATTCTGACGAAGAACACCAAAGGTAATCAAACTTTTCTAATAGTAAATCGGATTTTGGTGAAGGCTAAACTTGCTGGGTGTCTAAATAGCTAGCCCGTGATGCCGGGCTATCTACTTAGAATATTGCAAAATGTGCTTTCACCAAAAAGCTATTTTAAAATCGGACATATCGAGTGCATAGAGGAGTTCTGTATCTATAATTCTTAAAATAATTGTTATGCTTATTGTGAACGTTTATCGTAACAATTATTTTAAGAATTATAGATACAGAACTCTTTTATGCAATCACGGTGTCAGAGTACATAGCTCGGCCATCACGGTCAGCTATTTTGAAACCCGCCAAGTTTGGGACAACATAAACTCAGAATTACTTTTAGAAAAATTGGATTACCTTTGCTGTTCTTCGTCAGAATGCACTCCCAGGAATTCTACTTCAGTCAACAAATGTTGTTTTGGTTCCAAATAATCCATAGTTATATTCAAATAGCTCCGTTTTGTTCGTGCGTTCAGGTCACTATCCGAAATGCGAGAGCATTTCGTCACAAAAAATATTCCAAAATACATTGAAAAATATTCCATTACCGTACTTAGAAGCATGTCAAACGCTGTTTAAAATCAATTTTTATGCTATTTTTCTCGTAAAATAGCGATAATATTCCAACCGGACAACGTTGTATTCATTCAAAGAGGAAAATAAAATAATGGCGAGGTCTCGTGAATGCGCATCTCCAGTCTCACTATCCCCAGGCAGACCACTTACAATCTCTGCTCCTGTTATCTGCCCAGAGACAGGAGACTCGTCATTCCCCTTTCTGAAGGCTTTAGAGAGCCAATGGAAGCCTTAGAAAGTGTCACGTAACAGCACAGATGCTGTAATTTTGATAGAGATGCAACAGAAGGACTACAAATTGTCAGACAGGCCACTTCCTGCATGGAATCTTCTCAGGTCTTTGCCTGCCATATGAGTTCTGTTATACTCACAGACACCATTCAAACAGTTTTAGAAACTTCAGAGTGTTTTCCATCCAAATCTACTAACGAGTTTAAATCGGGTACGTTTTTTTTCCGGCTGTGAAAATACTGCCTCCTGGCCCAGACAGGTTAACATGTTTCTACGAACGGTAATGGAACTTTTTCACTTTTCGTCTCGGGTTTAATGCCTTTGGAATAGTGATCTGAATGCGCAAACAAAACGGAGGTATTTGGAAATAAATATGGAGTTTATTGAACAAAACAAACATTTCTTGTGGAAATGGGAGTCCTGGGAGTGCATTCCGACGAAGATCAGAAAAGGTAAGTGAAGATTTATAATACTATTTCTGAGTTTTGTTGACTCCAGAACTTGGCGGGTAACTGTATAGCTTGCTTTGATGGCTGAGCTCTGTATTCAGAATATTGAACAATGTGCTTTCGCCGTAAAGCTATTTTGAAATCTGACACAGCGGTTGCATTAACCTCTTACATCTAGATGTTCCGCTAGCGGAACGTCTGCTCCAATATCCAATGATGAGCGGGGCGCGAAATACAAACTCCTCTAAAATCCGAAAACTTCCATTTTTCAAACATATGACTATTTTACAGCTATTTAAAGACAAGACTCTCGTTAATCTAACCACACTGTCCGATTTCAAAAAGACTTTACAGCGAAAGCAAAACATTAGATTATGTCAGCAGAGTACCCAGCCAGAAATAATCAGACACCCATTTTTCAAGCTAGCATATAATGTCACAAAAAACAAAACCACAGCTAAATGCAGCACTAACCTTTGATCATCTTCATCAGATGACACACCTAGGACATTATGTTATACAATACATGCATGCCTGTTCAATCAAGTTCATATTTATATCAAAAAACAGCTTTTTACATTAGCATGTGACTAGCATGTGACTAGCATTCCCACCGAACACTTCCTGTGAATTTACTAAATTACTCACAATAAACGTTCACAAAAAACATAACAATTATTTTAAGAATTATAGATACAGAACTCCTATATGCACTCGATTTGTCCGATTTTAAAATAGCTTTTCGGTGAAAGCACAGCTAGCTATTTAGACACCCACCAAGAATAGCCCTCACCAAAGTCAGATTTACTATAAGAAAAATGTTATTAACTTTGCTGTTCTTCGTCAGAATGCACTCCCAGGACTTCTACTTCAATAACAAATGTTGTTTTGGTCCCAAATAATCCATAGTTATATCCAAATAGCGGCGTTTTGTTCGTGCGTTCAAGACACTATCCGAAGGGTAAATAAGGGTGACGCGCCCGATGCGTTTCGTGACAAAAAAATTCTAAATATTCCATTACCGTACTTCGAAGCATGTCAACCGCTGTTTAAAATCAATTTATATGCCATTTTTCTCGTAAAAAAGCGATAATATTCCGACCGGGAGTGGTTGATTTGCATGGCCGGATAAAAAACGTACCCAATTTAATCTGGTTACTACTCCTGCCTAGTAACTAGAATATGCATGTAATTAGTAGATGTGGATAGAAAACACTCTAAAGTTTCTAAAACTGTTTGAATGGTGTCTGTGAGTATAACAGAACTCATATGGCAGGCCAAAACCTGAGAAGATTCCATACAGGAAGTGCCCTGTCTGACAATTTGTTCTCCTTCTGTGGCATCTCTATCGAAAATACTGCATCTCTGCTGTAACGTGACATTTTCTATGGCTTCCATTGGCTCTCAGAAGGCGCCAGAAAGTGGAATGACGTCTCTCCTGTCTCTGGGCGAAAAACAGCAGGAGATTTTGTGAGTGGTCAGGCTGAGAACAATGACACTGGAGATGCGCGTTCATGTGAATTCTCAATTTTTTTCTTTCAGCCTTTGAATGAATACAAAGTCGCCCGGTTGGAATATTATCACTATTTTAAGGAAAAAAAATAGCATAAAAATGTATTTTAAACAGCGTTTGACATGCTTCAAAGTAAAGTAATGGAATATTTAGATTTTTTTTGTCACGAAATGCGCTCGCGCGTCACCCTTCGGATACTGACCTGAACGCACGAACAAAACTGAGGTATTTGAATATAACTATGGATTATTTGGAACCAAAACAACATTTGTTGTTGAAGTAGAAGTCCTGGGAGTGCATTCTGATGAAGAACAGCAAAGGTAATCCAATTTTTCTTTTAGCAAATCTGAGTTTGGTGAGGGCCAAACTTGGTGGGTGTCAAATTAGCTAGCCGTGATGGACGGGCTATCTACTCAGAATATTGCAAAAATATTGCTATTTTAAAATCTGACACAGCGAATTGCATAAAGGAGTTCTGTATCTATAATTCTTAAAATAATTGTTATGTATTTTGTGAACGTTAATCGTGAGTAATTTAGTAAATTCACCGGAAGTTTGCGGTGGGTATGCTAGTTCTGAACATCACATGCTAATATAAAAAGCTGTTTTTTGATATAAATATGAACTTGATTGAACAAAACATGCATGTATAACATAATGTCCTAGGGGTGTCATCTGATGAAGATCATCCAAGGTTAGTGCTGCATTTAGCTGTGGTTTTGGTTTTTGTGACATATATGCTTGCTTTGAAAATGGTTGTGTGATTATTTTTGGCAGGGTACTCTCCTGACATAATCTAATGTTTTGCTTTCGCTGTAAAGCCTTTTTGAAATCGGACAATGTGGTTAGATTAACGAGAGTCTTGTCTTTAAAATGGTATAAAATAATCATATGTTTGAGAAATTGAAGTTATAGCATTTTGAGGTATTTGTATTTTGCAAACGTCCCACCTTGCCCAGGGAGGTTAAAGGGAGTGCTCCTAACCGCAGCTTGTTACCTGTAAAAAAGACACATGTCCACAGAAGCAATCAATCAATCAATCAATCAATCAATCAGATTCCAAACTCTCCACCACGGCCAAGACAAAAGAGCTCTTCAAAGATGTCAGGGACAAGATTGTAGACCTACACAAGGCTGGAATGGGCTACAAGACCATCGCCAAGCAGCTTGGTGAGAAGGTGACAACATTTGGTGCGATTATTCGCAAATGGAAGAAACACAAAAGAACTGTCAATATCCCTCGGCCTGGGGCTCCATGCAAGATCTCACCTCGTGGGGTTGCAATGATCATGAGAATGGTGAGGAATCAGCCCAGAACTACATGGGAGGATCTTGTCAATGATCTCAAGGCAGATGGGACCATTGTCACCAAGAAAACAATTGGTAACACACTACGCCGTGAAGGACAGAAATCCTGCAGCGCCCGCAAGGTTCCCCTGCTCAAGAATACATATACATGCCCGTCGGAAGTTTGCCAATGAACATCTGAATGATTCAGAGGACAACTGGTGAAAGTGTTGTGGTCAGATGAGACCAAAATGGAGCTCTTTGGCATCAACTCAACTCGCCGTGTTTGGAGGAGGAGGAATGCTGCCTATGACCCCAAGAACACCATCTCCACCGTCAAACATGGAGGTGGAAACATTATGCTTTGGGGGTGTTTTTCTGCTAAGGGACAGGACAACTTCACCGCATAATTTGACGGGGCCATGTACTGTCAAATCTTGGGTGAGAACCTCCTTCTCTCAGCCAGGGCATTGAAAATGGGTCGTGGATGGGTATTCCAGCATGACAATGACTCAAAACACACGGCCAAGGCAACAAAGGAGTAGCTCAAGAAGAAGCACATTAAGGTCCTGGAGTGGCTTAGCCAGTCTCCAGACTTTAATCCCATAGAAAATCTGTGGAGGGAGCTGAAGATTCGAGTTGCCAAACATCAGCCTCGAAAACTTAATGACTTGGAGAAGATCTGCAAAGAGGAGTGGGACAAAATCCCTCCTGAGATGTGCGCAAACCTGGTGGCCAACTACAAGAAACGTCTGATCTCTGTGATTGCCAACAAGGGTTTTGCCACCAAGTACTATGTCATGTTTTGCAGAGGGGTCAAATACTTATTTCCCTCATTAAAATGGAGATCATTTTATAACATTTTTGACATGAGTTTTTCTGGATTTTTTTGTTGTTATTCTGTCTCTCACTGTTCAAATAAACCTACCTTCAAAATTGTAGACTGATCATTTCTTTGTAAGTGGGCAAACGTACATAATCAGCAGGTGATCAAATATGTTTTCCCCCACTGTAGGTGAGGGATTGTTGCAGTCACTCATTAGAGCAGTCCATAGACTGCTTACAGGGTAAGGGAAACAATATCTAAATACATAATTTAACTGAACATTACATTTAAAAGGTTACTATCTTTAATAAACTACAAGTGAAGTTGTCCAAATACTTTTGACTTCTTCAAAATGGGGGGGGGGACTTGATTCATAAGGTGTATTCATTTTTTAACACTGTTTTGGTTACTTCATGATTCCCTATGTGTTATTTTATAGTTTTGATGTCATCACTATTATTTTACAATGTAGAAAATACTACAAATATAGAAAAACCCTTGAATGAATAGGTGTTCTAAATCTTTTGACCGGTGCTGTTTACGGGTAAGATAGTGTAGCTAGCCACATTTTGAGATATTGCGAGTTTCTAATTTTGTCAGAAAGTCATTTCATGTCAAGTTAAAGTGTACTGTTAGCTTGCTAGCTAACGTTAGCTTCCTGGCTTGCTTGGTAACGTTACGTGTTTGATCTGTGTAGTAATATTGTTCGTATCTCAGAGCCCTTTGCATTGCTAGTTATAGCCTAATGTTAGCTAGCTAACATTGAACCTGGTTGTTTAGCTACCTGCTCATTCATGCAGGGTTCATTGTTTAGCTAGCTTGCTACATGTCTCAATGTAACAGTACTCTACTTGCATTGTGTACAATCAATCATCGACACGAACTCCAACTTGTAACACCAGTCATGGAGCTTTATTCTGGTAGGAACAGCACAAAATTGCACGTCATGCAATGCACGGCTCACCATCCAACTCTGCACTCACGCACTGTACAAAATATACTAACCACCCCACCAGACACAGTAAGTTGCTAGCTAGTATTAGCTGGAATTCTCTACAACAAAATGCACAACAAATATTCACCAAATAACGCTGCATCTTATGTGTGATGTTCGAATAACATTTACAAACAAATTGACATAAATTGTACATTTAAATCATCACTTGGGAGTATAAAAATCACTTTTGACGTACAGTGCTTTGCAACCAACAACCTACCGCTGGTTTGGTGCTTGTTCACTGAGACGATTCTAACTGAAACATCCTCCCTCGTAAGCAAGCTACTCAAACCATTTAATAAGATGCCATGTTGAGTAGGTGAAGGCAAGGCAAAAAATAAAACCAAAAACCCATTGGCTTAACAATAAAGTGGCAAAGGGAATCACCAATATAACCCTGTTACATAAACAATAGACTGCACAATGAAAGTAACCATTTCAATAGAATATTTGTGATGTCACTGCAACAACTGTCGATAGACGTAGCTGGTAAATTTCACTCTCATCTCTCATCTGAGTTTGCCAGAGCTCCAAATAACTGACGAATATACGAACGCTCAACACCCATTGAATATGGCCGATGACAATAAACATTGTCAAAAAAGCATAATTAAATTGTTACCAGCAGCACAGTTGTAGTCACCAATGCTCTGGATAACATGAAAACAGCATAACTAGCTATGCTAGGGCGAGTAAAGTGGTCAGTGGGGGTGCTCTCTCATTATGTGTCTGGAAGTAGCTAGCAAGCTAGCCAACGTTAGAGGAGCGCAGTCTACTTCCCGGTGACGTCCAGTCATGTGTGTAGACCTGTCCCCTCTACATCGACTTCAAGGACGTGGGCTGGCAGGTCTACATCATCCCACTGCAGGGCTACCAGGCCAACTCCTGCCATGGAAAATGCCTGTTGCCGCTGAGCGGCACCAACCATGCCATCCTGCAGACACTTTTTGCTGGGGTCTCAGGACTGTTAGGGATAACTTGAAGAAAGTGGGTGGTTGGTGGAGTATATTTAAGGAAAGGTTGATTTGCCATGTTTTGTGCTTATTAATGTTTTTCTCCATCACTCATAATAAAACCCGTATTTTCACTGAGTCTCTTGTAATGAAAAGGCATTGGTATTATTCAGACAACTGGTCTCTTCTCAGTTTGATACAGAAACAGTTTTCACCTAACATAGAAAGTTCAGATAGAAATCGACTTGACAGAACAGACATACTTCTCTCTCATGTAGAATGAGTCAAATTATTATTATGTCAGTCACAGATTGTGAATTATACTGCCATCCTTTGACCACTGCACATACTGAAAACAATATCTGCCCACTGAGCACAGACGTCAATTCAATGTCTAGTCATTGTTGGTTCAAAAAGAAACAAAGCTGATTTAATAAGTGTCTGCCCATTGGGTGTAAAACTCTGCAGAAAAACAGTTTTTAAACTGGGCTCTTCAATACAGCATTTTGGACTTGTCCTCCCATTTGAACACAGTCATTAGTATTTCAGAAAACGTCACTTGTAGTGTATTAAAAGTAATAACCCTTTAAACGTAATGTTCAGTTAAATTATATATTTAGATATTGGTTCCATTACCATGTAAGCAGTGTATAAATTGCTCTAATGAGTGACTGCAATCCACACTTTGGTTTTGGTAGCCGCTGACAACAAACAAGAATGTTATCATTTTCAGACAAACACGTTACTTCCTTCAGCACACTACTACAACAGTGTGACTGTTTTGTAATAAAATGTTCAATATATTTCCTTTAACATCCTCTGAGTTGTGTGCTTATTGTTTAACCATTGATTTGTTCTAGGTCATTTTGAGACCTGAAGGAGCATCAGGTACTGCTGGAATAATACCAATAGCATGTCAATCTTTTTGTGATAAATTACACTGGTCACTGTTCAAAACATTTATAAAGTATTATGTCCTCACTTTAGATTAGGGACAGCAAAACTACTTTACTAATTATTATTAAATGGTTTATAAGTTAATTCATTAAACATCTTTATTGCAGACTATAAAAGTGTTTTACAAATGTGTGAATAACCAACTTACTAAAACAAATGTGGCAGCAATGATACTTGAATGATGAATAAACTATTGACTTATCCATTATACATTCTTTATTAAAAAGTGTTATTATAAAGTGTTACCAATCTCTATATTCATTCTGAATCCACAGCATCAGAGACCTGCTCTGGCTTGACCCCTGACCTGGCAGGAGTGATGTAGTGAGTGTAGTGGTAGTGTTCATACCCAGTATGTTGAGATTGAAGTGTCTGCTGTGGTCTCCTGAGCTGTTGTGCTTAATCATTAATGCATAGAGTAGTTATTTATACATTTGAGAATACCTAGCTGACTAACATTTAACAAATGTGGGAGTAATGATTTTTAAATGGTGAGCAAACTGTAAATTCCTCACTCCCCCCCCAGGAGCCTCTTGCAACTAATAGAATGTTATATATATAGGGGATACAATCTTCCCAGCTCTGCAGATTCTGCTGTGCGGAGGCAACGTCATAAGATCATTTATTTTGGTATTCTCCATATGTAGCTCGTTTTTGGTCACAGGTCCAGGAATGGCTGAAGAATTGCAACATTTGCCTAGAACTAATGCTGCAGATAGCAATACTGGGTGATTTGAAAAGCCATAGTCAATCAATCAATCAATAATATAATAATTATTTTTGCAAAAATCTGTAGAAGCTATGAGAATAGAAAGGTTCAATTGTTTTGTGAAGCATCACAGCACAGTTGAAAAATATATGGCAAATAGAAATCCGAAATGGATGATGTTGAGAGATAGATGGGAGGGGTTTAATTACATTTACATTTAAGTCATTTAGCAGACGCTCTTATCCAGAGCGACTTACAAATTGGTGCATTCACCTTAAGATATCCAGTGGAAAAACCACTTTACAATAGTGCATCTAAATCTTTTTTTTGGGGGGGGTAGAAGGATTACTTCTATGGAAGGATTACTTAATGGAGCTGAAGGGTGGGACTAATAACAAGATAAACATTGTAAAACATTCGGGGTCTGTAAAATGTATATAGGTTCAGAACATTTGTGAAATAGCACAGTTACAAATAGAAATCAAACTGGATGGACATCAGAAATAGAGGAAGGACTAAAAACAAACAAAAAATAACTATTGTAAAATACACTGTGTCTGTAAAATGTGTATAAGATTAATAAATTGAAGGGAAAAGCCAAAGTGTTTGTTAGTTTACTCCAATTGGGGGATTGGTGGTAGGGTTTGCAGGGAAAAATAATAAAGGTATATTCTTTTAAAAAGTATGTATGTCTATATAGGTATGTGTATGTATATATGTGTATATGTACGCATGCGTGCATGGATATATATATATATTTACCAACAAAAATATAAGGGGGATTGGAAATGATGCAGACAATTACATTGATGGAAGCAATATTCTTTCCGCAATTTTAAGCTGATCCACCCCTAAAAAAATAAATACAATTTTAAAAAATCTGTCTAGATGGATCAGCATCTATAATGCTGTCCAGTTATCACATGATGTTTAGGCCCATCACTGTAGTCTTGATAGTCACCACACACACAGCTGTTTCCATTTGAGGATGTTTAATTATTTTGGACATCTGAATGACTTGGAATCATATTGTTATTTTCTATAAGGAAAACATATGTACACATGTAAACAGTATTAGGGATAGGCCAGCGGGACACCAGCCGACAACATCCTGTAAAATTGAAGGGCGCACAATTCAAATAAATAATCATAATATTAAATATACAAGTATCTTAAATATTTTTAATCTAACTGCGTTGTCCGATTTACAATAGGCTTTACGGCGAAAGCACACCATGCGATTGTCAGTTGACATCGCCCCACATCAAAAAAAAATTCAACCGGCACAGGCTTCATAAAATCACAAATAGCAATTAAATAAATCACTTACTTTTGAAGATCTTCCTCTGTTTGCAATCCCAAGGGTCCAAACTACATGAATGGTCGTTTTCTTGGAAAAAATCCTTCTTTATATCCCAAAACGTCCATTTAGTTGGCGCCATCGATTTCAGTAATCTACTCGTTCAACATGCAGACAAAGGAGTCCAAAAATCTACTGCTAAACTTCGTCCAAATAAGTCAAACAACATTTCTATTTAATCCTTAGGTACTCTAAAATGTAAATAAACGATAATATTTCATACGGAAAGTAGTATGTTCAATAGGAAAGGAAAAATAGTAAGCACGCGCGTGCCCTCTCCCTTGCGCGCCGAAAGACTGATATTGTTCCGATGCTCTTCTCACCAAAACTAAAAATGATTGCTTGTTTTTCAAAAAACAAGCCTGAAACCTTGAATAAAAACTGTTGATATCTAGTGGAAGCCATGGGAATTGCAATCTGGGAGACAGATTTGTATAGGAAAAAAAAAAAAAAATTCTGAATGGATTATTGCCTGCCATATCAATTCTGTTATAGTCTCAGACATTGTTTTAACAGTTTTAGAAACTTCAAAGTGTTTTCTATCCAATGCTAGGCATGTCAGTCAGGCGGAAAGTCAGGAAACTAGACACTATCCCAGAACTGCAAAAGGGGACGGAGTTGCAATCTACTGCAGAGATAGCCTGCAGAGTTCTGTCAAACTATCCAGGTCTTTTAGCCAAACAATTCGAGCTTCTTTAAAAATCCAACTTTCCAGAAACAAGATGTTCAATACTGTTTTCAAGACAGAAACTCTTCTTGCAGAAAGGCTTTGCTATAGACATCTATCTACATAACTCTGTACATCTTCTTCTTATTGATTTCAGCAGTTACAGTATTTTGGAACATACTGGTGATCATCTCTATCTCTCACTTCAAGCAGCTCCACACTCCAACCAACCTGCTCATCCTCTCTCTGGCTGTGTCAGATCTCCTGGTGGTACTGATTGTGATACCAATAACGACTGTAGCAATAATGGAAGCATGCTGGGGTTTTGGGGAACATTTCTGTGCATTTCATTTCTACATTGTTTTTTATGTACTTCTTTATCGCTTGTCAATTTGGTCTTGATATCTATTGACCGCTATGTTGCTGTGTGTGATCCCTTATTGTACCACTCTAAAATAACAATAACAAGAATGATGTGTTGTATATCCATTACCTGGTGTTGTTCTATCATATGCGATGCTGTTATTATAAAAAACTTTGTAAATGTACAGGTACCCAGTAGGTGTTTGAAAGAATGTTTTATTTTTGAAGGAATAACCTGGGGTAATATCATTGACCTTGTAATTACAATGGTTGTCCCGTGCTCTATTATTATAACACTTTATATGAAAATCTTTGTGGTGGCCAGATCACAGGCCAGAAAGGTATTTTCAAAAGAGGCTGTCAGTGTGTCTGGTGTTAAATCTCTACAGGCTAATAAGTCTGAGACAAAAGCAGCAAAAACTCCATCTATTGTTGTTTTCAACAATTTCATCTGTTGGATTCCAACTCTATTGATTTGACCATTTCTTATCATATTTCATAATTTTTCTGCCACTTGTTAATTCCTTAATTAATCCAATAGTTTATGCTTTCTTTTATCCATGGTTCAAAGTGACAGATAAACTTTAGTTAACTTTGAAGATAAGACATTCATAGTTCCTATAATTTTATTCCTTAGGTTGGCAAACATAGGCTTGATATATTATTTTTTTTCTACAATTGTAATTATTTATTTCATGTAACAATACACTGACATGACTAATCTCAGGGTTGTCATCATAGATATATGTGGTGTTGATACAGATTGATTTGTCTGGATTGGAATGGAAGGACTTGGAGAAGGCATAAGAAGACATGAGCTTGATTTATAAAATACATTGTAATCATTGTGGATTGTATACTCCAAATACCTAATGCTGTCGTTGTTCTGTGTTACTTAATGATAAATAGTATGTAAGTGTTCGTAAAGTACAATCCGAGAATGTCATGAGTCGTTCTATATGTTGTTTAACATGTCCCTCTAGTGGCTCAATTGTGACACAACGTCTTCATCAAGTGTAGTAAAGTTGAAATGTACAATACTGCATGATATCAGATAACGTCCAGCTGTAAATAAATGTTGTATTGTGTAAGTAGTTGATGGTAAAATGTTAGAATATGCAATTACATGTAACACTTTGTAATAACATTCAGTAATAAACCATTTGTAACGCATTTCCAATTTTCTCACCATTAAATATTAATGCCACACTTGCAAAATGTTACTCAGCTTGGTATTCTCACATTTATAAATAACTGCTGCAGCATATACAACACAACAGCGCAAGAGACCACAGCAGACACTTCAACCTCAACATACTGGTTATGAAAACTACCACTACTCTCACTACATCACTGCTGCCAGGTCAGGGGTCACACCAGAGCAGCTCTCTCAGATACTGTTTAGGGCCATCCTCTGACACAGCCTGGTATAGAGGTCCTGGATGGCAGAAAGCTTGGCCCCAGTGATGTACTGGGCCGTACTCACTACCCTCTGTGGTGCCGAGCAGTTACAATACCAGGCAGTGATGCAACCAGTCAGGATGCTCTCGATGTTGCAGCTGTAGAACTTTTTGAGGATCTGAGGACCCATGCTATATATTTTCAGTCTCCTGAGGGGGAATAGGCTTTGTCATGCCCTCTTCATGACTGTCTTAGTGTGTTTGGACCATGATAGTTGTTGGTGATGTGGGCACCAAGGAACTTGAAGCTCTCAACCTACTCCACTACAGCCCCGTCGATGAGAATGGGGGTGTGCTCTGTCCTCCTTTTCCTGTAGTCCACAATTATCTCCTTTATCTTGATCACGTTGAGGGAGAGGTATTTTCTCTGGCACCACACGGCCAGGTCTCTGACCTCCTCTCTATAGCCTGTCTCATCGTTGTCGGTGATCAGACCTACCACTTTTGTGTCATCAGCAAACTTAATGATGGTGTTGGAGTCGTGCCTGGTCATGCAGTCATGAGAGAACAGGGAGTACAGGAGGGGACTGAGCACGCACCCCTGAGGAGCCCCCATGTTGAGGATCAGTGTTGCAGATGTGTTGTTACCTATCCTTACCACCTGGGGGCTGCCCATCAGGAAGTCCATTCTGAGCATTTTAAATGGGAAAATATAGTATGTGTGATGATTTGGCCACTTAAAGGTTTTTAAACATGGTACATAGGATAACTGTGCAGACTAATTGTTTTTGGTGATGTCAGTGCTCAATTTGGAACATAATCCACAACCTCAGGAAACGAGATGGCACGCCACATGTCAGCTGGCTGGTGTAGGAAAGCTGATGGTAAGGAAGTTTATGAGAGGGCATGACTTCATGGTGTACACACTTATAGCACATACAATCAGAATTAGTAGTGGGATTCCATATGAACATTCCATAGACATTTAGAAATGTCAATCTGAAATGAATTATGAACCATAGTTCTTCAAGTCGAGGGAGACTTTGTCTCAGTTACATCATGAGGACAAATACTTTTTGTCAGACATCAGAACAACCAAACTGTATTCTGACCCAATCACCCCTTGATGTTTTTTTTAATGTGACTAAGAAATGTGATTTCCAGTTCAGTTCAGTTGTATCGATCAGTGATCTCAAAATCACTTCAAGTAATTAGGGGCAGTTCAAAATGTACTGGGAATATTTTCACATGAACCTCCCCTTGTACTGTAAAAACAAATGTACACACCCTTCCCCCTCATATAATTAACTTGAGATAATGCTTAGAAATGTGGATATCGACATTGCCACTTCCGAATACTTTTGTGGCACAGTCAATGCCACGCAGGGCTACGGGCCAGAAAGTTGAGGGCTCGCCGAACACCACTGATGTGCTCAATCTCCTTGGATGTTTCATGAGGTGTCACAGGAGTCGTTGAAAGGGGACCAAGGCTCAGCGTGTAGAGTGCTCATTCTTACTTTATTTTATAGAGAACTCTTAAACAAAATAACAAAACGACAGCCGACAGTTCCGTAAGGTACTCAGACAAAACGGAAAACAACTACCCACAAAACCCAAAGGTAGAACAGGCTGCCTAAGAATGGCTTCCAATCAGAGACAACGATAGACACCTGCCTCTGATTGGAAACCATACCCGGCCAAAACTTGAAAACAAAACATAGAAATGGAAATCTAGAAAAAGCCCACATAAAAACATAAAACCCAAAACCACCCGAAAACCACCACCTGTCACGCCCTGACCACTCTACTATGGAAAATGACCTCTTACAAGGGTCAGGACGTGACATGAGGCCTACAATTCGATGAGAGCCAGCTGCAGACAATTAGCATCTAGGGGGATATCAGATTTCCAACATTTTGATTCCAATTATATAAAATATATGGAACGCAACATAGGTTTTCAACAATAGGTTTCTGTGCCAATGCATCACACAACTAATAAACAAAGCATACTGACTTCAGGCGCTTCAATATCATGGCTTGCATTTTCAACACCACAATAAACAGACTTTGACAATCGTGAGAAACAGAAAATACATCCCTCCCTACCTTCTAGGCTTTGCCAGTTTCGAAGGCTTAGCTTTAAAATCTGGCAGGTTCATTAAATAGTACCCGCAAAACACCAGTCTCAACGTCAACAGTGAAGAGGCGACTCTGGGATGCTGGCCTTCTAGGTAGAGTTCCTCTGTCCAGTGTCTGTGTTCTTTTGCCCATCTTAATCTTTTATTTTTATTGGCCAGTCTGAGATATGGCTTCTTCTTTGCAACTCTGCATAGAAGGCCAGCATCGCGGAGTTGCCGCTTCAATGTGACTGTCACGGTTGTCGTCTGGAATGGAGGACCAAAACGCAGCAGGAATGTGGATGCTCATCTTGTATATTTATTTAAATAACAAGAACACCAAAAAACAACAAAAGAAAACGAAACGAACTCACGAACAACGAAACAGTCTTGTCACAAACAATCTCCCACAAACACTAAACCAAACACATACCCATATATAGGACTCTCAATCAGAGGCAACGAGAAAGCACCTGCCTCCAATTGAGAGTCCAACCCCCCATTAACCTAAACATAGAAATACAACCAACTAGACTAAACATAGAAATACATAAACAAGGAACAGTGCCCAAAAACCCCGGAATACATAAATCAAATACCCTTCTACAAAAACACCACCCCGAACCACATAAATCAAATACCCTCTGCCACGTCCTGACCAAACTACAATAACAAATAACCCTTATACTGGTCAGGACGTGACAGTGACGTTGAGACTGGTGTTTTGCGGGTACTGTTTAATGAAGCTGCCTGTTGAGGACTTGTGAGGCATCTGTTTCTCAAACTTGACACTAATGTACTTGTCCTCTTGTACAGTTTTGCACCGGGGCCTCCCACTCCTCTTTCTATTCTGCTTAGAGCCAGTTTGCTCTGTTCTGTGAAGGGAGTAGTTCACAGTGTTACACAAGATCTTAGGTTCTTGGCAATTTCTCCCATGTGCCTTAATTTCTCAGAAAAAGAATAGACTGACGAGTTTCAGAAGAAGGTTATTTGTTTCTGGCCATTTTGAGCATGTAATCGGACCCACAAATGTTGATGCTCCGATTACTCAACTTTTCTAAATAAGGAACGCTTTATTGCTTCTTTAAACAAGACTACAGTTTTCAGCTGTGCTAACATAATTGCAAAAGGATTTACTAACTATAAATTAGCCTTTTAAAATTATAAACTTGAATTAGCTAACGCAACGTGCCATTGGAACACAGGAGTGATTGTTGCTGATAATGGGCCTCTGTTCGCCTATTCCATTAAAAATCTGCCGTTTCACACTACAATAGTCATTTACAACATTGACAATGTTTTCTTTGAAAAACAAGGACATTTCTAAGTGACCTCAAACATTTGAACGGTAGTGTACAGTCGTGGCCAAAAGTTTTGAGAATGACACAAATATTCATTTTCATTAAGTCTGCTGCCTCAGTTTGTATGATGCCAATTTGCATATACTCCAGAATGTTATGAAGAGTGATCAGATGAATTGCAAATAGCTGAAATGTCCCTCTTTGCAATGCACATGAACTGAATCATTGTTCTTCCTCTGTCAACCATGGTTACCTGCAAGGAAACACGTGTCGTCATCATTGCTTTGCACAAAAAGGGTGTGATATTGAAGGATATTGCTGCCAGTAAGATTGCACCTAAATCAACAATTTATCGGATCATCAAGAACTTCAAGGAGAGCGGTTCAATTGTTTTGAAGAAGGCTTCAGGGCACCCAAGAAAGTCCAGCAAGTGCCAGGACCGTCTCCTAAAGTTGATTCAGCTGCGGGATCGGGGCACCACCAGTACAGAGCTTGCTCAGGAATGGCAGCAGGCAGGCAGGAGTGCATCTGCATGCACAGCGAGGCGAAGACTTGGAGGGTGGCCTGGTGTCAAGAAGGGCAGCAAAGAAACCACTTCTCTCCAGGAAAAACATCAGGGACAGACTGATATTCTGTAAAAGGTACAGGAATTGGACTGCTGAGGACTGGGGTAAAGTTATATTCTCTGATGAATCCCTTTTTCCGATTGTTTGGGGCATCCGGAAAAAGCTTGTCCAGAGAAGACAAGGTGAGCTCTACCATTAGTCCTGTGTCATGCCAACAGTAAAGCATCCTGAGACCATTCATGTGTGGGGTTGCGTCTCAGCCAAGGGAGTGGGCTCACTCATAATTTTGCCTAAGAACACAGCCATGAATAAAGAATGATACTAACACATCCTCCGTGAACAACTTCTCCCAACCATCCAGGAACAGTTTGGTGACGAACAATGACTTTCCAGCATGATGGAGCACATTGCCATAAGGCAAAAGTGAAAATTAAGTGGCTCTGTAAGTAACATCTGACAAAAATATCTAAAGACACTGAGGCAGCAGACTTTGTGAAAAATAATATTTGTGTCATTCTCAAAACTTTGCCACGTCTTCATATACATTACATAGACACAGACACATTACATAGATACATTACATAGACACAGACACATTACATAGATACATTACATATATACATTTCATTGATACACATACATTACAACAACTCAGCAAAAAAAGAAACGTCCCTTTTTCAGAAACGTCCCTTTTCCTGTCTTTCAAAGATAATTTGTAAATATCCAAATAACTCACAGATCTTCATAGCAAAGGGTTGAAAAACTATTTCCCATGCTTGTTCAATGAACCATAAACAATTAATGAACATGCACATGTGGAAAGGTTGTTAACCTCTTATGGCTAGGGGGCAGTATTTTCACGGCTGGATAAAAAACGTACCCGATTTAATCTGATTATTAGTCCTGCCCAGAAACTAGAATATGCATATAATTATTAGCTTTGGATAGAAAACACTCCAAAGTTTCTAAAACTGTTTGAATGGTGTCTGTGAGTATAACAGAACTCATTTGGCAGGCCAAAATCTGAGAAGATTCTGTTCAGGAAGTACCCTGTCTGACCATTTCTTCCCCTTGTTGATTCTCTCTATCTATTACAAGGGATCTCTGCTGTTACGTGACACTTCCCACGTCTCCAATGGGCTCTCAGAGCCCGGGAAAAACAGGAATGACGTAATTCAAAGCCCTAGCTGAAACACACGAGAGCTTTTGCTAAGTGGTCTATCAGCAGACAAAAGACTTAGGCGCATGCACGGTCCGCCCCCGTCTTTCTGTTTTTCCCTCAGTTTTACAGACACGCAGATTCCCGGTCGGAATATTATCGCTTTTCTACGAGATAAATTGCATAAAAATTGATTTTAAACAGCGGTTGACATGCTTCGAAGTACGGTAATGGAATAATTAGAATTCTTTTGTCACATTATGCGCCATGCGCACGACCGTGATTTACCATTCTGATAGTGTCTAGAATGCACGAACAAAACGTTGCTGATGGAACATAACGATGGATTATTTGGGACCAAACCTACATTTGTTATTGAAGTAGAAGTCCTGGGAGTGCATTCTGACGAAGAACAGGAAAGGTAAGACCATTTTTCTTATAGGAAATGTGATTTTGGTGAAGGCTAAACTGGGTGGGTGTCTAAATAGCTAGCCCGTGATGGCTGGGCTATGTACTTAGAATATTGCAAAATGTGCTTCATCCGAAAAGCTATTTTAAAATCGGACATATCGAGTGCATAGAGAAGTTCTGTATCTATAATTCTTAAAATAATTGTTATGCTTTTTGTGAACGTTTATCGTGAGTAATTTAGTAAATTGTTAGTAAATTCCCTGGAAGTTTGCGGGGGGTATGCTAGTTCTGAACGTCACATGCTAATGTAAAAAGCTGTTTTTTGATATAAATATGAACTTGATTGAACAGACATGCATGTATTGTATAACATAATGTCCTAGGTGTGTCATCTGATGAAGATCATCAAAGGTTAGTGCTGCATTTAGCTGTCTTCTGGGTTTTTGTGACATTATATGTTAGCTTGAAAAATGGGTGTCTGATTATTTCTGTCTGGGTACTCTGCTGACATAATCTAATGTTTTGCTTTCGCTGTAAAGCCTTTTTGAAATCGGACAGTGTGGTTAGATTAACGAGAGTCTTGTCTTTAAATAGCTGTAAAATAGTCATATGTTTGAAAAATGGAAGTTTTCGGATTTTAGAGGAATTTGTATTTCGCGCCACGCCCATCATTGGATATTGGAGCAGACGTTCCGCTAGCGGAACATCTAGATGTAATTAAGACACTAACAGCTTACAGACAGTAGGCAATTAAGATCACAGTTATGAAAACTTAGGACACTAAAGAGACCTTTCTACTGACTCTGAAAAACACCAGAAGAAAGATGCCCAGGGTCCCTGCTCATCTGCGTGAACATGCCTTAGGCATGCTGCAAGGAGGCATGAGGACTGCAGATGTGGCCAGGGCAATAAATTGAAATGTTCGTACTGTGAGACGCCTAAGATAGCATTACAGGGAGACAGGATGGACAGCTGATCGTCCTCGCAGTGGCAGACCAGGTGGAACAACACCTGTACAGGATTGGCACTTCCGAACATTACACCTGCGGGACAGGTACAGGATGGCAACAACAACTGCCCGAGTTACACCAGGAACGCACAATCCCTCCATCAGTGCTCAGACTATCCGCAATAGGCTGAGAGAGGCTGGACTGAGGTCTTGTAGGCCTGTTGTTAGGCAGATCCTCACCAGACATCACTGTCAACAACGTCGCCTATGGGCACAAACCCACCGTTGCCGAACCAGACAGGACAAGCAAAAAGTGCTCTTCACTGACAATTCGCAGTTTTGTCTCACCAGGGGTGATGGTCAGATTTGCTTTTATCGTCGAAGGAATGAGCGTTACACCGAGGCCTGTGCTCTGGAGCGGGATCGAATTGGAGGTGGAGGGTCCATCATGGTCTGGGGCAGGCAATCTCAACGCTGTGCGTTACAGGAAAGACATCCTCCTCCCTCATGTGGTACCCTTCCTGCAGGCTCATCCTGACATGACGCTCCAGCATGACAATGCCACCAGCCATACTGCTCATTCTGTGCATGATTTCCTGCAAGACAGGACCGTCAGTGTTCTGCCATGGCCAGCGAGAGCCCGGATCTCACTGGCCATGGCAGATAGATACAGGCACATTACATAGACATATTACATAGTCTAGCAGGATCAAGGGTGTGGGGTTTCCACGTCACCAATTTCAATAACAAAACAGGCACTAGTAGTACAAATAGAATGCTAAGGGGAAGTTTTGTAGGGATTTTTGTACACTGGGGAAGAGGGGGAAATGCACCAATCACCTCACAGTCCACAAACTGTTCTCGTTGTCAGTTCCGTTTTCTAGGGGTAATTCTCACACTCGGGGTCCTCAGCCAATCTGGTCCTGTACACAAGGGGGGTAATCCAACAATAACAACCTATCCCTCAACGTAGCCAAGACTAAGGAGATGATTGTGGACTACAGGAAAAGGAGGACCGAGCACACCCCCATTCTCATCGACGGGGCTGTAGTGGAGCAGGTTGAGAGCTTTAAGTTCCTTGGTGACCACATCAACAACAAACTAGAATGGTCCAAACACACCAAGACAGTCATGAAGAGGGCACGACAAAGCCTATTCCCCCTCAGGAAACTAAAAAGACTTGGCATGGGTCCTGAGATCCTCAAAAGGTTCTACAGCTGCAACATCGAGAGCATCCTGAATGGTTGCATCACTGCCTGGTACGGCAATTGCTCGGCCTCTGACCGCATGGCACTACAGAGGGTAATGCGTACGGCCCAGTACATCACTGGGGCTAAGCTGCCTGCCATCCAGGACCTCTACACCAGGCGGTGTCAGAGGAAGGCCCTAAAAATTGTCAAAGACCCCAGCCACCCCAGTCATAGACTGTTCTCTCTTCAACCGCATAGCAAGCGGTACTGGAGTCTTAGACAAAAAGATTTCTCAACAGTTTTTACCCCCAAGCCATAAGACTCCTGAACAGGGAATCAAATGGCTACCCGGATTATTTGCAATGTGTGCCCATCCAACCCCTCTTTTTACGCTGCTGATACTCTCTATTTATCAAACAAGCAAAGTCACTTTAACTATACATTCATGTACATAATACCTCAAGTGGGCTGACCATCCAGTGCTCCCGCACATTGGCTAACCGGGCTATCTGCATTGTGTCCTGCCACCCCCTCGTTTACGCTACTGCTACTCTCTATTCATCATATATGCATAGTCACTTTAACCATATCTACATGTACATACTACCTCAATCAGTCTGACTAACCGGTGTCTGTATATAGCCTTGCTACTTTTATTGCCTCGCTACTGTATATAGCCTGTCTTTTTACTATTGTTTTATTTCTTTACTTACCTATTGTTCACCTAATACCTTTTTTGCACTATTGGTTAGAGCTTGTAAGTAAGCATTTCACTGTAGTGTCTACACCTGTTGTATTTGGCGCATGTGACAAATAAACTTTGATTTGATTTGAACAGTCCAGGTCAAAACGTGTAATCACACGGCTCTGGCCCCGCGGCTATTGCTCCCACTTCTTGCACTCCTCATACCTTGCTTGGTTCGCTCCACCTCTGCCCTGTTGTTCAGGATGCTTCCTCCTTTATCCCCAAGCAATCCCTGGCTTAACGAATTCCAGTCTTGCCTCATTGGGGCAGGAAGTCAATTTAAGGATTGGAGGTGGAGCCAGCAAACTGCAATGTCTCTCTCCTCAAATACCACTCCCCTCACCTCTCCCTGCCAGCTGCCACAGTAGATACAGATACATTACATAAGTAAATATACATTACATAGATACATTACATAGACATATTACATAGATACATTACAAAGATACAGATGCAATACATAGATACAGACACATTAAATATATATATTACATAGATACAGTACATACAGTTGAAATCAGAAGTTTACATACACCTTAGCCAAATACATTTAAACTCAGTTTTTCACAATTCCTGACATTTAATCCTAGTAAAAATTCCCTGTTTTAGGTCAGTTAGGATCACCACTTTTATTTTAAGAATGTGAAATGTCAGAATAATAGTAGAGAGAATTCTTTATTTCAGCAATTTTTTCTTTCATCACATTCCCAGTGGGTCAGAAGTTTACATACACTCAATTGGTATTTGGTAAATTCTTTAAATTGGGGCAAGCATTTCAGGTAGCTTTCCACAAGCTTCCCACAATAAGTTGGGTGAATTTTGGCCCATTCTTCCTGACAGAACTGGTGTAACTGAGTCAGGTTTGTTGGCCTCCTTGCTCGCACACACTTTTTCAGTTCTGCCCGCACATTTTCTATAGGATTGAGGTCAGGGCTTTGTGATGGCCATTCTAATACCTTGACTTTGTTGTCCTTAAGTCATTTTGCCTCAACTTTGGAAGTATTATTGGGGTCATTGTCCATTTGGAAGACTCATTTGCAATCAAGCTTTAACTTCCTGACCAATGTCTTGAGTTGTTGCTTCAATATATCCACATAAGTTTCTTTCCTCATGATGCCATTTATTTTGTGAATTGCACCACTCCCTCCTGCAGCAATGCACCCCCACAACATGATGCTGCCACCCCTGTGCTTCATGGTTGGGATGGTGTTCTTTGGCCCCCTTTTTCCTCCAAACATAATGATGGTCATTATGGCCAAACAGTTAAATTTTTGTTTCATCAGACCAGAGGACATTTCTCCAAAAAGTACGATCTTTGTTCCCATGTGCAGTTTCAAGTGTTTGGAAATTGCTCCAAAGGATGAACCAGACTTGTGGTCTATAATTTTTTTTCTGAGGTCTTGGCTTATTTCTTCTGATTTCCCCATGATGTCAAGCAAAGAGGCACTGAGTTTGAAGGTAGGCCTTGAAATACAGCCACAGGTACACCTCCAATTGACTCAAATTATGTCAATTAGCCTAACAGAAGCTTCTAAAGCCATGACATCATTTTCTGTAATTTTCCAAGCTGTTTAAAGGCACAGTCAACTTAGTGTATGTAAACTTCTGACCCACTGGAATTGTGATACAGTGAATTATAAGTGAAATAATCTGTCTGTAAACAATTGTTGGAAAAATGACTTGTGTCATGCGCACAGTTGATGTCCTAACCAACTTGCCCAAACTATAGTTTGGTAACAAGAAATGTGTGGAGTGGTTGAAAAACTAGTTTTAATGACTCCAACATAAGTATATGTAATCTTCCGACTTCAATTGTAGATACAGACACATTAAATAGATACAGATACACTACATAGAAACATTACATAGATACAGATACATTACATAGATACATTACAGAGATACAGACACATTATATAGATACAGACACATTACACAGATACAGACACATTAAAAAGATACCTTACATATATATACATTACATAGATACAGACACATAAATAGACACATTACATAGATACAGATACATTATATAGAAACAGACACATTAAATAGATAGATACAAACAGATTACATAGATACATTACATAGATACATTACATAGATACAGACACATTACATATAGATACATTACATAGATACATTCCATAGATACATCACATAGATGCATTACATATACACATAACATAGATACATAACATAGATACAAAACATAGATATATTACATAGATACAAAACATAGACACATTACATATATACATTCCATAGATACAGATACATTACATAGACACATTACATATATACATTACATAGATAAAGATACATTACATAGATGCATTACATAGATACATGACATAGATTCATTACATAGACACATTACATAGACACATTACATAGATACATTACATAGATACATTACATAGTTACATTACATAGTTACATTGTCACGTCCTGACCAGTAAAAGGGGTTATTTGTCACTGTAGTTTGGTCAGGGCGTGGAAGAGGGTGTTTGTTTTGTGTGTTTTGGTGTTTTTGGTTTAGGTTCTATGTTTTCTATTTCTATGTTTAAATCTAGTTTTCTATTTCTATGTTGGGTTTTTGGTAGGACCTCCAATTAGATACAGCTGGTTGTCGATGTCTCTAATTGGAGGCCATATTTAGTTGAGGTTTGTTTCACTTGTGTTTTGTGGGTGGTTATTTCCTCTATAGTCTGTGCACCTTATGGGACTGTTTCGTCGTTTGTTTATTTTGTTCAAGTGTTAATTCTAATAAATTAAGAAGATGAGCACTTTACCCGCTGCGCCTTGGTCCAATCCTTACGACACCCCTGACAGAACCACCCACCAGAAAAGGACCAAGTAGCGGAAGAAGGAGCAGCAGGAGAAATATTTGGAGTCGTGGACATGGGAGGAGATCTTAGATGGAAAGGGACCATGGAGGCAGGCTGGGGAGTACCGGCAACCGAGGGAGGAAACGGAGGCAGCAAAGGCAGAGCGGCGCTATTATGAGGCGCTGTATAGGCCCAAAGGCATGTGCGAGAGGCAGCCCCAAAAAATGGTTTTGAGGGCGGCACACGGGGACTTGGGCAGAGTCAGGGTGGAGTCCTGAGCCAACTCCCTGTGCTTACCGTGGGGAGCGGGTGACGAGGAGAGCACTGAGCTACGCAGAAATGCGCACGGTGTCGCCCATACGCACTCACAGTCCGGTGCGACCAGTAAGGCCTCTGCAGTGTTGCCAGGCGAGAGATGGCCGACAGCCAGGGAGAAGTGCGCCGGCGCAGCGCATCTAGCCAGCAGTGCGTCTCCTCGGTCCAGCTTATCCTGCGCCTGCTCTACGCACGGCAGCCCTCACTCTCCAGCACAGCCCAGTTCGCCCTGTGCCAGCACTCCGCCCGTGCCGGGCTACAGTGACCACTCAGCCAGAACGGGGTTTGCCAGCCCTGAGTTCCAGACCGCCGGTGCGCCTCAACGGCCCAGTGTGCCCCGTGCCCACTCTACACACCCAATCTCCTGTAAGTCTCCCCAGTCGGGGTCGACCGGTCCCAGCTCCATGCAGGAGGCCTCCAGCAACGCTCCTCAGCCCAGAGCTTCCAGCCCTGAGCCTCCAGCGACGCTCCTCAGCCCAGAGCTTCCAGCCCTGAGCCTCCAGCGACGCTCCTCAGCCCTGAGCCTCCAGCGACGCTCCTCAGCCAGGAGCCTCCAGCGACGCTCCTCAGCCCGGAGTCTCCAGCGATGCCTCTCAGCCCGGGGCCTCCAGTGACGCTCCTCAGCCCGGAGTTTCCAGCGACGCTCCTCAGCCCGGAGCCTCCAGTGACGCTCCTCAGCCCGGAGTCTCCAGCGACGCCTCTCAGCCCGGGGCCTCCAGCGACGCCGCGCAGTCCAGAGTCTTCTGAACGGGAGCTACACCCAGAGCCAGAGCTACCTCCGTAGTGGGAGGATTGGGAAGGGGGGGGTGTAGCACAGGGACCGTTCGTTGACGGTGGCCACCATCCCTTCCCTCCCTTTAAGTTTGGGGTTGTTTTTGTGGGTTTTTCGTTTTTGAGGTGCATTCGGGGTGTGCACCTTTGGGGGGGTACTGTCACGTCCTGACCTGTAAAAGGGGTTATTTGTCACTGTAGTTTCGTCAGGGCGTGGCAGGGGGTGTTTGTTTTGTGTGTTTTGGTGTTTTTGGTTTAGGTTCTATGTTTTCTATTTCTATGTTTAACCTGTTTGGGCTAGGGGGCAGTATTGAGAATTTTGGAAAAAATATGTGCCCATTTTTAACTGCCTCCTACACCAACTCAGAAGCTAGAATATGCATATTATTGTTCAGGTTTGGATAGAAAACACCCTAAAGTTTCTAAAACTGTTTGAATGGTGTCTGTGAGTATAACAGAACTCCTATGGCAGGCAAAAACCTGACAAGGTTTCATGCAGGAAGTGGCCTGTCTGACAAGGAGTCGTTCTTCTTGCCTCTGTTTATTGAAGAGTAAGGATCTTAGCTGTAACGTGACAATTCCTAGGGCTCCAATAGGCTCTCAGAACCCGGGAAAAACCTGAAGGATGACGAGTCAGCCTCAGGCTGAAACAGATTATCGCCTTTTCCAAGTGTCCCATTAGGCGTCAATGCAATGAGGCGCGTGCGCGATTCGCCCCCGTGGAGAAATTTCATTCGGCTGTTTAGCTTATTGCAGATTCCCGGTCTGAATATTATCGCTTTTCTATGAGATAAATGGCATAAAAATTGATTTTAAACAGCGGTTGACATGCTTCGAAGTACGGTAATGGAATATTTAGAAATTTGTTGTCACGCCATGCGCCATGCTCGTGACCGTGATTTAGTATTCTGATAGTGTCTAGAACGCATGAACAAAACGTCGCTGATGGAACATAACGATGGATTATTTGCGACCAAACCTACATTTGTTATTGAAGTAGAAGTCCTGGGAGTGCATTCTGACGAAGAACAGGAAAGGTAATCCAATTTTTCTTATAGGAAATGTGATTTTGGTGAAGGCTAATCTTGCCGGGTGTCTAAATAGCTAGCCCGTGATGGCTGGGCTATGTACTTAGAATATTGCAAAATGTGCTTCATCCGAAAAGCTATTTTAAAATCGGACATATCGAGTGCATAGAGGAGTAATGTATCTATAATTCTTAAAATAATTGTTATGCTTTTTGTGAACGTTTATCGTGAGTAATTTAGCAAACTGTTAGTAAATTCCCCGGAAGTTTGCGGGGGGTATGCTTTTTCTGAACGTCACATGCTAATGTAAAAAGCTGTTTTTTGATATAAATATGAACTTGATTGAACAGACATGCATGTATTGTATAACATAATGTCCTAGGTGTGTCATCTGATGAAGATCATAAAAGGTTAGTGCTGCATTTAGCTGTGGTTTGTGTTTATGTGACATTATATGCTAGCTTGAAAAATGGGTGTCTGAATATTTCTGGCTGGGCACTCTCCTGACAATCTAATGTTTTGCTTTCATTGTAAAGCCTTTTTGAAATCGGACAGTGTGGTTAGATTAACGAGAGTCTTGTCTTTAAATAGCTGTAAAATAGTCATATGTTTGAGAAATTGAAGTAATAGTATTTCAAACGATTCAAAAATCGCGCCACTGGATTGAAGTGGCTGTTACGCAGGTGGGACGAATTCGTCCCACCTGCGCCAGAGAGGTTAAGTCTAGTTTCCTATTTCTATGTTGGGTTTTTGGTAGAACCTCCAATTAGAGGCAGCTGGTTGTCGTTGTCTCTAATTGGAGGCCATATTTAGTTGAGGTTTGTTTCACTTGTGTTTTGTGGGTGGTTATTTCCTGTAATGTCTGTGCACCTTATGGGACTGTTTTGTCATTTGTTTCTTTTATTCAAGTGTTAATTCTTTAAGAAGATGAGCACTTTACCTGCTGAGCCTTGGTCCAATCCTTACGACGCCCCTGACATAGATACATCACATAGATACATCACATAGATACAGATACATCACTTAGATACAGATACATCACATAGATACATTACATAGACACATTACATATATACATTACATAGATACAGATACATTACATATATAGTTTACATAGATACATTACATAGATACCTAAACATTACATTGATACATTACATAGATACATTTAATAGATATTGATACATTACATAGATACATTACATAGATACAGACACATTAGAGAGATACAGACCGAAAATGTTGGTACTTTTCACACATTAGCCAGCTTCTGACATTCTTTTTAAAATTGGTTATGGTTGGTACAGCTTTGAGTTGTTGGAGTAATTTGTTCCACTCAACTGTGCCTGTATATATAAATGTAGTTAACCTGTTTGGGGTAGGGGGCAGTATTGAGAATTTTGGAAAAAATATGTTCCCATTTTTAACTGCCTCCTACACCAACTCAGAAGCTAGAATATGCATATTATTGTTCAGGTTTGGATAGAAAACACTCTGAATTTTCTAAAACTGTTTGAATGGTGTCTGTGAGTATAACAGAACTCCTATGGCAGGCAAAAACCTGACAAGGTTTCAAGCAGGAAGTACCCTGTCTGACAAGGAGTCGTGCGTCTTGCATCTTTTTATTGAAAAGTAAGGATCTTAGCTGTAACGTGACAATTCCCAGGGCTCCAATAGGCTCTCAGAGCCCGCGAAATAACTGAAGGTTTACGAGGGAGCCTCAGGTTGAAACAGATTATCGCCTTTTGTAAGTGGATGCTCCGAGGACCTTTGAATGATGCGCGTGCATGAGTCGCTTCTGAGGAGAAATTTTATTCGGCTGTTTAGGCTCAATGCATACTCCCGGTCGGAATATTATCACTAATCTACGAGTTGAATGGCATAAAAATTGGTTTTAAACAGCGGTTGACATGCTTCGAAGTACGGTAATGGAATAGTTAGACATTTTTGACACGCCAATGCGCCATGCGCGGGACCGCGAAGAAGCATTCTAGAACTCACGAACAAAACGTCGCTGTTTGGATATAACGATGGATTATTTGGGACCAAACCAACATTTGTTATTGAAGTAGAAGTCCTGGCAGTGTATTCTGATGAAGAACAAGCAAGGTAAGAACATTTTTCTTATAGGAAATGTGATTTTGGTGGATGCTGACCTGGGTGGGTATCTAAATAGCTAGCCCTGTAATGCCGGGCTATGTACTTAGATTATTGCAAAATGTGCTTCATCCGAAAAGCTATTTTAAAATCGGACATATCGAGTGCATAGAGGAGTAATGTATCTATAATTCTTAAAATAATTGTTATGCTTTTTGTGAACGTTTATCGTGAGTAATTTAGCAAACTGTTAGTAAATTCAACGGAAGTTTGCCGGGGGTTATGCGTTTTCTGAACGTCACATGCTAATGCAAAAAGCTGTTTTTTGATATAAATATGAACTTGATTGAACAGACATGCATGTATTGTATAACACAATGTCCTAGGTGTGTCATCTGATGAAGATCATCAAAGGTTAGTGCTGCATTTAGCTGTGGGTTGGGTTTTTGTGACATTATATGCTAGCTTGAAAAATGGCTGTCTGATTTTTTCTGGCTGGGCACTCTGCTGACATAATCTAATGTTTTGCTTTCGTTGTAAAGCCTTTTTGAAATCGGACAGTGGGGTTAGATTAACGAGATTCTTGTCTTTAAATAGCTGTAAAATAGTAATATGTTTGAGAAATTGAAGTAATAGTATTTCTAACGATTCAAAAATCGCACCACTGGAATTTCAGTAGCTGTTACGTAGGTGGGACGAAATCGTCCCACATACCCGAGAGAGGTTAAACAGCGGTTGACATGCTTCGAAGTACGGTAATGGAATATTTTGAAATGTTTTGTCACGAAACACGTCGGGCGCGTCACCCTTCTTTACCCATCGGATAGTGTCTTGAATGCACAAACAAAACGCCACTATTTGGATATAACTATGTATTATTTTGAACCAAACCAACATTTGTTATTGAAGTAGAAGTCCTGGGAGTGCATTCTGACGAAGACAGCAAAGGTAATCAAACTTTTCTAATAGTAAATCGGAGTTTGGTGAGTACCACACTTGGTGGGTGTCAAAATAGCTAGCCTGTGACTGCCAGGCTATCTACTCAGAATATTGCAAAATGTGCTTTCACCGAAAAGCTATTTTAAAATCGGACATAGCGAGTGCATAAAGGAGTTCTGTATTTTGTGAACGTTCATCATGAGTAATTTAGTAAATTCACCGGAAGTGTTCGGTGGGAATGCTAGTCACATGCTAATATAAAAAGCTGGTTTTTGATATAAATATTAACTTGATTGAACAAAACATGCATGTATTGTATAACATAATGTCCTAGGATTGTCATCTGATGAAGATCATCAAAGGTTAGTGCTGCATTTAGCTGTGGGTGTCTGATTATTTCTGGCTGGGTACTCTGCTGACATAATCTAATGTTTTGCTTTCGTTGTAAAGCCTTTTTGAAATCGGACAGTGTGGTTAGATTAACGAGAGTCTTGTCTTTAAAATGGTGTAAAATAGTCATATGTTTGAGAAATTGAAGTTATAGCATTTCTAAGGTATTTGAATAACGCGCCATGGGTTTACACTGGCTGTTGAGTAGCCCATAGAGGTTAAACTCTTATATTTAATATAGTGAAAATTAGACTTTCTGACTCAGGTTTTATGATGGTGGAAATCGCTCTTACAAATGGAAAATAGTTATATCGGTACCTGGGTGTAACGGTCTTCGTAGGAGGTGGACAAAGGCGCAGCGGGTTGAGTGCTCATTTTAACTTTTAATAAAGAACACTGAAAATACAAAACAAGAAAACGACTGGACGACAAACAGTAATGCAGGCTATACACAGCTATGCACAAACAACCTCCCACAATACCCATAACAAACACACCCCTATATATAGGACCTTCAATCGGAGGCAACGAGAAACAGCTGCCTCCAATTGAAGGCCCAATCCCAAGAAACTAAACATAGATCAGACATAGAAATACACTAACATAGAACATAGACCGATACTCTAAACAAACACCCCTATACATAAACACACACCCCGAACCACATAAAACAAATACCCCCCTGCCACGTCCTGACCAAACTACAGTAACAAATTACCCCGTTTCTGGTCAGAATGTGACAGTACCCCCCCAAAGGTGCAGACCCCGGATGCACCTCACACAAAACACAAAAATAACCCCCCCAAAAAACGTTTTAAAAAATAATCCCAACTAAATGGAGGGTGGCCAACGTCACCGATGGTTCTTGTTCTACACCCCCCCCCCCTCCCCAACCCACCTGCTGCAGAGGTGGCTCAGGCTCTGGCCTTATTCCCACACCTAACCTGTCCACCCCTGCTGAATGCCTCTGGCTGAAGCGCATTGCTGTAGACCTCGGGCTGAAGCGCTTCGCTGTAGACCTCAGGCAGAAGGACGACTCTGGGAGCTCCGGACTCTAGGGCGACTCTGGGAGCTCTGGACTGTAGGCGACTCTGGGAGCTCTGGACTGTAGGCGACTCTGGGAGCTCTGGACTGTAGGCCGTCTCACTCGGTTCCGGACTGTAGGCCGTCTCACTTGGTTCCGGACTGTAGGCGTCTCACTTGGTTCCGGACTGTAGGCGTCTCACTCGGTTCCGGACTGTAGGTCGTCTCTCTTGGTTCCGGACTGTGGGCCGTCTCTCTTGGTTCCGGACTGTGGGCCGTCTCTCTTGGTTCCGGACTGTGGGCCGTCTCTCTTGGTTCCGGACTGTAGGCCGTCTCACTCGGTTCCGGACTGTAGGTCGTCTCTCTTGGTTCCGGACTGTGGGCCGTCTCTCTTGGTTCTGGACTGTGGGCCGTCTCTCTTGGTTCTGGACTGTGGGCCATCTCTCTACGGGGCACTGTCGCCGGAAGCTCTGGACGAGGCACTGTTGCTGGATACTCTGGACAAGGCACTGTTGCCGGAAGTTCTGGACGAGGCACTGTTGCCGGAAGCCCTGATGTGTGGGGCTGGCTTAGGACGCGCCAGACTAAGGACATGCACCACAGGGCTAGTACGAGGAGCAGGGACAGGACGAGCTGGACTGGGCTGATGCACTGGAGGCCTGGTGCGTGGGGTGATAGTGGAGGTACCAGACTGGAGACACGCACCCCAAGGCTAGTGCGAGGAGCAGGAATAGGACGAGTTGGACTGGGCTGATGCACTGGAAGCCTAGTGCGTGGGGCTGGTACTGGAGGTATCAGACTGGAGACACGCACCCCAGGGCTAGTGCGAGGAGCGGGAACAGGACGTACTGGACTGGGCTGATGCACTGGAAGCCTAGTGCGCTGGGCTGGTACTGGAGGTATCAGACTGGAGACCCGCACCCCAAGGCTAGTGCGAGGAGCGGGAACAGGATACACTGGGCCGTCAAGGCGCACTGGCGGTCTCGGCGCAGTACTGGCACCACCTTTACTGGCTGGATGCCCGCTTCTCCCTGGCAAATGCGGGGCGCTGGCACAGCGCACACCGGCCTGTGAATGCTTGGCCTCAACGCCGTGCGCATCACTCCATAGCACGGGACCTGAGCAGTAATAGGCTGCCTCCGATAAGCACGGGGAGTTGGATTGGGGCTTAACCCTGGCCCAGCCAAACTACCCGTGTGCCCCCCCAAAAAATTTTTTGGGGGCTGCCTCTCAGGCTTAAATGCCAACCGTGTACCCCTGTAACAGTCCCGGTCTTCGCTCCACCTATTGCCGTTCCTCCCTTGCTGTCTCCACCTGTCTCCATGGCAGGGTCTTGTCCCCTGCCATTTTCTCCTCCCATGTCCAAGATGTCCTCCACTCCCTTCTCTCCCTGGCCCAGGATCCTTCCTCCTCCTGGACCCGCTGCTTGGTCTGTTGGTGGTGGGAGGTTCTGTAACAGTCATCGTAGGAAGTGGACCAAGGCGCAGCGGGTTGAGTGCTCATTTTAACTTTTAATAAAGAACATTGAAAATTCCAAACAAGAAAACGACTGGACGACAAACAGTAATGCAGGCTATACACAGCTATGCACAAACAACCTCCCACAATACCCATAACAAACACACCCCTATATATAGGACCTTCAATCAGAGGCAACGAGAAACAGCTGCCTCCAATTGAAGGCCCAATCCCAATAAACTTAACATAGAACTAAACACCCTAGATCAGACATAGAAATACACTAACATAGAACATAGACCAAAACTCCAGAAACTCTAAACAAACACCCCTCTACATAAACACACACCCCGAACCACATAAAACAAATACCCCCCTGCCACGTCCTGACCAAACTATAATAACAAATGACCCCTTTACTGGTCAGAACGAGACACTGGAGGCTGAGTCTGTGATAATTATGTGGACCAGACAAAGTTAAATTAATACTACTCTTCATTTCCACAGATGGCCAGCCGAGCTGCTTAAACTGCTTGACTTCCAGATGAGTATGAGTGGGAGTTTAAGTACAATTCTGTAGCTTAGTACAATATTCCTGAAGCTTAGTCTTTAGATGTTTGGGGCTGCTAGTGAACTATCATGTACAGGCATAATCAAAGTGACACTAGACTACTGCACTTGCCAGAGTCTTTATGGTGTCTATAGCAAGATTTTTCATTAAAAAAAATGGTGAAAACCCTTAATGGTGCTGCCCAAGCCAAAATAAGCTTTGGGCAAAGAGGGCCCTCTATCCACTCGATGATCAGTTCAGACAGCTGAGCTCCAGAAAACAAAGGGGTTAGCTGTTCTGAAGTTTCCCCTACCTGCATTTTCAGCTGTCTCTTCAAATGTAGAAGAGATACAGTAGTATGTGATCAGCTGAATTGTGTATATACTCACTAAAAACAGATGGTTCTATATGGTGCATATTGGGAGTTATTTGTCTTGTAACCATAGCAGATCCCTTTTTGGTGTAATATGGAACACTTTTTTTAAGGTTCTACACTTTACTGAATGCTGTTCTCAACTGGATGGTAGAGCCTGTTTTGACAATGGATTTAGAATTGTATATGAAACAAACCTTCACTTGAACCTCATTGGTCAATTCCCCTAACCCTCCTGCATCAATTAACACAATTTTGATGATACTGGGATGCTGGAGTTCAGTGTTGTGGCACTCTAACTTTTTCCATTCAGAGGTGTGTAAGAAAACTCAAAATCAGTCACCAAAGACATTGGATAAATGTCAGGAATTCAATTGGTGAGGGATTAATATAGCACCATTTGCAACGTTTCTCGTTGGTGGTAAGGTCAGGGCATGTCACCATTCCTGTTAGTAGAGAATTTGAATAGTAGGAATATGAAAATAGTTAAAATGTAAAAAGGCTAAAAAGCAAGAATCTTGTAAAAATGTTCTTAACCAGGTGGTTGATATGTCAGTAAAAAGTGAGGTGGACTAAGAATATGTACATGTAGTTTTTATTAAAAATACTTACTTTGGTAAAAAATATGTGTCACATCTGCTCCCGCAGGATTTTCATACTTCACACACTGACTAGCCGGGTCGTATGCCTGCTCCTGCCACACCCCCTAGTAGACATCCGGTGTCTCTTTGACCTGCAGCCATTCCCCCAGTACACTCTCTCTCCCTCTACCTCTCTCTCTCTGTGTGTGTGATTATGTGGTTGGAGACAGGTGTACTGGAGTCAGAGCAGATCCCCACCAGCTGCAACCCGTTCCATAATCAAGACCTCTGTAAATACTCAGTCCTGCCACTTTCACTCTGCCAGATCGTAATCTCCATTCAGTCTAGCTATTTGTTATTTAAGATCCTGTATTCTGCTGTGCCCATTTCCCTGCCTGACGCTGTTTATCCTCTCACTGCAGTTTTTCCGCTCTGACTCTGGTTCCTGTCTCCTGTTCCACATCTCACCACCCTGCTACCCTGTTCTGGATTCAGCACACCACCACTACCTTGGATCCCCCTCCGGACCTGTTTACCCAGTCCCAACACAGCTCACTCCAACCTCAGCCTCTACATCTGGTTTCCTACAACTCATCCGAGCTTCCCCGCACTCCATCTCTCCCTGTTATAATAAATACCTTGGTTCATTCATCCCTGTTCCCTTGTCTGAGTCTCATCTGGGGTTCCCCTGTGCTGCTCCGCATAACAATATGATTGAATCGTTTACAACACAGTGCCCCAAAACTGTACTCCAGCCTCCCAAAACGTAATATAAACTGCACTTTGTCATATATTATCTCAAAATTCAATCTGAACATGTTGGAAACATGGTGGAAGGACCTCAATTAATTGAAATGTAAGAAAACCAACGCCACATGAAAATGTATTCATTTCATACACACATATGCAATTAACATAATTTATACACATTTGACATCAGTCGAAATTCATTTTGAACAATGCTTAACTGCATACAGAAAAAAAGCCATTGGAAGCAGACCTAAAGTAATTTTTGTATTATTGTTGAAATTAGTAAAAGATTAGTAAAAAAATTCCATAACGGCATCGCTGGTATGACCCCTTTGACTTCTCAACTGTCTGGTAGAGTTTCGTTATTTCCAAAATAATCATCAAGTTCAAAAAAATAAACTATTGGAAATTCAACATGTCTTTCAAGAAGAGACAGTTAAACGTGTAAAGAACCATGATCGTAAGGTTCTAATTGAAACCTTCATGGTGCCATAAAGAACTCTTTCCTAAGGTTCTATAAAGGTTCTGTGGACTGGTGACAGGTTGTCACTTATCAAACCAATCAACTATTTTGCATAGATGGAGCTCCAAACAGAGGTTGTGTTTCTGAAATATGTTCAGCAACAAGCAAGCTGTCATAAGATACAAAACTAACGGTGAGCGTTAGAAGCCAGCCCTGCCATTGAAATTCAAAATGTGAAACGGAAGTTCTTTAGAGTTCCAATATTCAAGACAACAAAAGGAGATTTGGAAGGATGGCGTTGCGAAACTACAGGACACATCATGACATGTGTCATTTGGTCAGTGCATAAGAAAATAACAGTCAAGGAGTTGATAAGACGGTACATCTTTACGGTGTATGTTCTAATGGCATTTCATAGGAACATTCCATAGACCTGTAAAAATGTCCATCTGAACTGAATTATGAAACAATGATTCAAGTTGAGGGAGACAGTTACATCATTGGGACACATAATATTTATCAGACATCACCCTGCAGTATTCTGACACAATCATATTGTTTATTAAAGGTGTCAAACAAGAGAAAACACACAACACGCACACACACACACACACACACACACACACACACACACACACACACACACACACACACACACACACACACCCACACACACACACACACACACACACACACCAGCAAAAGTCTGTGACTGATGTCACTGGGACTATATCGTCTCTACTGTGTAACTCTTTAATGATGTTAGTTCGACATTTTTAAGTTTCTGACACCAGAGGGTCCTGTTATCACCTGTATGCAAGGCTCTGGAACAATGACGTCCAAAACTCTAAGGAATTCTACCAATTAAAGGTGTTGAAGAAAAACAAATGCTTTACTCAAGGGCCCTAATAAGGCATAAACATTCAAAGTGAACCTAAGTAAAGCTCCATTGTCATATGTGTGAGTGTAACAATGTTCCTTCTGTACCTCTCCTCGCCCCTACCTGGGCTCGAACCAGGGACCCTCTGCACACATCGACAAAAGTCAGCCTCGAAGCATCGTTACCTATCTCTCCACAAAACCCGCGACCATTGCAGAGCAAGCAACAACTACTTCAAGGTCTCAAAGAGAGTGACGTCACCGATTCCATTAGTCCTCAGCCTCAGTACAACCCTCACCCCTAAACGGGTCTCATTACGAGACCATGAGTCTGACTCACCTCTGCTACACATTTTACATTTTAGTCATTTAGCACATGGGGGGGTTGTGGCATTGATAAAGATACTCATTAAGAGGTAGGTTTTCAGACTAAACCTCCCCCTAACCTCTGTAGTGTTTTTGACAAATAACAAGACATTTTCACAAGTACAGAACTGATATTACATTTTTTTTTACCTGGTCTCTCTGAGTTGGCACATCCTGATTTCATGGGGCATGATCCATCATCAACACATATACAATATGATCCAGGGTCAATATAGACATATCTAACGTGCCAAAAGACTCTGGTGTGACCCCTGACCTGGCAACAGTGATGTAGTGAGAGTAGTGGTAGTGAGAGTAGTGTTCATAACCAGTATGTTGAGGTTGAAGTGTCTCCTGCTCTATTGTGTTTCCATCGTTCAGCCAGGTGATAGCAGGAAGAGGGATGTCACAGGTTAAAGACACAGGGATGTTCACCACCACACTCACATGTTCTGAACCTGGTTCTGACCACAGATAATGGGGGAGACTGGAGGTACAAAACACACATACTGTGTATTAACACACACACACACACACACATACATACATACAGACATACTGTACACCTACATTTTGTAGCATTCTGGGGTTGTTGTTTACGTACCATATACCTCCAGGCTGTACTCCTTGGCTACGTTGCTGACGGCCGTGCAAATACTGCCCCCTATCCCCAACAGGTTAAACTATTCTTCTGAACTAACTGCGCGAGCACAGTGGATTTGGATAACTCAACTGAATGCGCGAACAAAAAGGAGGTTTTTGGACATAAAGGATGGACTTTATCGAAACAAATGAACATTTATTGTGGAACTGGGTTTCCTTAGAGTGCATTCCAATGAAGATCATCAAAGGTAAGTGAATATTTATAATGCTATTTCTGAGTTTTGTTGACTCCACAAAATTGGCGGGTTTGGTTTTGTGACTGACCGCCGTACTCAGATTATTTCAAAGTGTGCTTTCGCTGTAAAGCTTTTTTGAAATCTGACACAGCGGTTGCATTAAGGAGAAGTGTATATATAATTCTTTGAATAAGAGTTTAATATTTGATCATCATTTATGATGAGTATTTCTGTAAATTGATGTGCTCATTCACCGGACGTTTTGGGAGGCAAAACATTTCTGAACATTACACGCCAATGTAAAATTGAATTTTTGGATATGAACTTTATCGAGCAAAACATACATGTATTGTGTAACATGAAGTCCTATGAGTGGCATCTGATGAAGATCATCAAAGGTTAGTGATTAATTTTAGCTGTATTTCTGGTGTTTGTGACGCCTCTCCTTGCTTGGAAAATGACTGTGTGGTTTTCCTTGTCTCGGTGCTGTCCTAACATAATCTAATGTTATGCTTTCGCCATGAAGCCTTTTTGAAATCGGACAATGTGGTTGGATTAACGAGAAGTGTATCTTTAAAATTGGATATAATAGTTGTATGTTTGAGAAATTTGACTATATGACATTTTTGTTGTTTTGAATTTGGTGCCGTGCTATTTCACTGGCTGTTGAATAGTGTGTGCCGCGGCTGGGACGCTGTCCCAGAGAGGATAACATATAATTCTGACACCAAACTGATACAAACTGACACCAAACCCACTTTGTCCAACTCGTTTAGAAGACAGCTATCTCATATTTCAAAGCAGGCCCAAAATTCACAGTGCCTTCTGTTTAATAAACAACTATAAAAACGTAAAACACGTAGTTACGTTCTAGCTGCGGGTCCATTTCCGACATTATGTGTAGGCCTAGCTGAGGCGACCCCGAATCCCGAGTTTCGGCTCGATAGGTCCTTCGGAGCCCGAGCAGCAACCTTAGCGAATGCTAAAAATTCACTTTTTCCGGGCGTTGCTATGGGGTCCCTGAAAGAGCTATCGGACAGAAACATTAGGGTCCATCTTTATGGGCCGAGGCGGTTTCAATGCACCTCTAGTCTTGTGACTCTGGGACTTTTCTAAATGTTGTCTTTTTGCGATGGTCAAAATGAATTGAAGTCATTACAAATGTACAAGGCTGTTTCTCGGCCTGAGAACGTTCCAGAGCCACATAACTCACCATGCAAGACCGACTTAAGCTCTAGAACAGGTTTCTAAAGTTTCAGAGCTCTAGGTCTGACGGTTCTTTGATAGTTCAAACGCAGGTAACTATTGCAGGCTCTGTGTGTCTCTAAGCCCAACACTGTGTCACTGCCCATTGACTCTGTGTGTGTGTGATTTCAGAAAATCACAGAAAATCACAGAAATCATGTAGATCTCCGAAATCCGCATTAACGGATTCGTCTGAACACGTCGCAACTGGATCTGTATCTTTTTGAATATTATTTTTTTTCTTTAACTTCTTAGGGCTAGGGGGTAGTATTGAGAATTTTGAAAGAAATATGTGCCCATTTTTAACTGCCTCCTACACCAACTCAGAAGCTAGAATATGCATATTATTGTTCAGGTTTGGATAGAAAACACTCTGAATTTTCTAAAACTGTTTGAATGGTGTCTGTAAGTATAACATAACTCATATGGCAGTCAAAACCCTGAGACAGATTCTGACAGGAAGTGGATACCTGATGTGTTGAATTACCTTTAAGCCTATGCCATTGAAGCACACAGGGGCTTATTAATGTTTGAGCACTTCCTATTGCTTCCAATAGATGTCACCAGTCTTTACAAAGTGTTTTGAGTCTTCTACTGTGAGATCTGACCGAACAAGAGCCATGGAACGGTGATGGCCGATTAGACTCTGGCGCGCGAGTTCATGTTGGGTACTCTCGTTCCAAAACGTTTTAAAAGAGAACGCAATCGTCCGCCTTGAATATTAATCATGTTCTGGTTAAAAAAGGCACTAATGATTTATGCTATACAACGTTTGACATGTTTGAACGGACGTAAATATTTTTTTTCCCCTCGTTCATGAAGCTTAGATAATGTGCTAACAACACGGAGCTTTTTGGACATAAATGATGAGCTTTTTCGAACAAAACTACATTCGTTATGGACCTGGGATTCCTGGAAGTGACATCTGATGAAGAGAATCAAAGGTAATGGATTATTTACATAGTATTTTCGATTTTAGATCTCTCCAACATGGCGGTTAGTCTGTATCGCAAAGTGTATTTTTCTGGGCGCAGTGCTCAGATTATTGCAAAGTGTGATTTCCCAGTAAGGTTATTTTTAAATCTGGCAAGCCGGTTGCGTTCAAGAGATGTAAATCTATAATTCTTTGAATGACAATATAATATTTTACCAATATTTTCGAATAGTAATTATTTAATTTGTTGTGCTGACTTGACTGCCGGTTATTGGAGGGAAACGATTTCCTGAACATCAACGCCATAGTAAAACGTTGTTTTTGGATATAAATATGAACTTGATAGAACTAAAAATGCATGTATTGTCTAACATAATGTCCTAGGAGTGTCATCTGATGGAGATTGTCAAAGGTTAGTGCATCATTTTAGCTGATTTTATGGTTTTGGTGAGGCCTGTCTTTGAATTGACAAAACATTACACACAGCTATTGTCAATGTACTCTCCTAACATAATCTAACTTTATGCTTTCGCCGTAAAACCTTTTTGAAATCGGACAATGTGGTTAGATTAACCTCTTATGTCTAGGGGGCAGTATTTTCACGGCTGGATAAAAAACGTAACCGATTTAATCTGATTATTAGTCCTGCCCAGAAACTAGAATATGCATATATTATTAGCTTTGGATAGAAAACACTCCAAAGTTTCTAAAACTGTTTGAATGGTGTCTGTGAGTATAACAGAACTCATTTGGCAGGCCAAAACATGAGAAGATTCTGTTCAGGAAGTACCCTGTCTGACCATTTCTTCCCCTTGTTGATTCTCTCTATCTATTACAAGGGATCTCTGCTGTTACGTGACACTTCCCACGTCTCCAATGGGCTCTCAGAGCCCGGGAAAAACCTGAATGACGTAATTCAAAGCCCTGGCTGAAACACACGAGTGCTTTTGCTAAGTGGTCTATCAGCAGACAAAAGGCTTAAGCGCATGACCTGCCTGCCCCCGCCTTTCTGTTTTTCACTCTGTTTTCAGACACGCAGATTCCCGGTCGGAATATTATCGCTTTTCTACGAGATAAATTGCATAAAAACTGATTTTAAACAGCGGTTGACATGCTTCGACGTACGGTAATGGAATATTTAGGAATTTTTTGTCACGTTATGCGCCATGCGAGCGACCGTGATTTACCATTCGGATAGTGTCTAGAACTCACGAACAAAACGTCGCTGATGGAACATAACGATGGATTATTTGGGACCAAACCTAAATTTGTTATTGAAGTAGAAGTCCTGAGAGTGCATTCTGACGAAGAACAGGAAAGGTAAGACGTTTTTTCTTATAGGAAATATGATTTTGGTCAAGGCTAAACTGGGTGGGTGTCTAAATAGCTAGCCCGTGATGGCTGGGCTATGTACTTAGAATATTGCAAAATGTGCTTCATCCGAAAAGCTATTTTAAAATCGGACATATCGAGTGCATAGAGGAATTCTGTAACTATAATTCTTAACCTCTCTGGCGCAGGTGGGACGAATTCGTCCCACCTACGTAACAGCCACTTCAATCCAGTGGCGCGATTTTTAAAACGTTTGAAATACTATTACTTCAATTTCTCAAACATATGACTATTTTACAGCTATTTAAAGACAAGACTCTCGTTAATCTAACCACACTGTCCGATTTCAAAAAGGCTTTACAACGAAAGCAAAACATTAGATTATGTCAGGAGAGTGCCCAGACAGAAATAATCAGACACCCATTTTTCAAGCTAGCATATAATGTCACAAAAACCCAAACCACAGCTAAATGCAGCACTAACCTTTTATGATCTTCATCAGATGACACACCTAGTACATTATGTTATACAATACATGCATGTCTGTTCAATCAAGTTCATATTTATATCAAAAAACAGCTTTTTACATTAGCATGTGACGTTCAGAAAAAGCATACCCCCCGCAAACGTCCGGGGAATTTACTAACAGTTTGCTAAATTACTCACGATAAACGTTCACAAAAAGCACAACAATTATTTTAAGAATTATAGATACATTACTCCTCTATGCACTCGATATGTCCGATTTTAAAATAGCTTTTCGGATGAAGCACCTTTTACAATATTCTAAGTACATAGCCCAGCCATCACAAGCTAGCTATTTAGACACCCGGCAAGATTAGCCTTCACCAAAATCCCATTTCCTATAAGAAAAACGGTCTTACCTTTCTTGTTCTTCGTCGGAATGCACTCCCAGGACTTCTACTTCAATAACAAATGTAGGTTTGGTCCCAAATAATCCATCATTATGTTCCATCAGCGACGTTTTGTTCAGACACTATCAGAATTGTAAATCACGGTCACGAGCATGGCGCATAACGTGACAAAAAAATTCTAAATATTCCATTACCGTACATCGAAGCATGTCAACCGCTGTTTAAAATCAATTTTTATGCCATTTATCTCGTAGAAAAGCGATAATATTCCGACCGGGAATCTGCAATAAGCTAAACAGCCGAATGAAATTTCTCCACGGGGGCGAATCGCGCACGCGCCTCATTCCATTGTCACCTAATGGGACACTTGGAAAAGGCGATAATCTGTTTCAGCCTGAGGCTGCCTCGTCATCGTTCCTGTTTTTCCCGGGTTCTGAGAGCCTATTGGAGCCCTAGGAATTGTCACGTTACAGCTAAGATCCTTACTCTTCAATAAACAGAGGCAAGAAGAACGACTCCTTGTCAGACAGGCCACTTCCTGCATGAAACCTTCTCAGATTTTTGCCTGCCATAGGAGTTCTGTTATACTCACAGACACCATTCAAACAGTTTTAGAAACTTTAGGGTGTTTTCTATCCAAACCTGAACAATAATATGCATATTCTAGCTTCTGAGTTGGTGTAGGAGGCAGTTAAAAATGGGCACATATTTTTTCCAAAATTCTCAATACTGCCCCCTAGCCCCAACAGGTTAAAATAATTGTTATGCTTTTTGTGAACGTTTATCATGAGTAATTTAGTAAATTGTTAGTAAATTCCCCGGAAGTTTGCGGGGGGTATGCTAGTTCTGAACGTCACATGCTAATGTAAAAAGCTGTTTTTTGATATAAATATGAACTTGATTGAACAGACATGCATGTATTGTATAACATAATGTCCTAGGTGTGTCATCTGATGAAGATCATCAAAGGTTAGTGCTGCATTTAGCTGTCTTCTGGGTTTTTGTGACATTATATGCTAGCTTGAAAAATGGGTGTCTGATTATTTCTGGCTGGGCACTCTCCTGACATAATCTAATGTTTTGCTTTCGTTGTAAAGCCTTTTTGAAATCAGACAGTGTGGTTAGATTAACGAGAGTCTTGTCTTTAAATAGCTGTAAAATAGTCGTATGTTTGAGAAATTGAAGTAATAGTATTTCAAACGTTTCAAAAATCGCGCCACTGGATTCAAGTGGCTGTTACGTAGGTGGGACGAATTCGTCCCACCTGCGCCAGAGAGGTTAACAATAAGTTAATCTTTATGCTGATGTATAACACTTGTATTTTTTATGAATGTTTAATAGGACTACTTCTGTATTTTGAATTTGGCGCTCTGCTATTTCAACGGATGTTGTCGAGGTGGGTCGCTAGCGGTACGCCAAGTAATATTGGTACGCCAAGGGTAAAAATTGACACCTTTTAAAGATTCTTACAAATAAAGCAGTCAAAATGTTATTATTTAGTCCCATATTCCAAGCACGCAATGATCACATCAAGCTTGTGACTCTACAAACTTGTTGGATGCATTTGCATTTTGTTTTGGGGCTGCTGTCACCACCCACCTCAGCCCACACCGCCACAAGAAGCCATCATGCACCTGAGGAAGATGAGTTATCTACACACCTCTCTCATCTAAGAGACCACCAGCCCTGCTCCAGGCCTCCTCAGTGGTCAGGGAGTGACCACAACCTCACCAGTTGGGAGCTGATGAGGGAATACGAGTACCTACATCACGAGCAGCAAGAGATCAGGAGGGCGTACTCTAGGCCCAGGCCTCCCCGGCTAGAGCAATCATCACCACCACGAGAGCGCCATCACTGCCGGTCCTCCCGGAGTCGGCCAGGCTACTCCCCTGAGAGTCACTACTCCAGGACCTCCCGGCCTGAGTGTTCACCACCTCCACGGGACCACTGGGATGCAATATATTTAACAGATCTTCGTCGCTCCAGACCCCCCCCCCCCGGCTGGAGTCTACGTTGTGTCTGCAATAACGTTGGGAGTGCCAGCTCCCCCCGATGTGATCCAGCCGCTCTCCCGACCGACGTTCCTCCAGGCCCCCCTGGCCACAGGCACGGGAGCGTCGGGTGCACGTCTGCTCCCCAGAGCATCCTAGCTCCCAAGTATATGAAATCCAGAGAGCACATTCCACAACACCAAGATCTGCACCCTCCTCAGCCAGCTCCTCGACTAGCCAGAGTTAAGGAGACTAACACTCCAGATTAGAGTTACAGTTTCTGGCCTTCCAGGTGTAAAGTGACAAAGCATTGAGTGTCCTGCCCCTCAAGTAGGTCCAGTGTATTCTATCTCCATGGTAAGTTTAGAGTTCCCCTCCTTACTTGTAGGGTGAGAGTTTCGCTTCCTGCCCAGTAAGGTCAGGTTTAGAATACCCTCCTTTCCCGTTAGACCAAGTATGTCCCAAGCAGTAGGTCATTGTTCTCCAGCTGCACTAGGTCATTGGTCTCCAATATCACTAGGGCATTGGTATCCAGCTGCACTAGGCCACTGGTCTCCAGCTGCACTAGGCCACTGGTCTCCAGCTGCACTAGGTCACTGGTCTCCAGCTGCACAGGGTCATTGGCCTCCTGCTACACTAGGTCATTGATCTTAAGCTGCACTAGGTCATTGGTCTCCAGCTACACTAGGTCTGTTGTCTCCAGCATTAGTCGTCCCTCAGTCCATATCCCAGCTGGGTCATCAGCCTCTTGCCCCACTAGGCTCAAAGGTGCCAGTTTCTCTAGTAGGCCCAGAGCTCTACTATTCTCCATGTCCAGCGTCAGGTCCAGAGTCATTCTCCCTGTCAATTTCAGAGTTGTTCTCCCTGTCAGGGTCTGAATCGTTCTCCCTGTCAGGGTCTGAATCGTTCTCCCTGTCAGGTTCAGAGTCGTTCTCCCTGTCAGGTTCAGAGTCGTTCTCCCTGTCAGGTTCAGATTAGTTCTCCTTGTCAGTTTCATATTCGTTCTCCTTGTCAGTTTCAGATTAATTCTCCCTGTTAGGTTCAGGGTCAGTTTCCTTCAAAGGTCCAGAGTCAGTTTCACTGTCATGTCAATAATCGGTTTCCCTGTCAGGTCCAGAGATGTTCTCACTGTCAAGCCTAAAGTTATCAGCTCTAGGCTCAAAGCCTTCAGCCATTCTAGTTTCATTGTCTCCAGTTCTAGTCGGCCATCAGTCCACTCCTCCAACAGGCTATAGGTTCTCTGCCCCACTAGGTTTGCAGCATCTGCCCTCAGTTGGTCGGCAGCCCCCATCCTCAGTCAGCAAGCAGTCAGCTCCCTCAGTGCTACATGCCAAACCACCTGCCCTAGTTCTTGGCCCTGGGTCTCACGTCCCGCTAGACCCAGAGTTATCTGCTCCTCTAGGTGTGCAGTTAGACAGTTCACAGCCCTCAGCCTGCAACCAGTCACCTATACTCATGCTAGAATATACGTTCCCTGCTTGGGTTGGTTTGCAGCCTCCCACCATACCATGATAGCAGTCCTCAGATTTAGTAGTGGGTTCCAAGTTCCCTGCCCTGTTAGGCCCTCAGCTCCCTGATCTGGGGAAACCACCATTCCCTGATCCGTGGAGCCTGTTGTCTCTAGTTCTGATGGGTCTCCCACCTCCTGCCTTGGACGGCCCTCAGCCCTTCTCATGTGAGAGACCACTTGACCTCGTCTCTGGGGCCCAGCCACCCACATCCTCCAGATCCCTGATGATCCATGCCCAGGGATCCCAACTTGCTTCACTATGGGAGTCATCACTTTCAGCAGTGGTGAAAGAGTCACCAGCCTCAGCCAGTGAGCTGCTAATGACAGTTGTAGCCCGCATGCCACATTCCTCCGTCGCAGTAGGCTATCCACCTGCTTCAGCCGTGGCCAGCCTTTGGCGTTGCACTCAGCGTCTAAGGATAAAGCCCAGTAGCCCTGCACCAGCTGAGTTAGAGGGGCCTCTCCCAACCGCATGGCATTCCATGAAGCGGCTTAGGACTGTCTCCGAGTATATATGTACCTCCCTCGCAGGGCGGCCCCTAAGCCATGCCTTTTCTGCAGGGTAGCATTAGGCACGATATCAATAAGCTTATACCATTTGTTGCACCTTGCTTATGCCGCTCGGCCATCGCTCATCCATATATTTATATGTTCATACTAGATTTGTGTGTATTAGGTAGTTGTTGGGGAACTGTTAGATTACTTGTTAGATATTACTGCATTGTCGGAACTATAAACTCAAGCATTTCACTACACTCGCATTAACATCTGCTAACCATGTGTATGTGACCAATATAATTTGATTTTAAATTGGATTTGATTTGAGTTGTAATGAAGGAATAAAAATCCACCAGTGAAAAACTGTCCAGCTGTTGTGTGTAGGCTACATCTTCCTGTTTTATGATTAGTTTGTGTTTGTGAGGTTGACAACATGAGCAAAATATTTGCAATTCAACACTTCCTCACGTCTTTGCAAACAGTATTTGTGAATTAAATGTTAGATATATTTCCTTAAACATCCTGTGTTGTGTGCTTTTTCTTTTACCATTGTCACGCCTACTACTGCTCCCTCCAAGATCAGCATTGGTGGTCTACTAACCACTGGTCCTGGCAACCCACATTGTGCACTCCTGGCAACCATCACTGCGCACACCTGCAGCCCATCATTACGCACAGCTGGACTTCATCACCACCCCGACTACTCTCCCTTTATATGGCAATCAGTAGCCTCAGTACTCAGGCAGTATTGGTTTTCTTCATGTTCAGTACGCTTCTCCTGCTTTGTTTATCTGCTTTTTCTCATCATTAATAAACTTATCTTCTCCACCTGCTTTCTGACTCCTAGCAAATACATTACAGAATACTGCCTCAGAAAATATGGAAGCAGCAGAAGATAACAGCATCTTCCAGACGGTCGAGGAACAGGGTCTTCTACTCCACCAACACCACCAGCTGGCAGTACTGGGTACGACATTGAAGGAGGTCCTCCACGTTCTCCACCGCCTCGACACCGCCAGCTGGCTCTACTGGGTACGACCGTGAAGGAGGTCCTCCGCATTCTCCACTGCCTCGACACAACCAGCTGGTTCTGCTGGGTATGGCCATGGAGGAGGTCCTCCAGGTTCTCCATCGCCTCGACACCACCAGCTGGCTCTACTGGGTACTGCCATGAAGATGGTTCGCCACTGCCTCGACACCACCAGCAAGGTTCTCCAAACCTCTGATGTAGGGCCTCCTACCACGGGTCGTCCCCAGCCATCCACCCAAGTGGAGGGTTTCCCGACTGTCCCTTCCAGAGAAGTATGACGGCCCTCCATCGAAACGCTGTGGCTTCCTAATCCAGTGCTCCCTCTATTTCGCCTATCAGATGGGAGCCCCCACCACCGAGTGTTCCAAGGTTGCCACGGTCATTTCCCTGCTGATAGGACAGTCATTGGAATGGGCTACGTCCATCTGGGAGAGAGGAGAGGAGGAGCTGGGTTCCTATGAGAAGCTCATGGTTCTATTCAGGGCGGTCTTCGACCATCCTCCAGAGGGCAGGATGGAGGTGAGAGACTTTCCCAACTCCAGCAGGGTGCTCAGATCACTGCGGATTAGGCCCTCACCTTTCGGAGTGCGGCAGGCTCCAGTGGATGGAATGAGCCGGCGCTCTGCAGTCTATTCCGCAGTGGACTGCACAAAGAGGTCCAGACGTAGTTGGCATGTCGAGATGACAACATATCCTTGTACGCTCTCATCCCGATGGCCATCCGGCTGGATAACCTTCGGGAGCGCCGGTGTCCACCTCATCACTCGCCTACCTCCTTTGGCTGTCTGAGGCAGAGCCTGAACCCATGGAGGAAGGGGGCACACACCTCTCCGTGGCAGAGCGGCGTCACCAGAGACATCTGGTGCCCTGTCCCTATTGCGGCCAGGATGTGCGCCAGCTTCAGTGGTGTCTGGTGCGTCCCACCCCGGGGTCAACTAGAGCAGATTGGTGGCCCCATGACCTTCCGTCTCCCAGGGTAGATGTGAGTATTCCATTATCATCGTTTTCCACCAAACCCTTTCTGGTTCCCATTTCACTGGCTGGCTGTCCCTCAAATGTTGTCTCTACAGCTCTAGTGGACTCCAGTGCCGCAGAGAACTTCATCGACCAGGCCCTCGCCTCCTCCCTGAACTTCATACCCGCTATCCTCTCCTTTTCCTGTCCAAGCCCTGGATAAACGATCATTGGGATCCAGCACAGTTATGCACATCACAGCACCACTTACCCTCACCGTGGGACCCATGCACCAGGAAAGCCTTCCTTTCCTCACCATCACTGCACCCGTACACAAAGTCATCCTAGGCTTCCCGTGGTCTAACTTCATAACCCCACCATCTCCTGGTCGAAGATGAGAATCACTGACAGGGACCAGGATGCCGGAGGACCTGCTTTTCCTCATCGGTGGAAAGTCCTGTGAGTGTCTTCCAGCCCATCAATCTGTCCTCCTTTATTGTTGGCCCTATGATTTGGGATGCAGATGTGGTTCCGACAGGCTCTGGAGAGGGAAGCCGCTCCTGCCAACCAAAGCGCATCTATGTCCCCATGGGGGTGAGAGATCGGCTGTTGATGTACTCAATCCAAACCGGTACTGTCACGCCTACTTCTGCTCCTTCCGATGCTCGAAGTCGTCGGTCTACTGACCACCGGTCCTGGAAACTCACATTGCGCACACCTTTACATCATCAGCACCCTGATTGCCCTCCCTTAATGTACCCTCAGTCATCAGGCAGTATTGGTTTTGTTCACGTTTCGTAAGCTTCTCCTGTTTTCTGCTTTTTCTCATCATTAAACTTACCTTCTGCATCTGCTTCCTGACTCCAAGCATATACGTTACAACCATTCATATGTTCTAGTCCATTTCGACACCTTAAATGTCTTCTTATTGTGAGAAATTACACAGGTCACTCAAAACACTGATTCATTATTTCAAAAGAACAAATAGCTCTCGCTTTAGATTAGGGACTGCAAAACTATTTGATTAGTAAATGGTTTACATTAATACAAATATAAATGCCTTACAACAGGTTAATTAATGAAAATTATTATAAAGTGTTACAGAATTAGGTCATAAATATTAACGCCCCAAAAGTGACATTGGTTTGTTCTTGTCTCAGGAAACAAATACGACATTAATCAGACAATATACTTGGCCATTACAACAGATTAAATTGGTAGACACTGTGTTTTGCCTTTGTAAGGCAGCATAAACTTATGCCATTTCATCAACTTCCCTGCTGTCAACTTTCCTACACACTGACTAGCTGACATGTGGCGTGCCATCATGTCTCCTGAGGTTGTGAATTATGGTCCAAACTGAGCACTGACATCACCCAAACCAGTCAGTCTGCACAGCTATCATATTTCCCATGTAAGAAAGTCTTTGAGTGACCAAACTTCACCCATACTATATTTTCCCCCATTAAAATGCTTATTTGAGAAAATGTAACTTTTCTCTCCTCTATTTATTTTTTTATTTTTTTATTTAACCTTTATTTAACTAGGCAAGTCAGTTAAGAACAATTTATTATGGATAATGATGGCCTACCCGTGGAACCCAACAAATGAAATAGGTTAAAACAATCTCATCTCTAACTATCAGTAAGGCTGAAGGACAGGCTAGGTGGGCAAAGCAACATCCAATCCAGTCATACATTACATCATGCTTTCACAAATGATTTGTTTATCTCACCATTTGTTCCTTTCTGTGCTGACGTGTGCCTGTGTGTGTGTGTGTGTCTGTGTGTGTGTGTGTGTGTGTGTGTGTGTGTGTGCAGAGAGACTCTGCGGAGGGGAGTTTCTGTCAGTAACTCAGGGATAAATAGAGAGGCAGAGCTCAGAGTTTGTCAGAAGGCGGACCTGACAGGATCACACACAGGACCAAGCAGGAGCAGGACCTCAGCATTTTGACACTTTATTACAAATGGAGGAAAACAAATATGATCAATACTGTTTTCAAGATGGAAACTCTTCTTGCAGAAAGGCATCGTTATCGACATCTATCTACATAACACTGTACATCTTCTTCTCATTGATTTCAGCGGTTACAGTATTTTTGAACATACTGGTGATCATCTCCATCTCTCACTTCAAGCAGCTCCACACTCCAACCAACCTGCTCATCCTCTCTCTGGCTGTGTCAGATCTCCTGGTGGGACTGATTGTGATACCAGTAATGACTTTAGCAATAATGGAACCATGCTGGGATTTTGGGAAATATTTCTGTGTGTTATATTTCTACATGGGATTTTTATGTACTTCTTTATCTCTGGGTAATTTAGTCTTGATATCTATTGACCGCTATGTTGCTGTGTGTGATCCCTTGATGTACCACTCTAAAATAACAATAACAAGAATGATGTGTTGTATATCCATTACCTGGTGTTGTTGTATCATATACGATGCTGTTATTATAAAAAACTTTGTAAATGTACATGTACCCAGTAGGTGTTTGAAAGAATGTTTTAAAGTTGAAGGATTTATGTGGGGTAATATAATTGACCTTGTAATTACACTTGTTGTCCCGTGCTCTATTATTATAACACTTTATATGAAAATCTTTGTGGTGGCCAGATCACAGGCCAGAAAGGTATTTTCAAAAGAGGCTGCCAGTGTGTCTGGTGTTAAAACTGTACAGGCAAATAAGTCTGAGAGAAAAGCAGCAAAAACTCTAGCTATTATTGTTTTCAACTATTTCATTTGTTGGATTACATCTCTATTAATTTTCTTCTTTTTTTCTTTTTTAATTGACCATTTCTTATCATATTTCACCAGTTTTCTGGGACTTGTTAATTCCTTAATTAATCCAATAATTTATGCTTTATTTTATCCATGGTTCAAAGTGACAGCTAAACTTATTTTATCTCTCAATTTAAGGCGTTCATAGCTCATATGTTTTTTCCCTTGTTTGACAATCATAGGTTTGATTTCATTTTTTTATACATTTGTTGTAATTATTTCTTTCATGTAATAATACACTGACATGACTTATCTCAGTTTTGTCTTCATAGGATACGTGTGGTGCTGATACAGAATGATTTGGCTGAATTGGATTAGAATGAGTTGGAGAAGGCATAAGGAGGGATTAGCATGTTTTATAAAAGACATTGTAGTCATTTTGGGTTGTATATTGGAAATAGCAATGTCTGTTGTTGTTCCATGTTATTTAATGATAAATAGTAGGTAAGTATTCTAAAAGTACATTTTGAGAACGTCATGAGTCATTATGTATGTTTTTCACCCTCTAGTGGCTCAATTGGTACACAATGCCTTCAACAATGGAGTAAAATGTAAATGTACAATATGCATGATATCAGATAACGTCCCAGTATAACTCAATGGTGTATTGTGTAAGTCGTTGATGGTCAAATTTAAGAATATGCAAATATGGTTAACACTTTATAATGTTCGGTAATAAACTATTTGTTAGGAATTTACAGTTTGTTCACCATTTATTAGTCATTACTCCCAAATGTGTTAAATGTTAGTAAGCTAGGTATTCTCACATGTATAAATAACTACTACAGTATATACATTAATTATTCAACTCAACAGTGCAGGAGACTGCAGCAGACACTTGAACCTCAACATACCGGGTATGAACACTACCACTACTCTCACTACTACTACTCTCACTTCATCACTGCTGCCAGGTCAAGGGTCACACCAGACCAGCTCTCTCAGATGCTGTGTAGTCAGAATTAATATAGAGATTGGTAACACTTTATAATAACACTTTGTAATAAAGAATGTATAATGTTTATTTTGACTCCACATCATTAATGTCTCATTACTCCCACATTAGTTTTGGAAAGCTGGTTATTCACACATTGATAAACAACTTTTATAGTCTGTAATAATGATTTATATGATCTCTCATAAGATGTTTAATAAATTAACGGATAAACCATTTACTGATCATTAGTAAAGTCATTTTGCAGTCATTTCTTAGTACTTTTTAAATGTTTTGAACAGTGACCAGTGTAATTTATCACAAAAAGATGGACATGCTATTGGTAGATATTCCAGCAGTACCTGATGCTCCTTAAGTTCTCAAAATGACCTAGAACAGATCAATGGTAAACAATAAGCACACAACACAGAGGATGTTAAAGGAAATATATTGAACATTTTATTCCAAAACAGTCACTCTGTTGTAGTAGTGTGCTTAAGGAAGTAACGTGTTTGTCTGAAAATGATAACATTGTTGTTTCTAGGAAGTGACTACCAAAACAAAAGTGTGGATTGCAGTCACTCATTAGAAATCAAATCACATTCATTTTGTATTGGTCACAAACACGTGTTTAGCAGATGTTTTTGTGGTTGTAGCGAAATGCTTATGCATCTAGTTCCGATAGTGCAGCAATATCTAACAAGTAATATCTAACAATTTCACAACAAATACCTAATACACACAAATCTAAGTAAAGGAATGGAATTAAGAACATATGAATATATGGATGAGCAATGTCAGAGTGGCATAGACTAAGAGCAGTTCATAGACTGCTTACAGGGTAAGGGAACCAGTATCAAAATACATACATTAACAGAACATTACGTTTAAAGGGTTACTACCTTTAATACACTACAAAATCAAATCAAAATCACATTTTATTGGTCACATACACATGTTTAGCAGATGTTATTGCGGGTGAAGTGAAATGCTTTTGTTCCTATCTCCAACAGTACAGTAGTATCTAACAATTCACAATAATACACACAAATCTAAAAGTAAAAGAATGGAATTAAGAAATATATAAATATTTGGACAAGCAATGTGTTATTAACAAAAAATAGAGCAGAATACAGTATATACGTATGAGATGAGTAAAGCCGTATGTAAACATTATTAAAGTGACTAGTGTTCCATTATTAAAGTGACCAGGGATTCCACGTCTATGTACAGACTGTAGGGCAGCATCCTCTAAGGTGCAGAGTTGAGTAACCGGGTGGTAGTCGGCTTGTGATGGGTATTTAGCAGTCTGATGGCCTTGAGATAGAAGATGTTTTTCAGTCTCTCTGTCACAGCTTTGATGCACCTGTACTGACCTCACCTTCTGGATGACAGCGGGGTGAACAGGCCGTGGCTCAGGTGGTTGATGTCCTTGATGTCTTTTTGGCCTTCCTGTGACATTGGGTACTGTAGGTGTCCTGGAAGGCAGGCAGTGTGCCCCCAATGACGCATTTGGCAGACCGTTGGGCAGACCGCACCACCCTCTGGAGGGCCCTAAGTATTCAGACCCTTTACTCTGTACCTTGTTGAAGCATTTTTTCCCAGCGATTACAAGGTATGACGCTACAAGCTCAGCGCACCTGTATTCAGGGAGTTTCTCCCATTCTTCTCTGCAGATCCTCCTAAGCTCTGTCAGGTTTGGATGGGGAACGTCGCTGCACAGCTATTTTCAGGTCTCTCCACAGATGTTCAATCAGGTTCTAGTCCGGGCTCTGGCTGGGCAACTCAAGCACATTCAGAGACTCCTGCATTGTCTTGGCTGTGTGCTTAGTGTTGTTGTCCTGTTGGAAGGTGAACCTTCGACCCAGTCTGAGATCCTGAACTCTCTGGAACAGGTTTTATTCAAAGATCTCTCTTTACTTTGCTCCGTTCATCTTTCCCTTAATCCTGACTTGTCTCTCAGTCCCTTCCAATGAAAAACATCTCCACAGCATGATGTTGCCACCACCATGCTTCACCGTAGGGATGGTGCCATGTTTCCTCCAGACGTGACACTTGGCATTCAGGCCAAAGAGTTCAATCTTGGTTTCATCACACCAGAGAATTTGGTTTGTCATGGTCTGCATGTCCTTTAGGTGCCTTCTGGCAAACTTCAAGGCTGTTGTGTGCCTTTTACTGTGGCGTGGCTTCCATCTGGCCACTACACAATACAGGCCTGATTGTTGGAGTGCTGCAGAGATGTTTGTCCTTCTGGAAGGTTCTCCCATCTACACAGAGGAACTCTGGAGCTCTCTCAGAGTGAACATCGGGTTCTTGGTCACCTCCATGACCAAGGCCCTTCCACCAGATTTCTCAGTTTGGCCGGGCGGCCAGCTCTCGGATGAGTCTTGGTGGTTCCAATCTTCTTCCATTTAAGAATGATGGAGGCTTCTGTGTTCTTGGGGACAGTCAATTTAAATTATTTCCTTAGGCCTATGGATTTCACACAATTGGGAATACAAATATATATATGTTGGTCAAAGATTAACAAAAGTATGGAGACATCCCTTCATATTAGTGGCTCTGGCTATTAAAGCCACACACATTGCTGACAGTTGTACAAACTCGAACACACAGCCATGCAATCTCCATGGTTTAACATTGGCAGTAGAATGGGCTTACTGAAGAGCTCAATGACTTTCAACGTGGCACCATTATAGGATGCCACCTTTCCAACAAGTTAGTTCATCAAATTTCTGCCCTGCTAGAGCTGCCCCGGTCAAATGTTAGTGCTATTAATGTGAAATAGAAACGTCTTGGAGCAACAACGACTCAGCCGCTAAGTGGTAAGCCGCACAAGCTTACAGAACAGGAAGGCTGACTGCTCCAGCGTGTAGCGAGGAAAAAACCTCGCTACCAAGTTTCAAACTGCTTCTGGAAGCAACATTAGCACAATAACTATTCGTTGGGAGCTTCATGAAATGGGTTTACATGGCCAAGCAGCCGAACACAAGCCTAAGATCACCATGCTCAATGCCAAGTGTCGGCTTGAGTTGTGTATAGCATGCCGCCATTGGACTCTGGAGCAGTGGAAACGCGTTTTCTGGATGAATCTGGGTATGGCGGATGCCAGGAGAATGCTACCTGCCCCAATGCAAATGGATTGTCGAGATCGTTGTGGAAGAACCTGACTGGCCTGCACAGAGCCCTGACCTCGACCCCATCGAACACCTGTGAGCCAGGCATAATCGGCCAACATCAATGGCCGACTTCACTAATGCTCTTGTGGCTGAATGGAAGCAAGTCCCCGCAGCAATGTTCCAACATCTAGTGGAAAGCCTTCCCAGAGGAGTGGGGGCTATTATAACAGCAAAGGGTGGACCAACTCCATATTAATGCCCATGATTTTGGAGTGAGATGTTCAACGAGCAGGTGCCAACATGCTTTTGGTCATGTAGTGTACCTTAAAAATAAAGTAGGGGAGTGGATCAGAAAACCAGTCAGACAATCCCATCAGGTTATGAAGCCGATGTGGAGTACCTGGGCTGACGTGGTCTCACGTGGTCTTCGGTTATTGCAAACTCACAAAAATGTTATTTATCTCAAATTTGGTGCACAGATTTGTTTAAATCCCTGTTAGTGAGCATGTCCCCATTGCCTATCTTGCCTAACCGTTTTGGCATATCAAGAAGCTGATTAAACAGCATTATCATTACACAGGTGCTACTTGTGCAGGGGACAATAAAAGGCCACTCTAAAATATGCAGTTTTGTCACAAAACACTGTACCACAGATGTCTCAAGTATTAAGGGAGCATGCGAATTGGCATGCTGACCGCAATAATGTACACCAGAGCTGTTGACAGAGAATGTAATTTTAATTTCTCTACCATAAGCTGCCTCCAACGTCATTGTAGAGAATTTGGCAGTACGTCCAACCGGCATACTGCCAAAGTTCTCTTAATTCCCACATATAGTGTGAACTTGTTGGCTGCTTTACCTTCACTCTTGTTGTAATGGTAAACATAGTATTTTGCATGCACAAACTACCACAGCGTTTTCCATAGTGGCTTTTATTAAGGTGTTTTATTTCGCAGCCATGGGCGAGCTTCTAGAGTCATCCCAGAGTCACTCCAGAAGGTTCTTGGAGCTTGCTCATGCGCAGAGTAATTTATGACCCTGTGGTGCTGTCGTGGAAAATTGCCTCAGAAATATAACACTCTTACGAGAACTTGTGAATTCAATATAGACTTTAATACAGAGTAGCAAAGCCAAGCCCTTCCATGGAAGGACCATATTACACACGCAACAGAGCCGAGCCCTTCCATGAAAAATACTAAATTCTCATATTACAGAGTCCTATCTTTATAGGATTCTGTCTTTGCATAACGTAGAGAGTCCCCTCCCTCTATATGAAAATAGCTTCACTAGACCGTTCTTCACCATTATCTCCATATCAGTTCTTGCTTGTTCATGCCCAATAAAGCCCATCTCTGGTTCCTTTTTAGGTTATAATGGTGGCAGGACCCCCCCATGTTACACAAAAAGAAATGCATACATTGCATGTTCAGGTTTCAGCCGCTGTAGGTCTTTTTGCCACCATCCTCCTTCCTATGTCGTTCTGATACTGGAATGTCAGCTGTTGTATAGTTACTCATGGCCTTGGCTATTCCTGCTCATTTGGTCTGCTCAAGGTATACTTTGGCATGTTACTCTTTCAGAATAGCAATGGCACAGGGTTTCATGTTCTTTTCCTATGGCCAATGTACTTATGTCCTGGCTACTTCAGCATAGCAACTATACCTACTTATATTACATTATATCCCACAGTGCCAGGGCAGTACTGATAAGATCTCAGCCTGGCAGATTCTCACACAAGGCTGGAGAGAGAGGGTGCCATAAATCTTGACCCTTTGTCAATCCAAGTAATTAGTTTCTCTCTCTCTAAGAGGTGCATTTTTAAGTTTATGTTTATAGTGATGCTGTGCTTATAGCCCTTTATAGTCATGTTGTAAGTGTATTCCATTTGCCATTTATTCATGTGTATATATGTCTATTGCATCGTTATAACCCTTATCATCACCGCCTGGTTTGGCAACTGCTCGCCATCCGACCGTAAGAAGCTACAGAGGGTAGTGCGAATTGCCCAGTACAACACTGGGGCCAAGCTCCCTGCCATCCAGGACCTATATACAAGGTGATGTCAGAGGAAGGCCCAAAAAATTGTCAAAGACTACAGACACCCAAGTCATAGACTGTTCTCTCTGCTACCGCATTGCAAGCGGTACCGGAGCCCCAAGTCAAGGTCCAAAAGGATCCTTAACAAGTTCTACCCCCAAGCCATAAGACTGCTGAACAATTAATCAAATGGCCACCCGAACTATTTACAATGACCCCCCCCCCCCCCTTTTTGTTTTTACACTGCTGCTACTCGCTGTCTATTATCTATGCATAGTCAATTTACCTCAACTAACCTGTACCACAGCACATTGACTCAGTACCGGTAGCCCCTGTATATAGCCTCGTTATTCTTATGTCATTTCATTGTGTTACTTTTTAGAAGATTTGTTACTTTAGTTTATTTTGTCAAGTTTTCTTAACTCTATTTCTTGAACCGCGTTGTTGGTTTGGATTGTGTCGCTGGAGTCAGGATAATCCCAAAACCACAGGAATCTGGGGGGACTTGATGAGCAGGAATGGAATGGTCCAGCTGTGATTCCCTGACACACGTAGGTTGATGGGAGTGGTGTTATGGGTGACCCGACCTATAGAGCGCCCGTCCAGTGCTCTAACATCGATTGGAATGGAGAGGGGCTGAGTGGGGATGTTCAGCTCCGAAGCTCTCATCGGCCCCAGATTCAATGAGGACCCGAAGAGATTTGGACTGGTTTCCCCACTCGGAATGACCTTAAAAGGGGTGCGAGCAAGGGAAGCAGAAAGGTTCTCCATATGGCCTTCCGGAGTACTCGCTCCTACCAGTGAACCTGGTCTTTTACCGGGCAAAAGGACACAAAATGACCCGACAGCTCCTTGTGTTGATTCTGTGTTGCCATTCCGCTGGCAATAGCCCAGCTCTGACCAGTTGCATAGGCTCGCAAAATAACCTCTCTAGGGCAGCCGGGACGAAATCGTCCCACCTACGTAACAGCCAGTTGAATCCTGTGGCGCGATATTCAAATACCTTAGAAATGCTATTACTTCAATTTCTCAAACATATGATTATTTTACAGCTATTTAAAGACAAGACTCTTGTTAATCTAACCACACTGTCCAATTTCAAAAAGGCTTTACAACGAAAGCAAAACATTAGATTATGTCAGCAGAGTACCCAGCCAGAAATAATCAGACACCCATTTTTCAAGCTAGCATATAATGTCACAAAAACCCAGAAGACAGCTAAATGCAGCACTAACCTTTGATGATCTTCACCAGATGACACACCTAGGACATTATGTTATACAATACATGCATGTTTTGTTCAATCAAGTTCATATTTATATCAAAAACCAGCTTTTTACATTAGCATGTGACGTTCAGAACTAGCATACCCCCCGCAAACGTCCTATGAATTTCCTAACAATTTTCTAAATTACTCACGATAAACGTTCACGAAAAGCATAACAATTATTTTAAGAATTATAGATACAGAAGTCCTCTATGCACTCGATATGTCCGATTTTAAAATAGCTTTTCGGTGAAAGCACATTTTGCAATATTCTAAGTAGATAGCCCGGCATCACAGGGCTAGCTATTTAGACACCCAGCAAGTTTAGCACTCACCAAAGTCAGATTTACTATTAGAAAAGGTTGATTACCTTTCCTGTTCTTCGTCAGAATGCACTCCCAGGACTTCTACTTCAATAACAAATGTAGGTTTGGTCCAAAATAATCCATAGTTATGTTCCAACAGCGGTGTTTTGTTCGTGCGTTCAAGACACTATCCTAATGGTAAATAACGGTCATGCGCACGGCGCATTTCATGACAAAAGATTTCTAAATATTTCATTACCGTACTTCGAAGCATGTCAACCGCTGTTTAAAATCAATTTTTATGCCATTTTTCTCGTAAAAAAAGCGATAATATTCCGACCGGGAATCTGCAATTAGGTAAACAGCCGAAAGAAAATACAGCACGGGGTCGACTCGGGCACGCGCCTAATTCCTTTGTCCTCTTATCGGCCACTTGGCAAAGGCGATTATGTGTTTCAGCCTGGGGCTGCCTCGTCATCGTTCAGCTTTTTCCCGGGCTCTGAGAGCCTATGGAAGCCGTAGGAAGTGTCACGTTACAGCTAAGATCCCCACTCTTCAATAAACAGAGACAAGAAGAACGACTCCTTGTCAGACAGGCCACTTCCTGCATGAAACCTTCTCAGGTTTTTGCCTGCCATATGAGTTCTGTTATACTCACAGACACCATTCAAACAGTTTTAGAAACTTTAGGGTGTTTTCTATCCAAAGCCAATAATTATATGCATATTCTAGTTACTGGGCAGTAACCAGATTAAATCGGGTACGTTTTTTATCCGGCCGTGTAAATACTGCCCCCTAACCCTAACAGGATAAGTGCCTCGGCCTTCTTCAGTGACTCTCGAGGAAGGTCGGGAAACCTCGGGTGCTCTCAGCAATGGGACGGTTGGGGACATCTGGAATGACTCGGAGGCGAGGTGGAATCCCTAGACGTTCGAGCGAAATCAAATTTCCTCTCTAGACTATTCATACATTCTTAATACCTTATAAATGTTTTGGACAGTAACCAGTGTAATTTCTTACAAAAAGATGGACATTCTATTGGTAGACATTCCAGCAGTACCTGATGCTCCTTAAGGTCTCAAAATGACCTAGAACATATCAATGTTTAAAAAATAAGCACACAACACAGAGGATGTTTAAGGAAATATATTGAAAATTTTATTCCAAAAACAGTCACTCTGTTGTAATAGTGTGCTGAAGGAAGTAACGTGTTTGTGGATAGCAGTCACTCATTAGAGAAGTTCATTGACTATTTACAGGGTAAGGGAAGCAATATCTAAATACGTAACTTAACTGAACATTACGTTTAAAGGGTTACTACCTTTAATACACTACAAGTGAAGGTGTCCAAACACTTAGGACTGTCTTCAAATGGGGGGACTAGATACATAATTTGTTTTTGTTCCTAAACGGTAAAACATATGTATGAAAATACCCTCGAATTAAAGGTGACGTTCTATAATGTCGGCTCATGAAACATTAGATTTCATATTCAAAATGCTGGAGTGAAGAGGCCAGTTGAAAAACAGTTTTATTGCAGAGTTTTACACCCACTGGGCCAACACTGGTTGAATCAACGTTGTTGTTTGTTTAACCAACATAGAGTAGACATTGAATTGGTGTCTGTGCCCAGTGGGCAGGGACTGCTTTCAGTATGTGCAGTGGCCATAGGATGGTGGTAAACTTCACAATCTGTGACTGAGAGGAATAACTTGACTCATTCTATATGAAAGACAAGTTTGTCTGTTCTATTAAGTAACTGTATATCGGAACTTTATGTGTTTGATGAAAGTGTGTCTCTGCCAAACTGAGAAGAGACCATCTGTATAAAAAGTTCCAAAGCCTTTTCATTACAGGAGACCTGTGCATTTTAAAGGGTGCCATAAATCAAATTGATTTATATAGCTCTTCCCACATCAGCTGATATATCAAAGTGCTGTACAGAAACCCAGCCTAAATCCCCAAACAGCAAGCAATGCAGGTGTAGAAGCATGGTGGCTAGGAAAAACTCCCAATAAGAAACGTTTAATAAATAAGGACTGATGTCAAATTTGAACGAATTATATTAATTGCATTTGTATGTATTAAATGAATGTATTTTCAGGTGGTGTTGGTTTTCTTACATTTCAGTTAATCCAGGTTTCCAACATGTTTTTATACATTTTGAAATAATATGACAAAGTGCAGTTTTTATTTTCTACGCATTATTTTACATGCAACACTAATACTGAAGAGTCATGAAAAGTGGTTATACTAGTGTGTGTTGCCTAATATAGTGTATTGTTAACAATTCATTCATATTTTTCACCAAGTCCACCAGTACTTTTTACTGACATATCAACCACCTGGTTAAGAATTGTTTTTGACAATTCATCTTTTTCAGCCTTTTTACATTTTGACTACTTATTTTAATTTTCCTACTATTCAAGGTCTCTACTAACAGGAATGGTGCTATATTAATCCCTCGCCAATTGAATTCCTGCCTTTTATTCAACATCTCATTACAGCCCTCTGAATGTGCAAAGTTAGAGTCTCACAACACTGAACTGCAGCAACCCAAAACAAAACAAATAATGTTAATTGATGCTGGAGGGCTGTGGGAGTTGACCAATCAGGTTTAAGGTTTGTTTCATATCAACTTCTAAATCCATTGTCTAAACATGTTCTACCAGCCGGTTGAGAACAGGATTCAATAAAGGGTAGAGCCATCAAAAATGGTTCCATATAGCACCAAAAAGGGATCCGCTATGGTTACAAAGAACCCTTATTTGGTACCATATAGAACCATTTGTTTTCAGCTGATCTCATACTCCTGTATCTCTTCTACATCTGAAGACACAGCTGGAAATGCAGGTAGAGGCAACTTCAGAATAGCTGTCCCCTCTGTTTTCTGGAACTCAGCTGTCTTAGATGATCATCGAGTGGATAGAGGGCCCTCTTGGCCCAAAGCCTGTTATAGCATGGGCAGTATCATTGAGGGCTTTCACCATTTTTAAGTAGTCAGCTAGGTGGGACTTGCTAAGTGCTAAGTAAGAATTACATAATTCCATCCAGGTCAGCAGACATTCCATATCTGCTGGTGGAAATGATCCCACCTATCTTAGCTTTATGTGTGTTCAGACACAGTAGGTGGTGCTATGCACATTTTCAGTTAATTTATGAACTGCCAACACAGTCATAGACGTAGAAGAAGAAGTCATTGACTACATGGAACAATCACAGGATTTTGTGCAAAGTATGGTTACTGTTACAATACAGTAGTAAGATTTGTATTATAGGTGGTCCTTGCGCCCAGGTTTTAGGGGGTGTCGTTGAAGCTGTTGAGGAGGAGGGCTGACTTGATTAAATGGCTAATAGTGAATTATTCCAAAAGAGCTGTCATTTTTTAATGAAATGTTATTTTATTAACGTAAGGGACAGTTTGAAATTTACTGGGGTAGGAGGAGGGTTGTCCCAAACATGTTTTTATTTTGGGAACGTTGTGTGTTTTTTTTATTGGACACATGGGAGGGTAGTGTGCTTTTAACCTGGTTTACATTTGTTCTTTTGTAGGTTTTACTATATAATTTCTTCCATCCTAGTCAAATGTTCTCATTACTTGCTTGTGTTTTGTTAGTTCCTTTATGCACTACGGTTTTCCATAATAAAAAGCCCTGTGATGTGTTTGTTTCATTCCATTTGGATCAGTTGTGTGTCTACACTTGACAGTTTATAAGGTCTAGAAAGGCTGTATTTGTACTTCTCATACTGAGATGCGCTGTCTGTTGAAGACAATCATTCTCCCAAGTCATCCAATAATAATGTGACCACATATGCTCCTGGCACGTTCAGTTTTTCAGGAAAGCATAATGCGCTCTGCTTCCTCTCCAATCTGAGCGGCTATTAGTTGCACCTAGAACATATCGCTTCAACATAGCCTAAAAATGTGTAATTTAAAAAGTTATTTTATTACCTTTTATTTAATCAGTTTATTTAATTTCTCAAACATATGACTATTTTACACAATTTTAAAGACAAGACTCTCGTTAATCTAACCACACTGTCCGATTTCAAAAAGGCTTTACAATGAAAGCAAAACATTAGATAATGTCAGCAGAGTACCCAGCCAGAAATAATCAGACACCCATTTTTCAAGCTAGCATATAATGTCACATAAACCAAAACCACAGCTAAATGCAGCACTGACCTTTGATGATCTTCATCAGATGACACCCCTAGGACATTATGTTATACAATACATGCATGTTTTGTTCAGTCAAGTTCATATTTATATCAAAAACCAGCTTTTTACATTAGCATGTGACTAGCATGTGACTAGTATTCCCACCGAACACTTCCGGTGAATTTACTAAAATACTCACGATAAACGTTCACAAAGAACATAACAATTATTTTAAGAATTATGGATACAGAACTCCTTTATGCACTCGCTATGTCCGATTTTAAAATAGCTTTTCGGTGAAATCACATTTTGCAATATTCTGAGTAGATAGCCCGGCCATCACAGGCTAGCTATTTTGACACCCACCAAGTGTGGTACTCACCAAACTCCGATTTACTATTAGAAAAGTTTGATTACCTTTGGTGTTCTTCGTCAGAATGCACTCCCAGGATTTCTACTTCAATAACAAATGTTGGTTTGGTCCCAAATAATCCATAGTTATATCCAAACAGCGGCGTTTTGTTCGTGCGTTCAAGACACTATCCGAAAGGGTAAATAAGGGTTACGAGCACGGCGCTTTTCGTGACAAAAAAAATCTAAATATTCCATTACCGTACTTCGAAGCATGTCAATCGCTTTTTAAAATCAATTTTTATGCCATTTTTCTCGTAAAAAAAGCGATAATATTCCGACAGGGAATCTGCGTTTAGGTAAATAGACGAAAGAAAATAAAGCATGGGGTCGACTCGTGCACGTGCCTAAGCCCATTATCCTCTGATCGGCCACTGGCCAAAAGCGCAAATGTGTTTCAGCCTGGGGCTGCCTCGATATCATTCAGCTTTTTCCCGGGCTCTGAGAGCCTATGGGAGCCGTAGGAAGTGTCACGTTACAGCAAAGATCCTCAGTCTTCAATAAACAGAGACAAGAAGAACAAGATCTTGTCAGAGAGGGCACTTCCTGTAAGGAATCTTCTCAGGTTTTTTCCTGCCATATGAGTTCTGTTATACTCACAGACACCATTCAAACAGTTTTAGAAACTTTAGGGTGTTTTCTATCCAAAGCCAATAATTATATGTATATTCTAGTTACTGGGTAGGAGTAGTAACCAGATTAAATAGGGTACGTTTTTTATCCGGCAGTGTAAATACTGCCCCCTAGCCCTAACAGGTTAACTTCTTGTTAACTTCTTGTTAATCCAGCCGCTGTGTCAGATTTCAAAAAGGCTTTATAGCGAAAGCACACCATGCGATTATCTGAGGACAGCGCCCCGCTTACAAAAGCATACAAACATTTTCAAGCCAAGTAGAGGAGTCACAAAAGTCAGAAATAGCGATAAAATTAATCACTTACCATTGATGATCTTCATCTTGTTGCACTTACAAGAGTCCCCGTTACACAATAAATGTTCATTTTGTTGGATAAAGTTCCTCTTTATGTCCCCCCAAAAAATTTGGGGGGCGCATTTTGTTCAGTAATCCACTGGCTCAATGGCTGTCACAACAGGCAGACGAATACATCCTAATAGTACCAGTAAAGTTCGTCGAAACATGTCAAAGATGTTTATAAGTTATCCTCAGGTTGTTTGTTTTCAAAATAATCTATAATATTTCAACCGGACAATAGTGTCTTCAATAGAAAGGAAAAAGAACGAAGGGCGCGCTATCGGTCACGCACACAAAGGACCTCTGTTTCATTCTACAGTCCACTGAAAGAAAGGCCTCATTCTACCTCGTTTTTCAGAATCAAGCCTGAAACAATGTCTAAAGACTGTTGACATCTAGTGGAAGCCATAGGAACTGCAATCTAGGTCCTAACCCAACGGACACTGTATAGGCATTCAATTGAAAACTAGACACATCAAAAATATCCCACTTCCTGGATAGATTTTCCTCAGGTTTTCGCCTGCCATATCAGATCTGTTATACTCACAGACATTATTTTAACAGTTTTGGAGAATGTTTTCTATCCAAATCTTCCAATTATATGCATATCCTAGCTTCTGGGCCTGAGTAACAGGCAGTTTACTTAGGGCATGCTTCTCATCCAAACTTCCGAATACTGCCCCCTGTCCTAAAAAAGTTAATTGAACAATTGTGTTCGCATTTACAGGTAGCAAACACTTTTGTTGTTAAGTCACATGAAAGTTCACATTTTCCAGAAGGCAATTCTGGAAAAAAAACGCATTTAGATTTATGAAAATGTAAAAAAAAAAAAATGTACACTCAAATGCCTCTCCTGTTAAGCAGTGATGTGTGACATATGCCTAGTTTCCTGAAATTAGTCACAGTTCAGTAACACTTTATAATAATACCTTGTAATAAAGCATTTATAATAGATTACTAAATCATTTATTATTTATGTATCATTATTCCCACATTTGTAAATGTTAGTAAGATAGTTTATTCATCAATCATGAATAAATATGTAAATAACTATTTACTAATTCATTATAAATGCTTTATTTCAATGTGTTATCATGAAGTGTTGCCAGTTAGGGTTACAGTATGAAGGTAGTAACATCTCAAAAAGCAAATTAATGTCTACTTTAGGTAAACAACTTGGAAAGGCCTTATCAGAGGCCTGTTTCAAGTCGTGAAATTAGTGCTGCATTTGTGAAACAAGCATTTAGCATGTAAGATGTGTCTATATGGATCCTGGATCATATTATATCTGTGTTGATCCTTGATCATTATTTAGTTGTATTGACACTGGATCATCATATATCTGTGTTGATCCTGGATCATCATATATCAGTGTTGATCATGGGTCTTCATATATCAGTGTTGATTCTGTTGATTCTGGACCGACATGTGTGTCTTACGTAGCAAAATTTGAAATAGAGTTTTTTACATTGGATAAAAGCAGAGACACAGAGCTACAAAATGGTATATCATGCATTGCATTTGAGGAACAATGAGAAAGTAATTCTGCTTTGAAATTTGATATTCTTGTTATCTCACTTTTGAGAAAATGGCCTTTGAATATTTGGGACCTCTTGGAGACCTGTTATTTGTCTATCTCCCATTCAGCATTGTTCACACCCTCTAATCTTTACCCCCCACCTAAACTCTGACAAATTTACTCACCTTAGTAGAGCCGGTTAGGCTGTTTTCATGTTATCCAGAGCGTTGGTGACTGTAACTCTGCTGCTGGTAACAATTTAGCTATGCTTTTTCGCGACGTTTACTGACACCAGCCATAATTCAACGGTTCATGAGTAAATTCATTAGTTATTCTGCGCACTGGCACACTCAGACGAGAGTGCTCTGAAATCGGAGTAGATGGCCAGACTGAATTTACAATCGCACCTAAAATGGTTACTTGCATAGTGGAGTCTTTTGTTAAAACAACCAGGTTCAATGTTAGTCAGCTAGCATTAGGCTATAACTAGCCAAGGAAATGGATCTGAGGGAGAAACTCCCCAAATATAGGTGTGCTAAGCTTGTTTCGTCATACCCTGGAATCACTGGCAAAGGTGCTTCAACAAGTTACTGAGTAAAGGGTCTGAATACTTAGGGCTCTCCAGAGGGTGGTGCGGTCTTCCCAACGTATCACCGGGGGTACACTGCCTGCCCTCCAGGACACCGACTGTACCTGATGTCACAGGAAGGCCAAAAAGATCATCAACCATCCAATCCACACCCTGCTATCATCCTGAAGGTGAGGTCAGTACAGGTGCATCGATGATGGGATCGAGAGACGGAAATACAGAGAGACTTAAATAGCCATCACTGGCCGACCACCACCCGGTTACTCAACCCTGCACCTTAGAGGATGCTGCCCTATGTACATAGACATTCAACTTTTTTATACCTTTATTTAACTAGGCAAGTCAGTTAAGAACAAATTCTTATTTTCAATGACGGCCAAGGAACAGTGAGTTACCTGCCTTGTTCAGAAAAATGAACGATTTTTACATTGTCAGCTTGGGGATTTGATCTTGCAACCTTTCGGTTACTAGTCCAACGCTCTAACCACTAGGCTACCTGCCACCCAAATCCCTGGTTTGTCACTTTAAATCGAACACTAGTCACTTGAATACTGTTTATATGCTATTTTACCCATGTCATATGTATATTCTGTATTCTGCTGTATTTTCTGTCAATACCACTCAGGCATTGCTTGTCCTAAAATATGTATATATTTTTCATTCCATTCTTTTACATTTATATTTGTGTGTATTATTGTGAATTGTTAGATACTACTGTACTGTTGGAGATGGGAACAAAAGCATTTCACTTCACCCGCAATAACATCTGCTAAACGTGTATGTGACCAATAAAATGTGATTTTGATTTGATTTTGTAGTGTATTAAAGGTAGTAACCCTTTAAACGGAATGTTCAATTAAGTTATGTATTTAGATATTGGTTCCCTCACCCAGTAAGCAGTCGATGAACTGCTCTTAGTCTATGCCGCTCTGACATTGCTCATCCATATATTATTAATGTAATTCCTTTACTTAGATTTGTGTGTATTAGGTATTTGTTGTGAAATTGTTAGATATTACTTGTTAGATATTGCTGCACTGTCAGAACTAGATGCATAAATATTTCGCTATACCTGCAATAACATCTGCTAAACACATGTTTTTGACAAATACAATTAGAATTTATTTCTACTGAGTGACTGCAATCAGTCAGTGCCTGGAAACAAGAATGTTATCATTTTCAGACAAACACGTTACTTCCTTCAGCACACTATTACAACAATGTGACTGTTTTGGAATAAAATGTTCAATATATTTCCTTTAACATCCTCTGTGTTGTGTGCTTATTGTTTAACCATTGATTTGTTCTAGGTCATTTTGAGACCTTAAGAAGCATCAGGTACTGCTGGAATATCTACTAATAGAAAGTCCATCATTTTGTGATAAATTACACTGGTCACTGATCAAAACATTTATAAAGTATTAAGAAAGTGTGAATAGTCCTCACTTTAGATTAGGGACTGCAAAACTACTTTACTAATGATCAGTGGTTTATAAGGATATTTATTAACCATCTGATGAATGACCATCTGAATCATTATTGCAGACTATACAAGTTGTTTATAAATGTGTGAATAACTAGCTTACTAAAATAAATATGGGAGTAATGACAAATTATGGATGAACTATTTACTAATCCATGATAAACTATTTAGTGTGTTACCCAATCTCTATATTCATTCACACTAAACAGCTTCTGAGAGAGCTGCTCTTGTGTGACCCCGAGCTGGCAGCAGTGATGTAGTGAGAGTAGTGGTAGTGAGAGTAGTTGTAGTGAGAGTAGTGGTAGTGAGAGTAGTGGTAGTGAGAGTAGTGGTAGTGAGAGTAGTGGTAGTGAGAGTAGTGGTAGTGAGAGTAGTTGTAGTGAGTAGTAGTAGTGTTCATACCCAGTATGTTGAGGTTGAAGTGTCTACCGTGGTCTCCTGCACTGTTGAGTTGAATAATTAATTTATATACTGTAGTAGTTATTTATAAATGTGAGAATACCTAGCTGAGTAACATTTCACAAATGTGGCCTTAATATTAAATAGTGAGCAAACTGTAAATGCCTTACAAATGGTTTGTTACTGGATTTTATTATAACGTGTTACCCATAATTGGATATTCTTACATTTTATCATCAACTACTTACACAATACACAATTTAGGTAGACCTGGACATTAACTGATATCATGCAGTATTGTACATTTCAACTTTACTACACTTGATGAAGACGTTGTGTCACTATTGAGCCACTAGAGGGAGATTCTAAACAACATATATAAAGTCTCATTACGTCCTTGGAATATACTATTAGAATACTTACTATTTATCATTAAGTAACACAGAACAACCACAGCCTTAGGTATTTGGAGTACACAATCCAAAATGACTACAATGTATTTTATAAAACAAGCCTTCTAATACCTTCTCTAAGTCATTCCATCCCAATCCAGACAAATCAATCTGTATCAACACCACATGTATCTATGATGACAACACTGAGGTAAGTAATGTCAATGTATTGCTACATGAAATAAATACTTACAACAATTGTAGAAATTATAGGAACTATGAACCTCTTATCTTCAAAGTTAAGATTAGTTTAGCTGTCACTTTGAACCATGGATAAAATAAAGCATAAATGATTGGATTAATTAAGGAATTAACAAGTGGCAGAAAACGGATGAAAAGTGATAAATTGTCAAAAGACAAAAATAATAAAATAAATAGAGTTGGAATCCAACAAATTAAATAGTTGAAAACAACAATAGAAAGAGTTTTTGCTGCTTTTCTCTCAGACTTATTAGCCTGTAGAGTTTTAACACCAGACACACTGGCAGCCTCTTTTGAAAATACCTTTCTGGCCTGTGATCTGGCCACCACAAAGATTTTCATATAAAGTGTTATAATAATAGAGCAGGGGACAACCATTGTAATTACAAGGTCAATGATATTAACCCATATTGACCCTTCAACAATAACACATTCTTTCAAACACCTACTCGGTACCTGTACATTTGCAAAGTTTTCTATATTAGCAGCACGGTATATGATAAAACAACACCAGGTAATGGATATACAACACATCATTCTTGTTATTGTTATTTTAGAGTGGTACAATAAGGGATCACACACAGCAACATAGCGGTCAATAGATATCAAGACCAAATTACCCAGAGATAAAGAAGTACATAAACAAGCAATATAGGCATGAAACACACAGAAATATTTCCCAAAATCCCAGCATGGTTCCATTACTGCTACAGTCACTACTGGTATCACAATCAGTCCCACCAGGAGATCTGACACAGCCAGAGAGAGGATGAGCAGGTTGGTTGGAGTGTGGAGCTGCTTGAAGTGAGAGATGGAGATGATCACCAGTATGTTCAAAAATACTGTAACTGCTGAAATCAATGAGAAGAAGATGTACAGTGTTATGTAGATAGATGTCGATAGCAAAGCCTTTCTGCAAGAAGAGTTTCCGTCTTGAAAACAGTATTGAATATCTTCATGTTTCTCCATTTGTAATAAAAGGTAAAAATGCTGAGGTCCTGCTCCTGCTTGGTCCTGTGTGTGACCCTGTCAGGTCAGCCTTCTGACAAACTCTGAGCTCTGCCTCTCTATTTATCCCTGAGTTACTGATAGAAACTCCCCTCTCCGGAGTCTCTCTGCATGCACACACACACACACACACACACACACACACACACGTGGACACGTGAGCACAGAAATGAACAAACGGTTGGTTAAACAAATTATTTGTGAAAGGATGATGTAATGAATGACAAGATTGGATGGTGCTGTGCCGACCTAGCCTGTCCTTCAGCCTTATTGATAGTTAGAGATGATCTTGTTTTCACCTATTTAATTTGTTGGGTTCCAAGGGTAGGCCATTATTGTAAATAAGAATTTGTTCATAACTGACTCGGTACATTTTCTCAACTGAGCACTTTAATGGGGAAAATATAGTATGGCGTTGTTTTGGTCACTCAAAGGCTGTATTACATGGGAAATAGGATAACTGTGTAAGACTGTTGTGGGTGATGTCAGTGCTCAGTTTGGAACATAATCCACAACCTCCGGAGACGTGACGGCACGCCACATGTCAGCTAGTCAGTGTTTAGGAAAGTTGACAGTAGGGAACTTGAAATGACAAGTTCATGCTGCCCTACAAAGGCAAATGCAGAAACTACGAATTTGATCTATTGTAATGACCAAGTATATTATCTGATTAATGTGTTTTTTGTTTCCTGACACAGGAACAAGCCAATTGATCAGAAAATATCATGCTGTATCAGAAAGTAATGTCTGTCTAGACAGAAAAATACCTTGATGTCATATTTTGCAGTAAATTAAATGACGTAGTTACTGTGTTTTGCCTTTGTTTGGCAGTATGGGGTATGCACTAAAGCACATGCAGTTAAAATAAATAGTGCTATTCCATATGAACATTCCATAGACTTTTACAAATGTCCATCTGAATTGAATTATGAACCATACTTCTTCAAGTTGAAGGAGACTTCGTCTCAATTACTGTAATGAATAGTCAGGGAGAAAAAGGTGTAGATTCACGAGCAGCGCGGCAGGTGTTTATTTCGCTGTGGCAGAAGGCAGTAATCATGGTCACAGGCAGGCAATGGTCGTACACAGGTAGGCAAACATGCAGGTGAATAAACTAGGACTGAAGGCTGGATCTTACAAACAAGCTGGGAAAAGGCTTAGTAGAGTCAAAACTAACAATACCTCACAAAGAAACAACCAGAATGAACTGAACTAAATAAGGAGCTGATGAGACCAGGTGAGTAACTAACACAGGTGAAATCAATGAACAAGAATGAAAGACAGGACTACGTTCAAGAACACAAACATGGCTACGTTCAAGAACACAAGGAAACAGAACACAAGGTTGACTAAGAAAATAAATACAGAACCTTACATAATCCATTACGTCGGATGCCAGTGAGGACCACCAGAACTTACGGGCTAGAAGTTTGGTGGTTCCTGTCATGCCCGGATGTCCTGACCTCAAAGACGTGTGACATCATTGCATCAGTTGGGGTCTAACGCATGCTGGTACGTAACTCTTCCCAGCTGGTGTCTCAGGAGGAGCCGGGTCTGAGGTTAAGGCTTCTTGTATGGCATAGAGAACCTCCCACTGTACCGGTCCCATAATGCAAGAGGAAGGAAGAATGGGTGAAGGGTCTGAGTTAAGGTCAAACTGGCGGGAGACAGCATCATGTTTTACATTTCTCTTTCCAGGGATATAAGTAACATGAAAATGGCAGCGTGTGAAGAAGAGAGCCAAGCAGGCTTGTCTGGAGTTTAACCTCTAGGCCCCTCTGATATTTTCCAAATTACGATGATCTGTTAGGACGAGAAAGGGATGTTGTATGTCCTCCAACCAGTGGCGCTACTCCTCGAGGGCCAGCTTGATGGCGAGGAGTTCTGTTCGCTACATCGTAATTCCTCTCAGCAGAGGATAACTTCCTGGAGAAGGCGGCACAGGGATGTGATTTTGGAGGTGTTCCCACCCGCTGAGAGAGTACGGCTCCTACTCCGGAGTCATCCACCTGCAGGGTGAAAGGAAGGGTCGGATAAGGTTGGCGAAGGACAGGAGCTGAGGTGAAGAGGTTTTTTCAAGTTGTTGAAAGCAGTCAGGGTGGTATCAGACCATTGAAGAGTCTGAGTCTTTTGGCTGGTAAGGGAAGTGAGGGGAGCGACAGTAGAACTGAAGTTCCAAATGAACCGGCAATAGTAGAGGGAGAACCCAATGAAATTTTGGAGTTCCTTAACCTCTTTGGTATAGGGGGCAGTATTGAGAATTTTGGAAAAAATATGTTCCCATTTTTAACTGCCTCCTACACCAACTCAGAAGCTAGAATATGCATATTATTGTTCAGGTTTGGATAGAAAACACTCTGAATTTTCTAAAACTGTTTGAATGGTGTCTGTGAGTATAACAGAACTCCTATAGCAGGCAAAAACCTGACAAGGCTTCAAGCAGGAAGTACCCTGTCTGACAAGGAGTCGTGCGTCTTACCTCTTTTTATTGAAAAGTAAGGATCTTAGCTGTAACGTGACAATTCCCAGGGCTCCAATAGGCTCTCAGAGCCCGCGAAATAACTGAAGGTTTACGAGGGAACCTCAGGTTGAAATATATTATCGCCTTTTGTAAGTGGATGCTCGGAGGACCTTTCAATGATGCGCGTGCATGAGTCGCTTCTGAGGAGAAATTTTATTCGGCTGTTTAGGCTCAATGCATACTCCCGGTCGGAATATTAACACTTCTCTATGACATAAATGGCATAAAAATTGGTTTTAAACAGCGGTTGACATGCTTCGAAGTACGGTAATGGAATATTTAGACATTTTTGACACGCCAATGCGCCATGCGCGACACCGCGAAGAAGCATTCTAGAACTCACGAACAAAACGTCGCTGTTTGGATATAACGATGGATTATTTGGGACCAAACCAACATTTGTTATTGAAGTAGAAGTCCTGGCAGTGTATTCTGATGAAGAACAAGCAAGGTAAGAACATCTTTCTTATAGGAAATGTGATTTTGGTGGATGCTGACCTGGGTGGGTATCTAAATAGCTAGCCCTGTAATGCCGGGCTATGTACTTAGATTATTGCAAAATGTGCTTCATCCGAAAAGCTATTTTAAAATCGGACATATCGAGTGCATAGAGGGGTAATGTATCTATAATTCTTAAAATAATTGTTATGCTTTTTGTGAACGTTTATCGTGAGTAATTTAGCAAACTGTTAGTAAATTCACCGGAAGTTTGCGGTGGTTATGCTTTTTCTGAACGTCACATGCTAATGTAAAAACAAAAAAAATACCCCCAAACAATACCTAAAAGAAAAAATCCCCCTTACTAAAGGGAGGGAAGGGAGGGTGGCTGCCGTCAACGACGGCACTGTGCTACACCCCCCCTCCCCAACCCACCTATATTGGAGGCGGCTCAGGTTCTGGCCGTTCCAGGCAGTCTGGGCAGTCTGGCAGTTCGGGGCAGTCTGGCGGCTCGGGGCGGTCTGGGCAGTCTGTCGGCTCGGGGCGGTCTGGGCAGTCTGTCGGCTCGGGGCGGTCTGGGCAGTCTGTCGGCTCGGGGCGGTCTGGGCAGTCTGTCGGCTCGGGGCGGTCTGGGCAGTCTGTCGGCTCGGGGCGGTCTGGGCAGTCTGTCGGCTCCTCCGGCAGGTCAGGGCAGTCTGGCCCCTCCGGCAGGTCAGGGCAGTCTGGCCCCTCCGGCAGGTCAGCGCAGTCTGGCCCCTCCGGCAGGTCAGCGCAGTCTGGCCACTCCGGCAGGTCAGCGCAGTCTGGCCACTCCGGCAGGTCAGCGCAGTCTGGCCACTCCGGCAGTTCAGCGCAGTCTGGCCACTCCGGCAGTTCAGCGCAGTCTGGCCACTCCGGCAGTTCAGCGCAGTCTGGCCACTCCGGCAGTTCAGCGCAGTCTGGCCACTCCGGCAGTTCAGCGCAGTCTGGCCACTCCGGCAGTTCAGCGCAGTCTGGCCACTCCGGCAGTTCAGCGCAGTCTGACCACTCCGGCGACTGTTGACTGACGGGCAGCTCCGACGACTGTTGACTGGCGGGCAGCTCCGACGACTGTTGACTGGCGGGCAGCTCCGACGACTGTTGACTGGCGGGCAGCTCCGACGACTGTTGACTGGCGGGCAGCTCCGACGACTGTTGACTGGCGGGCAGCTCCGACGACTGTTGACTGGCGGGCAGCTCCGACGACTGTTGACTGGCGGGCAGCTCCGACGACTGTTGACTGGCGGGCAGCTCCGACGACTGTTGACTGGCGGGCAGCTCCGACGACTGTTGACTGGCGGGAAGCTCCGACGACTGTTGACTGGCGGGAAGCTCCGGCGACTGTTGACTGGCGGGAAGCTCCGGCGACTGTTGACTGGCGAGGCTGGGTTTACGCACTTGCCGTTTAGTGCGGGGAGCGGGAACAGGACGAGTCGGACTGGGTGGCCGCACTTCCGGGTCCGCACGAGAGACAGGAGCTGGAAACCCAGGGCTATGGAGGTGCACAGCCGGTCTAGATCTTACCTCCTGCACAACCCGCCTTGGCTCGATGGAACTAGTAGCCCTGCACGAGCGGAGTGCTCGTACAGGGCAGACTGGGCTGTGCAGGGGCTTGATGGTAGCCGTGCGTAGAGCGGGAGTTGGGTAGCCTGGTCCTCGGAGGCGTACCGGCGACCAGATGCGCTGCGCAGGCATCCTCCTACCAGGCTGGATGCCCGCTCTAGCACGGCACCTGCGAGGGGCTGGAATAACTCGCACCGGACTGTGCGTGCGTATGGGTGAGATATTGCGCTTCTCAGCGAAACATGGCGCTCCCCACCCCATACGCTCCTCCATATATCCACGGGTAGCTGGCTTCCGGCTCTTCTTACGCCTAGCCAAACTACCCGTGTGCCCCCCCCCAAAATTTTCTTGGGGGTGCCTCTCGTGCATCTCCTTCAGCGCGTCCACTCTGGCCTCGTACCACCGCCTCTCTGCCTTGGCTGCTTCTATTTCCCACTGCGGGCGGCGATACTCCCCAGCCTGATGCCAAGGTCCGGCCCCGTTCAGAACTTCTTCCCAAGTCCACTTCTCCCGCCAGTCCAACTCGAACGCCTTCTGCTCCTTCCTCTGCTGCTTGGTCCTTGAGTGGTGGGTGATTCTGTCACGGTTGTCGTCTTCGTCTTCCGACGATATAACGAAATCGTCGTCTGAAAATGTAGACCAATACGCAGCAGGTACGTGTATGCTCATTTTGACTTTTATTTAAATTATCCAAAAGAGCACTCCAAAACAACAAAACACGAAAACGAACGAACAACTAAACAGTCTGGCAAAGCCTAGGGCTGAACACAGAACAATCACCCACAAAACACAAACACAAACACACCCTCATTTATGAGACTCTCAATCAAAGGCAGATAGAAAACACCTGCCTTCAACTGAGAGTCCCAACACCAATTCACCAGACATAGAAACAGACATACTAGACTCCACATAGAAATACCTAAACAAACCAACACCCGGAATTACTAAAACAAACACCCTTAACCCAAACACACCACCCTGAACCACATAAAACAAATACCCTCTGTCACGCCCTGACCAAACTACAAACAATTAACCTTATATACTGGCCAGGACGTGACATTGATTGAACAGACATGCATGTATTGTATAACACAATGTCCTAGGTGTGTCATCTGATGAAGATTATAAAAGGTTAGTGCTGCATTTAGCTGTGGTTTGGGTTTATGTGACATGATATGCTAGCTTGAAAAATGGGTGTCAGATTTTTTCTGGCTGGGCACTCTGCTGACATAATCTAATGTTTTGCTTTTGTTGTAAAGCCTTTTTGAAATCGGACAGTGGGGTTAGATTAACGAGATTCTTGTCTTTAACTTCTTACATCTACACGTTCCGCTAGCGGAACGTCTGCTCCAATTTCCAATGATGGGCGGGGCGCGAAATTCAAACTCCTCTAAATCCGAAAACTTACACTTTTCAAACATATGACTATGTTACAGCTATTTAAAGACAAGACTCTCCTTTATCTAACCAAACTGTCCGATTTCAAAAAGGCTTTACAGCGAAAGCAAAACATTAGATTATGTCAGCAGAGTACCCAGCCAGGAATAATCACACAGCCATTTTTCAAGCTAGCATATCATGTCACATAAACCCAAACCATATCTAAATGCAGCACTAACCTTTGATGATCTTCATCAGATGACACACCTAGGACATTGTGTTATACAATACATGCATGTCTGTTCAATCAAGTTCATATTTATATCAAAAACCAGCTTTTTACATTAGCATGTGACGTTCAGAACTAGCATTCCCACCGAACACTTCCGGTGATTTTACTAAATTACTCACGATAAACGTTCACAAAAAGCATAACAATTATTTTAAGAATTATAGATACAGAACTCCTCTATGCACTCGATATGTCCGATTTTAAAATAGCTTTTCGGATGAAGCACATTTTGCAATAATGTAAGTACATAGCCCGGCGTTACAGGGCTAGCTATTTAGACACCCACCCAGTGTAGCCTTCACCAAAATCACATTTCCTATAAGAAAAATGTTCTTACCTTGCTTGTTCTTCATCAGAATACACTGCCAGGACTTCTACTTCAATAACAAATGTAGGTTTGGTCCCAAATAATCCATCGTTATATCCAAACAGCGACGTTTTGTTCGTGCGTTCTAGACACTATCCCAACGCTAAATCTCGGCCACGAGCATGACGCAAAATATGACAAAAAATTTCGAAATATTCCATTACCGTACTTCGAAGCATGTCAACCGCTGTTTAAAACCAATATTTATGCAATTTATCTCGTAGAGAAGCGATAATATTCCGACCGGGAATCTGCCTGTCTGTAAACTGAGGAAAAAACCAAAAGCCGGGGGCGGGGCGTGTCACGCGCCTAAGGCTTAGTCCATTGACTGACCACTCAGCATTTGCTCTCGTGTGCTTCAGCCAGGGCTTTGAATGACATCATTCCTGTTTTTCCCGGGCTGTGAGACTCCATTGTTGACGTGAGAAGTGTCACGTAAGAGCAGAGATCCTTTGTAAACGACAGAGATAATAAAGAAGGCCAAGAAATGTTCAGACAGGGTACTTCCTGAACAGAAGCATCTCAGGTTTTTGCCTGCCATAGGAGTTCTGTTATACTCACAGACACCATTCAAACAGTTTCAGAAACTTTGGAGTGTTTTCTCTCCAAAGCTAATAATTATATGCATATTCCAGTTTCTGGGCAGGACTAATAATCAGATTAAATCGGGTACGTTTTTTATCCAGCCGTGAAATTACTGCCCCCTAGATGTAACAGGTTAAATAGCTGTGAAATAGTCATATGTTTGAGAAATTGAAGTTATAGCATTTCTAACGATTCAAAAATCGCGCCACTGGATTTCAGTGGCTGTTACGTAGGTGGGACGAGTTCGTCCCACATGTACTAGAGAGGTTAACGGTGGTGGGTTTGGGCCAGTTACTGACGGCGGTGACTTTGTTCTCATCCATGCTGACCCCTCCAGGTGTCAGTACGAATCCGAAGTTTACTGAGCTTACATGGAAGGTGCTCTGTCAGTCTTCACATAAAGGTTATGGTCAAGGAGCCATTGAAGAGCCTTTTGCACATGCTGTATGTGTTCCTTCAGGGAGTGGGAGTAAATCAGGTTGTCATCAATGTATACGATGAGAAATCGGTTGATCATATCCTGGAAACCCTTGTTCATAAAATGATTGGAAGATGGCGGGGGCATTCGTAAGGCCATAGGGCATGAACAGGTTTTCATGGTGCCCTTGTGCAGTGATAAAGGCCATATTCCATTCATCGCTTTCACGTATACGGACAAGGTTATATGCACTTTGCAGGTCGAGTTTTGAATAGATGCCTTTTGCGGCCCACTTGTTCAAGGGTCGCTGTGATCAGAGGAAGAGGGAAACGGTTATTGACCATCATGTCATTCAGGGAATGGTAATCAATACATGGTCTGAGACCTCTGTCCTTTTTTCCAATGAAGAAGAAGCTGGACGCAGCCGGGAAGAAGGACGAATGAAACTGTTTGAGTGTTTCATCAGTGTAGTTCTCCATTGCCTCATTTTCTGGGATAAATAGCGGGTTAACACAGCCCTTCGGTGGGGACACTCCAGGGAGTAAGTCAATAGCACAGTCCCCTGGGCGATGTGGTGGCAGAGTGCAGGCCTTGATTTTGTTGAAGACATTGCTGTACTGGGCGTATTCAGATAGTATGGTGGATGCCACTGCAGAGGCAGATTCCTCAATGGTGGTGGCTCTGCAGGGTAGGCTGAGACAACTGGTGAAGCAGGTAGAAGACCAGGGCAGTAGTTCACCTTGTCGCCACGATATGGCAGGGTTATGACGACAAACCGGGGGTGTCTGAGGATGAGTGGCTGTTTGGGGAATGAGAGTTCCATGAGTTGGCGGAGGGACCCTTCTCATTTCTCTGTGGGGAGCGAACAGGGCAATGGCTGAGTAGCTGATATTTCCCTCCACAGTATAGGCAGAGCCCTTCTTGGATCCGCCTTTGACATTCGATACACGGGAGAGGAGCATGGCCCAAACTGCATGGGCTCTGGAAGACTCGGATGGGATCATGGAATGAGAAGATTTTGGGTTCCTGGGTGGCAGAGATCTTCAGCGGTAGTTCTGCCCTTGAACAAGACAGTTACTAGGCCATCATTGTAAATAGGAATTTGTTCTTAACTACTTGCCTAGTTAAATAAAAGTTAAACATTAATAAATAAATAAAAAAGGAGGGGAACTCTAAACCTACCATGGAGGCAGGATACACTGGATCTACTTGAGGGCCAGGACACTCAAAGCCTGGTCACTTTACACCTGCCAGGTAGGCCCGAATCTGTAACTCTAACCCTACCGGGTGGGACAGTAACTCTAACCCTCCCGGGAAGGAAAGGAACTGGACAACTAGGTCAGGGGAGGAACAGTGGTGACTTCTGAGAGCGGCTGGATCACCTCTGGGGGAGGTGGCACACTCGATGTTCTGGCAGACACGACGTAGACTCCAGCCGGGGATGAAGATCTATTAAATACCTGGGCCACCTCTGGACGTAGTGGGGTCCAATGGTCCCGTGGCGGTGCTGAACACTCAGGCCAGGAGGTCCTGGAGTAGTGTCTCTCAGGGGAGTAGCCTGGCTAACTCGGGGAGGACCGGCAGTGATGGCGCTCTCGTGGTGGTGATGATTGCTCTAGCCAGGGAGGCCTAGAGCTGTGGTGGTCAGGAGAGTAGCAGCGGTACCGGTGCTCCAGCGGTGGTGACTCAGGTTGGGAGGGCCTAGAGTACATCCTCCTGAGTACGCCCTCCTGATCTCTTTCTGCTTGTGATGTAGGTACTCATATTCCCTCATCAGCTCCCAACTGGTGAGAGTGTGGTCACTCCCTGACCACTGAGGATGCCTGGAGCAGGGCTGGTGGTCTCTTAGATGAGAGAGGTGTGTAGGCAACTCATCTTCCTCAGGTACATGATGTCTTCTTGTGGCGGTGTGGGCTGAGGTGAGTGGTGAAAGCAGCCCCATACGTCTTAGGGATGCAGGATAACTAATCTGCATCCTGGTGTAAGGAAACAACTCCTCTTCTGGGTACTTCAACATCTCAACTATAGCAGATCAGAATCATGCAAAAACTATTGGTCACTAAATTCGGATAAATTACAGACCATGTAAAAACTGTTGATCACTGAATAGGGCGGTATTGGCAACTCCAACATTAAAAAATAGTAACAGCCGTACAGTAGAACATATAGCTGAAACTTGTCAAAGTAACATTAGTGGTAATTAAACATTAATTAGTGGGAATTACCTACAGTATTATTACTGGTCCTTCGAGCTGGATTTAGTGACCAACAGTTTTTACATGGTACGTAATTTCTCCGGATTTAGCGACAAATAGTTTTTACAAGACCTTTACTTGCTTTCTATATAGGTTAAATGGTCTCATCATAATGGCATTTAGTTAAAATGGGTTACATATCTCTCTGCTGGACATTATGCATTCCTCTGGGATTTTACCTAGAGTGATGTATACAGGCCACATTTAGTTAACCTCTTGACGGTCGCCTAGGATAGGGGGCGCTACAGCGATTTTTGAAAAAAATATGTGCCCATTTTAAACGGCCTCCTACTCAAACTCATAAGCTAGGATATGCATATAATTAGTAGATATGGATAGAAAACACCCTAAAGTTTCTAAAACTGTTTGAATGGTGTCTGTGAGTATAACAGAACTCATTTGGCAGTCAAAACTCCGAGACAGTTTCTAACAGGATGTGGAAATTTGATTTGCGGACTCAACTTCAGCACTTTGCCTATAAATCACACCGTGAGCTATGGTTCATTGAGCACGTCCTATGGCTTCCACTAGATGTCCCCAGTCTTTACAAAGTGGTTTGAGTCTCCTACTATCAAAACTGACTGAAAGAGAGGCTGTTGATCTTGGTCACATGGGGAGGGCCATCACCATTATGACGCCGGCGCCCCTGGCTATCCTGCCCTTTCGAAACGTTTTGAAAGACAATGCAACCGTCCCCCTTGAATTTTATTGAAGCTCTGGTTGAAAAAGACCCTAAAGATTTATGTTATACAACGTTTGACGTTTGAACGAACTTAAAATTATTTTTTTTACACTATCGTCACGAGAAGTCCTGCGGACGACGGCACATTTGGATTACCCTTCAGAACGCGCTAACAACAAGAAGTTATTGGGACATAAATTATGAACTTTTTCGATCAAAAATACATTTGTTGTGGACCTGCGATTCCTGGAAGTGCATTCTGATGAAGATAATCAAAGGTAAGGGAATATTTTCAATATTATACAAGATTAGATTTGATATTCGATTGTTCCAAGATGGCGCCGACCTGTATCCCTAGTCTATTGTTCTGAGTATTGCAAAGTGTGATTTCCCAGTAAAGTTATTTTTAAATCTGGCAAAATGGGTGCTTTCACGAGATGTTAATCTATAAATCTTTGAATGACAATATTACATTTAAAAATTGTTTTCGAATAGTAATTTAGTAAATTGTAGCGCTGATTCACAGGATGCATTTGAGGGAAAATAGTTTCTCAACATTACGCGCCGATGTAAAATGCTGTTTTTATATATAAATATGAACTTTATCAAACAAAATAATGCATGTATTGTGTAACATGATGTCCTAGGAGTGTCATCGGATGAAGATTGTCAAAGGTTAGTGCTGCATTTAGCTGTTTTTTGGTTATTTGTGATGCATGTGGTTGGTCGGAAAATGGCTATGTGGCTACTTTTACGATATACTCCTCTAACATAATCTAATGTTTTGCTTTTGCTGTAAAGTCTTTTTGAAATCGGACAACGTGGTTCGATTCAGGAGAGGTGTATCTATAAAACGATATAAAATAGTCCTATATTTGAGAAAAAAAATATATTAAATTTTGTTATGAATATGGCGATGTGATTTTTCGCTGGATGTTGGTCCCGCATGCGGGACAGCCCGTCAAGATTAAAGTGGGTTACATACAGTGCCCTCCATAATTATTGGGACAGGAAAGCATATTTTCTTCTTTTGACTCTATACTTCAAAAGTTTGGATTTGAAATAAGACAATGATTATAAGGTTGGCAGCTTTAATTTGAGGGTATTTTCACCCATATTCATTTCAGTTGAACCATTTAGAAATTGCATCACTTTTTTGTACAGTCCTCACATTTCAGGGATGCAAAAGTATTGGGACAAATTCACTTATGTGTGTATTAAAGGCTAGGGGGCAGTATTTACACGGCCGGATAAAAAACGTACCCGATTTAATCTGGTTACTACTCCTGCCCAGTGACTAGAATATGCATATAATGATTGGCTTTGGATAGAAAACACCCTAAAGTTTCTAAAACTGTTTGAATGGTGTCTGTGAGTATAACAGAACTCATATGGCAGGCAAAAACCTGAGAAGGTTTCATGCAGGAAGTGGCCTCTCTGACCATTTCTTGGCCTTCTTGATCATCTCTAACCAAAACAGGGGATCTCTGGCATGACGTGACATTTTCTAACGCTCCCATAGGCTCTCAGAAGGCCCCAGAAATTTGAATGGTTGCTTTGGAGGCCCAGGCTGAAACACATTAGCGCCTTTTGTAAGTGGTCTATCAGAGAACAATGAGAATGGCGCGAGTGCACGAGTGGACTCCATGCTTTAATTTTCAGTCTTTGAACAAAAACAACCACTCCCGGTCGGAATATTATCGCTTTTTTACGAGAAAAATCGCATAAAAATTGATTTTAAACAGCGGTTGACATGCTTCGAAGTACGGTAATGGAATATTTAGAATTTTTTTGTCACGAAACATGTCGGGCGCATGACCCTTATTTACCCTTTGGATAGTGTCTTGAACGCACGAACAAAACACCGCTATTTGGATATAACTATGGATTATTTGGAACCAAACCAACATTTGTTATTGAAGTAGAAGTCCTGGGAGTGCATTCTGACGAAGACAGCAAAGGTAATCAAACTTTTCTTATAGTAAATCTGAATTTGTTGAGGGCCAAACTTGGTGGGTGTCAAAATAGCTAGCCTGTGATGGCCGGGCTATGTACTCAGAATATTGCAAAATGTGCTTTCACCGAAAAGCTATTTTAAAATTGGACATAGCGATTGCATAAAGGAGTTCTGTATCTACAATTCTTAAAATAATTATGTTTTTTGTGAACGTTTATCGTGAGTAATTTAGTAAATTCACCGGAAGTGTTCGGTGGGAATGCTCGTTCTGAACGTCACATTCTAATGTAAAAAGCTGGTTTTTGATATAAATATGAACTTGATTGAACAAAACATGCATGTATTGTATAACATAATGTCCTAGGTGTGTCATCTGATGAAGATCATCAAAGGTTAGTGCTGCATTTAGCTGTGGTTTGGGTTTATGTGTCATTATATGCTAGCTTGAAAAATGGGTGTCTGATTATTTCTGACTGGATACTCTGCTGACATAATCTAATGTTTTGCTTTCGCTGTAAAGCCTTTTTGAAATCGGACAGTGTGGTTAGATAAAGGAGAGTCTTGTCTTTCAAATGGTGTAAAATAGTAATATGTTTGAAAAATGGAAGTTTGGGGATTTTTGAGGAGTTTGTATTTCGCGCCACGCCCACCATTGGATAATGGAGCAGGTGTTCCGCTAGCGGAACGTCTAGATGTAAGATTAATTATGTAGGTGTTTTTCCCACCTATTTTTGTGGGAGATTGGTTTTGAGTTAGTGTATGTTTCAGCTCTGCGTCACAGTTTGTTCATTCAGTTTATTGAGTATGAATTGCATAGTTTCACAGTGAAAATAAAATGTGGAACGACACACACGCTGCACTTTGGTCTGCTCATTCCTACGACAACCGTGACAGAATCTCCGACCACCAAAGGACCAAGCAGCATGGTCAGGAGAGGTGGACCTGGGAGTACATCCTGGATGGAAAGGGATCCTGGACGTGGGAAGAGATCTAGGCTGTATGGCATCGCCTCCCATGGGAACAGGTGGAGGCAGCGAGAGCAGAGCGGCAACGAGACGAGGAACTAGCACGGCAACGACAGAATCCCGAGAGGCAGTCCCCCCAAAAATTGTTTGGGGGGGAACATGGGGATATTGGCAGAGTCAGGTTGGAGACCTGAGTCAACTTCCCATGCTTACCGTGGGGAGCAATTGACGAAGCAAGCACTGTGTTATGCGGTGCGATATGTGCCCGCGCCCCGCATTTGTCGAGCTAGGTTGAGCATCCAGCCAGGAAGGGTGTTGCCAGCTCTACGCTCGCGACCTCCAGTGCGCCTCCACGGCCCAGTATATCCTGTGCCTGCCCCACGTACCTGGCCTCCAGTGAGTCTATCTAGCCTGGTACACCCTGTGCCTGCTCCTCGCACTTGCCCTGAGGTGCGTGTTACCAGTCTGGCGCCACCTGTGCAAGCCCCACGCATCAGGCCTCCAGTGAGCATTCCCAGTCCAGAGCTTCCGGCGACAGTTCCCAGTCCAGCGCTTCCGGCGACAGTTCCCAGTCCAGAGCTTCCGGCGACAGTTCCCAGTCCAGAGCTTCCGGCGACAGTTCCCAGTCCAGAGCTTCCGGCGACGAGTCTTGAGCAACGTTCCGCAGTCCGGGGCCACCAGCGGCGGCCCGCAGCCCAGAACCTCCAGCAACAATCCAAGGTCAGGTGACACAAAAGCAGAGGGATCAACGGGCGGAGCGGGGGTTACGCCTGAACCGGATCCTCTGCTGGAGGATCCGCAGGATGAGAAGGTTATGCGTACTGCACCAGAGCCGCCATAGACGTTAGTCACCCACCCTACTCTCCCTTTTTTGGGGGGGAGGGTTGTTTTTGTTTAGGTGCGCTCGGAGTCCGCACCTTTGGGGGGGGGTGGGGGGGTCACTGTCACGTCCTGACCATAGAAAGATGTTATTTTCTGTGCTGGAGTAGGTCAGGGCATGACAGGTTTTTTTTTCTAGTTTAGATTTTCTGTTGTTATGTTCTAGTTTTTGTATTTCTATGTTGGGTTTTGTTTGGGATAATCTCCAATTAAAGGCAGCTGGTCATCGTTGTCTCTAATTGGAGATCGTACTTAAGTAGGTATTTTTCCCACTTGTTTTTGTGGGAGATTGGTTTTGAGTTAGTGCATGTTTCAACTCTGCGTCACGGTTTGTTGTTTTTGTTCGTTCAGTTTATTGTGTATGTATTGCATAGTTTCACAGTGAAAATAAAATGTGGAACGACACACACTCCGCACTTTGGTCCGCTCCTTCCTACGACAATGTTACGGCTGTCGTAGAGAGGGGACCAAAGGTCAGCGTGGTAAGTGTTCATTGTCTTTATTTAACACTAGAACAAAGAAAACAAACCGAATAGCCAAACAGTTCCGTCAGGTAACGAAAGACAAAACAGAAAATAACTACCCACAAAACACAGGTGGGAAAAGGCTGCCTAAGTATGATTCCTAATCAGAGGCATCAAAAAAGTTTGTAGAGTCACAAGCTTGATGTAGTCATTGAGTGCTAGGAATATGGAACTAAATAATAACCTTTTGACTACTTAATTTGAAATAATCTTTAAAAGGTGTCAATTTTTATCCTTACCTTTTTGGGAGAAAAAAAATATTACTTGTCAAACAACATTTTTCTCTGAGCAATTGCATTAGTATGAAAAAATATAATTTCATTTTTTGTATTATTTATTTTATATAGTCATTATGTCTCATCTTTATCAATAATGTCAATAATTTCGGGCCCCACTGTACCTACTACTGCTAAATGAGGTCCATATTTATGAACATACAATATATATTTATTGGTTTCTTGTTTTGATTATTTGTGTAGAGTCATTCTACTGCACTGTTGGAGCTAGTAAGACAAGCATTTTGCTGCACCTGCCATAACACCTGCAGATCTGTATACGTGACCAATAAACTTTGATTTGATTTTTATTTAAAAAATATACTTTGTTGTTGTTCTGTCAGATTCCAGAGGGTTCTGTTAGCCCTACAATCCCATAAACTTTATTGTCCATTTACATGGAAATTCATTTTGAGACGTCTGCATACACAACCACAATATATTACAAGCCGTACGGAAAACTGGAACCTTAGTAAACCAGTCACACATTTACATATTCTTCAAAACACGCAGGGCTCATAATGACACATATATCACTCTACCAAGCTGTTTAAATGTTGGGCCAATAAGAGAAAAGCAGCTGGTTCAAATCCCGGAGCCGACTAGGTGAAAAATATGTCGATGTGCCCTTGAGCAAGGCACTTAACCTTAATTGTTCTTGTAAGTCGCTCTGGATAAGAGCTTCTGCTAAATGACAGACAAAACAATATGACCTCTGAATGATTCTTAGAGAGCATATTACATCAGCAAAAGTCAACCTTTGCTCTGTGACTGATGTCACCCGGACTATATTGTCTCTACTGTGTAACTCTTTAATGATGTTAGTTTGACTTAAGTTTCTGACACCAGAGGGTCCTGTTATCACCTGTATGCAAGGCTCTGGAACAACGATGTCCAAAACTCTAAGGAATTCTACCAATTAAAGGTGTTGGATACACACAAATGCTTTACTCCAGGGACCTAATAAGGCCCTAATACAGCATAAACATTCAAAGTGAACATGAGTATAGTTCTATTGTCATTTGTGTGAGTACAACTTCCATTAGGCCTCAGCCTCAGTACAACCCTCACCCCTAAACTAGTCTTCCCTGCACTGGTCAAGAATCCCACCTCTGAATCATGACTCTGTCACAGGTGGGATCTGAACCGTGGTATCCTGAGTGGAAAACCAACAACTTAACCAATAGTCCAAGAGGAAAGTCCCTCTTGGACTGAGGGTGACACTGATTTAGAAGTACCAGGCAGGGCTACCTCATCACGAGAGCATGAGTCTGACTCACCTCTGCTACACATTTTCCATTTAAGTCATTTAGCAGAATGGGGGGGGGCATTAATCAAGATACTCATGAAGAGGTAGGTTTTCTAAACCTCCCCCTAACCTCACTGAAGTCTCAATCCTACACCCTCTCTATAGTGTTTCTGACAAATAACAAGAGATTTTCACAAGTACAGAACTGAAATTAAATGTTTTTAACTGGCCTCTCTGAGTTGGCACATCCTGATTTCATGGGGCATGATCCAGAATCAACACATATATAATATGATCCAGGGTCAATATAGACATATCTAACATGCCAAAATACTCTGGTGTGACCCCTGACCTGGCATCAGTGATGTAGTGAGAGCAGTGGCAGTGAGAGTAGTGGCAGTGTTCATAACCAGTCTGCTGCGGTCTCCTGCTCTGTTGTGTTTCCATCGTTCAGCCAGGAGATAGCAGGAAGAGGGATGTCACAGGTTAGAGACCAGCCCGGGGTGGCCTTCTGGCGCTGCATCTCTGACCTTGGGTTGTGGCTAATTGTGTGAAGTTGCCTAGAGGTTAGCAGTTATGCACTTAAAGGGAATTTACACTCAAAAACTGTTTAGTTTTTACTATTCCACTGTTGATACAGTCCCAAAATGTTTTGCATGTCTGATGTCAACTTTTCAAGATATTGGACTTTCAACAATCAAAGTGTCACCGGCCACATCATCATACAGTATGACGATGCCTTTTGCATCATACAATATTTTGCATCATCATGATGATGTGGCCGTTGACACTTTGATTCTTGTTTTTGAGTGACATTTCCCTTTAAAGCTGGAATCCGTATCGGTGAAACTGCCATGTCCGTTTGCAGGGTCTAAAAAAAAGGGGTCTAGCTCAAACCATGAAAAAGAGCCCCAGACCATTATTCCTCCACCACCAAACTTTACAGTTGGCTCTATGCATTGGGGCAGGAAGCGTTCTCATGGCATCCGCCAAATCCAGATTTGTCACTCCAGAGACTGCTCCAGAGTCCAACGGTGGTGTGCTTTACACCACTCGAGACAACACTTGGCATTGCGCATGGTGATTTTAGGCCTGTGTGCGGCTACACGGCCATGGAAACCCGTTTCAGGAAGCTCCTGACGAACAGTTCTTGTGCTGAAGTTGCTTCCAAAAGCAGTTTGGAACTTGGTAGTGAGTGTTGCAATCGAGGAGAGAGGATTCTGCCTTCCCGTTCTGTGAGCTTGTGTGGCCTACCACTTCGCGGCTGAGACATTGTTGCTCCTAGATGTTTCCATTAAACTATAACAGCACTTACAGTTGACCGGGGCAGCTCTAGCAGGGCAGAAATTTGACTTGTTTGAAAGGTGGCATCCTATGATGGTGCCACGTTGAAAGTCACTGAGCTGTTCAGTAAGCCCAATCTATTGCCAATGTTTGTCTATGGAGATCGCATGGCTGTGTGATCGCGTTAACCTTTTATGGATAGGGGGCAGTATTTTCACGGCCGGATAAAAAACGTACCCGATTTAATCTGATTATTACTCCTGCCCAGAAACTAGGGGTAGACAGTTTTAAAAACTTTGGAGTGTTTTCTATCCTAAGCTAATAATTATATGCATATTCTAGTTTCTGGGCAGGAGTAATAATCAGATTAAATCGGGTACGTTTTTTATCCGGCCGTGAAAATACTGCCCCCTATCCATAACAGGTTAAACAGAAGGCTCTGTGAATTTTGGGCCTGCTCTTAAAAATGTGATAGTTGGCTTCTAAACGAGTTGGACAAAGTGGGTTTGGTGTCAGTTTGTATCAGTTTGATGTCAGAATGATATGTTATTGACTGATGGACGTTGACTTGCTGGCTGACTTTTGTCCATTTGCAATAATCAAAATGACAAACTGAAATCAACACTAAAATAGTTGGCAAATGGCATCACTGTAGTCTCTAGGCTGTGCAGAGTTCAAAAGGATGCCCCACTTACCCGTAGCTCGCTCTGTCTCACCGCAGCGACCGTGCAAGCAAGGATGCCCAAAATGAAGCCTGGCCTAAATTTCAGGTGCTTTTGTGAGACATCGGCAAAACCGTTAGGGTTAGAAGCACAATTCAAGTGGAGGAACGTTCCGAAGGTCCTCCCAATCTGTGCAAACCTTGACCATGTGGCATTAACCCTTAACAGTTAAAACAGGGTTTTTTTTCATCTCACAGTTTACAATGACATCTCTCCCCATAGGAATATATTGGCTGCTCCCCTAAATTCAACCTGAAGCCTATGTGGGTTATGAATGCCATATAACATGTCTTCGATGACAATCCATCAGGCCACTATGAGGACTACCTGTGTTGATTCTAAGCTTCCTGGAGCAACCGGAAGTGGTTAAATTCACCCTAAAGGTGTTTTGATATACCCAACCTGCAGTTTGTGAAAAACACTGCATTCAACCTTCTGTAAATTAGTCAGTTCTTAACGTAAAGACTTAACCTCTCTAGGGTAGTAGGCAGTATTTTCACATCCGGATAAAAAACGTACCCGATTGAATCTGGTTATTACTCCTGCCCAGAAACTAGAATATGCATATAATTGTTTTATTAGGATAGAAAACACCCTAAAGTTTCTAAAACTGTTTGAATGGTGTCTGTGAGTATAACAGAACTCATATGGCAGGCCAAAACCTGAGAAGATTCTAAACAGGAAGTGCCCTTTCTGACCATTTCTTGGCCTTCTTTATTCTCTTTATTGAAAACAGAGGATCTCTGCTGTAACGTGACACTTTCTAAGGCTCCCATAGGCTCTCAGAAGGCGCCAGAACGTTGAATGATGACTCTGCTGTCCCTGGGTGAAAAACAGTAGGGGATTTGGTAAGTGGTCGATCTGAGAACAATGACATGGGTGTGCGCGCCTGCAAGTGAAGAGTCCATTTTCTTCTTTGAGTCTTTGAACGAAAAAGACGTCTCCCGGTCGGAATATTATCGCTATTTTACGAGAAAAATCGCATAAAAATTGATTTTAAACAGCGTTTGACATGCTTCGAAGTACGGTAATGGAATATTTTGAAATTTTTTGTCACGATACTCGTCCGCGCGTCACCCTTCGGATAGTGTCTTGAACGCACGGACAAAACAGAGGATATTTGAACACAACTATGGATCATTTTGAACCAAAACAACATTTGTGGTTGAAGTAGAAGTCCTGGGAGTGCATTCTGACGAAGAACAGCAAAGGTAATCCAATTTATCTTATAGTAATTCTGAGTTTAGTGAACGCCAAACTTGGTGGGTGTCAAAATAGCTAGCCCGTGATGGCGAGCTATCTACTCAGAATATTGCAAAATGTGCTTTTGCCGAAAAGCTATTTTAAAATCGGACACCGCGATTGCATAAAGGAGTTCTGTATCTATAATTCTTAAAATAATTGTTATGTTTTTTGTGAACGTTTATCGTGAGTAATTTAGTAAATTCACCGGAAGTGTTCGGTGGGAATGCTAGTTCTGAACGTCACATGCTAATGTAAAAAGCTGGTTTTTGATATAAATATGAACTTGATTGAACAAAACATGCATGTATTGTATAACATAATCTCCTAGGAGTGTCATCTGATGAAGATCATCAAAGGTTAGTGCTGCATTTAGCTGTGGTTTTGGTATTTGTGACATTATATGCTAGCTTGAAAAATGGGTGTCTGATTATTTCTGGCTGGGTACTCTGCTGACATAATCTAATGTTTTGCTTTCGTTGTAAAGCCTTTTTGAAATCGGACAATGTGGTTAGATTAACGAGAGTCTTGTCTTTAAATGGTGTAAAATAGTCATATGTTTGTGAAATTGAAGTTATAGCATTTCTAAGGTTTTTGAATATCGCGCCACTCAATTCCACTGGCTGTTGACTTGGTGGGACGATTTCATCCCACATACCCTAGAGAGGTTAAAACTCAGCATTCTGTAAAAGTCTACCCCAATGAGGAAATGTGTTTACTTTAAGCTTCCTGTACCAACCGGAAGTGCCTTAAATTGGGGTCATAGGGGATGTTTTTAAGGGTTAAAAAGGGCACATCTTTCCAAAACTTCATATGTGTGATTAGGTATCCTTCATGACCTCTAAATCAGGCATTTCTCCCATCAGATGTCCAAGAAAACCTCTCACACACACACGCACACACACACACACACGCACACACACACACACACACACACACACAGCAAGGATGGAGTAACACAGCGTGGGGCTTACAGACACGCAGAGCCTGCAATTGATACCGGAGTTCGCACCCTCAAAGAACCGTCAGACCTAGAGCTCTGAAACTTTAGAAACCTGTTCTAGAACTCAAGTCAATAGTTCACGGTGAGTTATGTGGCTCTAGAAGGTTCTCAGGCTGAGAAACAGCCTTGTACATTTTCAATGACTTCTATTCATTTTGACCATCGTGAAAATTATGACATTTAGAAAAGTCCCAGAGTTACAAGTCTAGGTGCATTGGAACCGCCTCGACCCATAGAGGCAGACCCTAAAGTTTCTGTCAGATAGCTCTTTAAGGGACTCCGTAGCAACGCCCTGAAAAAGTGGATTTTCACCACTAATTAATGTCACTGCACGGGCTCCGAATGACCTATCAAGCCAAAACTCGGGATTCGGGGTCGCCTCAGCTAGAACTACACACAATGTCAGAACTGGACCCGTAGCTAGAATGTAACTACTTGTTTTAATTTTTTTTTATTATGGTTTAAACAGAAGGCGCTGTGAATATTTTGGCCTGCTCTGAAAAGTGGGTTTGGTGTCAGTATGCATCAGTTTGGTGTCAGAATGATATCTTATTGACTGATGGACGCTGACTTGTTGGCTGACTTTTATCCATTTGCAATGAGTTTAAACAGTGATAAACCATCACCAAATTGACATGCAGAAATCAACACCATCGAGCGATGGAGAGGAACCACTATCACATCCCGGCCATCACGAGTTCAACGGGCCAGTCAATTGGGCATTTCTGCAGTATCTTAGAGCATGTCAAATTCGCGATGGTAAATGCCCATTGAAAAATATTGCAAATGGACAGTATATTTGCAATGTTTTTAATGAGGAATTTACCATCAGCAAATGGACATGCAGAAATCAACACCAATGAGCGATGAAGAGGAACCGCTATCACTGTTCAACCATCCTGAGCTCAATGGGCGAGGCAATTGGGCATTTCTGCAGTATATTAGAGCATGTCAAATTTGTGATGGTAAATGCCCTTTGAAACACATTACAAAAATGGACAGTACATTTGCAATAAGTTTAAACAGTGATAAACCATTACAGCATTATTCAAAAAATATATATTTTTTTATTTCTCATCAATCTACACACAATACCTCATAAACCTTTTTTTGTCAATTTGCAAATGTACTAAAAATAAAACAGAAATACTTACATAAGTATTCAGACCTTTTGCTATGAGACTCGAAATTGAGCTCAGGTGCATCCTGTTTCCATTGATCATCCTTGATGTTTCTACAACTTGATTGGAGTCCACGTGTGGTAGATTCAATTGACTGGACATGATTTGGAAAGGAACACACTATTGCGATTACAATTGCAACCACACATCATCAGTAGGGTAAAACTGTCTAAATAAATTATATATAAACATTGAAGGTCTCCAAGACCACAGTGGTCTCCATCATTCTTAAATGGAATAAGTTTTTAACCACCAAGACTCTTCCTAAAGCTGGTCGCCCGACCAAACTGTGGAGAAGGGCATTGGTCAGGGACGTGACCAAGAACCCGAAGATCACTCTGAGAAAGCTACAGAGTTCCTCTGTGGAGATGGGAGAACCTTCCAGAAGGACAGAAACCCAGCCTAAAACCCAAACAGCAAGCACTGCAAGTGTAGAAGCACGGTGGCTAGGAGAAAGTCCCTAGAAAGGCCAAAACCTAGGAAGAAACCTAGAGAGGAACCAGGCTATGAGTGGTGGCCAGTCCTCTTCTGGCTGTGCCGGGTGGAGATTATAACAGAACATGGCCAAAATGTTCAAATGTTCATAGATGACCAGCAGATTCAAATAATCACAGTGTTTGTCGATGGTGCAACAGGTCAGCACATCAGGAGTAAATGTCATTTGGCTTTTCATAGCCGATCATTCAGAGCATCTCTACCACTCCTGCTATCTCTAGAGAGTTGAAAACAGCAGGTCTGGGACAGGTAGCACGTCCGGTGAACAGGTCAGGGTTCCATAGCTGCAGGCAGAACAATTGAAATTGGAGCAGCAGCACGGCCAGGTGGACTGGGGACAGCAAGGAGTCATCAGGCCAGGTAGTCCTGTGACATGGTCCTAGGGCTCAGGTCCTCCGAGAGAGAGAAAGAAAGAAAGACAGAAAGAGAGAGAGAATTAGAGAGAGCATACTTAAATGCACACAGGACACCGGATAAGACAAGAGAATACTCCAGATGTAACAGACTGACCCTAGCCCCCCGACACACAAACTACTGTAGCATAAATACTGGAGGCTGAGACAGGAGGGGTCAGGAGACAGGCGGGATATAACCCCACCCACTTTGCCAAAGCACAGCCCCCACACATCTAGAGGGATATCTTCTGTGCCACACAAGTATGCTGAAGTGGCAATGACAATGAGGGAGGAGGTTGTGTAAAAAAAAATTACAGTACAAGGGGAGGTTCATGTGAAAATATTCCCAGTACATTTTGAACTGCCCCTAATTACTTGAAGTGCTTTTGAGATCACTGATCAAAACAACAGAACTGAACTGGAAATCACATTTCTTAGTCAAACATCAAGGGGTGATTGGATCAGAATACAGTTTGGTTGTTCTGTTGTCTGACAAAAAGATCTTGTCCCCATGATGTAACTAAGACAAAGAGTCCCTCGACTTGAAGAATTATGGTTCATAATTCCGTTCAGATGGACATTTCTAAACGTATATGGAATGTTCCTATGGAAGCTTTCCTACACCAGCCAGCTGACATGTGTCGTGCCGTCATGTCTCTTGAGGTTGTGGATTATGTTCTAAACTGAGCACTGACATTACAAAAAACAGTTAGTCTGCACAGTTATCCTATTTCCCATGTTTAAAAACCTTTAAATGACCAAATCATCACCCATACTATATTTTTCCATTAATAATGCTCAGAATGGTCTTACTGACGGGCTGCCCCCAGGTGGAAAGGGTAGGTAACAACACATCCGCAACGCTGATACTCAACACAGGGGGCCCCTCAGGGCTGCCCGCTCAGTTCCCTCCTGTACTCCCTGTTCACTCATGACTGCATGACCATATGACCAGGCACGACTCCAACGCCATCATTACATTTGCCGATGACACAACAGTGGTAGGCCTGATCACCAACAAAGATGAGACAGCCTATAGGGAGGAGGTCAGAGACCTGGACGTGTGGTGCCAGTGATCAAGACAAAGGAGATGATTGTGGACTACAGGAAAAGGAGGAGCGAGCATGCCCCCATTCTCATCGACGGGGCTGTAGTGGAGCAGGTTGAGAGCTTCAAGTTCCTTGGTGTCCAAATCACAAACAAACTATCATGGTCCAAGCATACTAAGACAGTCATGAAGAGAGCACGACAAAGCCTATTCCCCCTCAGGAGACAGAAAAGATATAGCATGGGTCCTCAGATCCTCAAAAAGTTTAACAGCTGCACCATCGAGAGCATCCTGACTGGTTGCATCACTGCCTGGTATTGTAACTGCTCGGACTCCGACCGCAAAGCACTACAGAGGGCAGTGAGTACGGCCCAGTACATCACTGGGGCTAAGCTGCCTCCCATCCAAAACCTATATACTAGGCTGTGTCAGAGGAAGGCCCTAAAAATTGTCAAAGACTCCAGCCATCCTAGTCATAGACTGTTCTCTCTGATACCGCACGGGAAGCGTTACCGGACCGCCAAGTCTAGGTCCAAAAGACTGCTTATCAGCTTCTACCCCCAAGCCATAAGACTGCTGAACAGCTAATCAAATGCCTACCCAGACTATTTGCATTGCCCCCCGCCTTTTTTACGCTGCTGCTACTCTCTGTTTATTATCTATGCATAGTCACTTTAACTCGACCTACATGTACATATTACCTCGACTAACCGGTGCCCCGCACATTGACTCTGTACCGGTACACCCTGTATATAACCTCGGTTTTGTTATTTTACTGCTGCTCTTTAATTATTTGTTACTGTTATTTTTTACTTAACATTTATATTTTCTTAAAACTGCATTGTTGGTTAACGGCTTGTAAGTAAGCATTTCACTGTAAGCTCCACACCTGTTCGGCGCTTGTGACAAATGAAATTTGATTTGAATTGAATTGGAGAAAATGTACCTTTTCTCTCATCTCTAACTATCAGTAAAGCTGAAGGACAGGCTAGCTGAGCACAGCAACATCCGTTTGTTCATTTGTGTGCTCTCGTGTGTGTGTGTGTGTGTGTGTGTGTGTGTGTGTGTGTGTGTGTGTGTGTGTGTGTGTGTGTGTGTGTGTGTGTGTGTGTGTGTGTGTGTGTGTGTGTGTGTGTGTGTGTGTGTGTGTGTGTGCGCAGAGAGATCCTGGGGAGGGGAGTGGCTGTCAGAAACTCAGGGATAAATAGAGAGGCAGAGCTCAGAGTTTGTCAGAAGACGGACCTGACAGGGTCACACACAGGACCAAGCAGGAGCAGGACCTCAGCATTTTTATCAAATGGAAAAAAAGGAAGATGTTCAATACTGTTTTCAAGACAGAAACTCTTCTTGCAGAAAGGCTTTGCCATCGACATCTATCTACATTACACTATACATCTTCTTGTCATTGATTTCAGCAGCTACAGTATTTTTGAACATACTGGTGATCATCTCCATCTCTCACTTCAAGCAGCTCCACACTCCAACCAACCTGCTCATCCTCTCTCTGGCTGTGTCAGATCTCCTGGTGGGACTGATTGTGATACCAGTTGTGACTGTAGCAGTAATGGAATCATGCTGGGGTTTTGGGGATTATTTCTGTGTGTTTCATGCCTATATTGCTTGTTTATGTACTTCTTTATCTCTGGGTAATTTGGTCTTGATATCTATTGACCGCTATGTTGCTGTGTGTGATCCCTTATTGTACCACTCTAAAATAACAATAACAAGAATGATGTGTTGTATATCCATCACCTGGTGTTGTTGTATCATATACCGTACTGCTATTATAAAACACTTTGTTAATGTGCAGGTACCAAGTAGGTGTTTTAAAGAATGTTTTATTTTTGAAGGAATAACCTGGGGTAATATCATTGACCTGGTAATTACAATGGTTGTCCCATGCTCTATTATTATAACACTTTATATGAAAATCTTTGTGGTGGCCAGATCACAGGCCAGAAAGGTATTTTCAAAAGAGGCTGCCAGTGTGTCTGGTGTTAAAACTCTACAGGCTAAAAAGTCAGAAAAAAAAGCAGCAAAAACTCTAGCTATCGTTGTTTTCAACTATTTAATTTGTTGGATTCCATTTCTATTTATTTTCTTCACTTTTTCTATTTTCGTTGACAATTTCTCATCATTTTTCATCAGTTTTCTGCCACTTGTTAATTCCTTAATAAATCCAATAATTTATGCTTTCTTTTATCCATGGTTCAAAGTGACAGCTAAACTTATTTTAACTTTGAAGATAAGATGTTCATAGATCCTATAATTTTATTCCCTTGGTTGGCAAACATAGGTTTGATATAGTTTTGTTCTACAATTCTTATAATTATTTATTTCATGTAACAATACACTGACATTACTTACCTCAGTGTTGTCATCATAGATACATGTGGTGTTGATACAGATTGATTTGTCTGGATTGGAATGGAATGACTTGGAGAAGGCATAAGCTTGTTTTATAAAGGACATTGTAGTCATTGTGCATTATGTACTCCAAATACCTAAGGCTGTGGTTGTTCTGTGTTACTTAATGACAAATAGTATGTTAGTGTTCTCATACTACATTTTGAGGACGTAATGAGTCATTATATATGTTGTTTAACATCTCCCTCTAGTGGCTCAATTGGGACACAATGTTTTCATCAAGTGTAGTAAAGTTCAAATGTACAATACTGCATGATAACAGATAACGTCCAGATCTAACTAAATTATGTATTGTGTAAGTAGTTGATGGTAAAATGTAAGAATATGCAATTATGGGTAACACTTTATAATAACATTCAGTAATAAACCATTTGTAAGGCATTTCCAATTTGCTCACCATTTAATATTAAGCCCACATTTGTGAAATGTTACTCAGCTAGGTATTCTGACATTTATAAATAACTACTACAGTATATACATTAATTATTCAACACAACAGTGCAGGAGACCACAGCAGACAGTTCAACATACTGGGTATTAACACGACCACTACTCTCACTACCACTACATTTACATTACATTTAAGTCATTTAGCAGACGCTCTTATCCAGAGCGACTTACAAATACTCTCACTACATCACTGCTTCCAGGTCAGGGGTCACACCAGAGCAGCCCTCTCAGATACTGTTTACTCTGAATGAATATAGAGATTGGGTATCACAGTGAATAATTTATAATGGATTAGTAAATTGTTCATAATTTGTCATTAATCCGATATTTTAGTAAGCTGGTAATTCACATAATTATAAAACAACTTTTATAGTATGTAATGATTCGTAAGATCCAAAGATGTAAAAATACATTAAACCATTTAATACTGATTAAAGTAGTTTCTCTAAAGTGAAGACTATTCTTTATAAATGTTTTGAACAGTGACCAGTGTTATTTATCACAAAAAGATGGACTTGCTATTGGTAGATATTCCAGCAGTACCCGATGCTGCTTAAGTTCTCAAAATGACCTAGAACATATCAATGGTTAAACAATAAGCACACAACACAGAGGATGTTAAAGGAAATATATTGAACATTTTATTCCAAAGCAGTCACACTGTTGTAGTGTGCTGAAGGAAGTAACATGTTTGTCTGAAAATGATAACATTCTTGTTTCTTGGCAGTGACTGATTGCAGTCACTCAGTAGAAATCAAATATAATGTTATTGTTCAAAAAGATTTGTTTAGCCGATGTTATTGCGGGTGTAGCGAAATGCTTATGCATCTAGTTCCGACACTGCAGCAATATCGAACTAGTTATATCGAACAATTTCACAACAAATACCTAATACACACAAATCTAAGTAAAGGAATTTAATTAAGAATATATGGATGAGCAATGTCAGAGTGGCATAGACTAAAAGCAGTTCATAGACTGCTTACAGGGTAAGGGAACCAATATCTAAATACATAACACTTTAAACGTAACTACCTTTAATGCACAACAAAATCAAATGTTATTGTTTACATACAAATATTCAGCAGATGTTGCAGCTGAAGCAAAATGATTTTGTTCCTAGCTCCAACAGTGCAGTAGTATCTAACAATTCACAACAATACACACATCTAAAAGTAAAATAATGGAATGAAAAAATATAAATATTGACAAGCAATGTCTGAGTGGTATTGACAAAAAAAAATAGATATATCTATGAGATGAGTAAAGCAGTATGTAAACATTAAAGTGACAGCTATTTTCATGTCTCTCCACAGACGATTGGTCGGGTTTAAGTCCGGGCTCTGGCTGGGCCACTCAAAGACATTGAGACTTGTCCCAAAGCCAATCCTGCATTGCCTGGGCTGTGTGTTAGGGTCGTGGTTCTAGTGGAAGGTGAACCTTCGACCCAGTCTGGGGTCCTGATAGCTCTGGAGCAGGTTTTCATCAAGGATCTCTGTACTTTGCTCCGTTCATCTTTCCCTCAATCCGGACTAGTCTCAGTCCCTACTGCTGATAAACATCCCCACAGCATGATGCTGCCACCACCATGCTTCACCATAGGGATGGTGCCAGGTTTCCTCCAGACGTGACACTTGGCATTCAGGCCAAGGAGTTCAATCTTGGTTTCTTCAGACCAGAGAATCTTGTTTCTCATGGTCAGAGTCCTTAAGGTGCCTTTTGGCAAACTACAAGGCTGGTATGTGCCTTTTACTGTGGCGTGGCTTCCATCTGGTGACTATACAATAAAATCCTTATTGTTGGAGTGCTGCAGTGATTTGTCCTCCTGGAAGGTTCTCCCATCTCCACAGAGGAACTCGCTCGTGTTCTTGGTCACCTCCATGACCAAGGCCCTTCTCCCCAATTGCTCAGTTTGGCCGGGCTGCCAGCTCTAGGAAGAGTCTTTGTGGTTCCAAACTTCTTCCATTTAAGATTGATGGAGTCCACTGTGCTCTTGAAATGTTTCGTACCCTTCCCCAGATAGGTGCTTCGGCACAATTCTATCTCGGAGCTCTACAGACAATTCCTTCGACCTCATGGCTTGATTACTGCTCTGACATGCACTGTCAGTTGTGGGACCTTATATAGACAGGTGTGTGCCTTTTTCAACAAACAAAAAAACATTTTAACTAGGAAAGTCAGTTAAAAAAACAAGCCTACACCAACCAAACCGGGATGACGCTTGGCCAGTTGCGCGCCGTCCTATGGGACTTCCAATCACGGCCGATTGTGATACAGCTGGATTTGAACCAGGGTGTCTGTGGTGACGCATCTAGCACTGCGATGCAGTGCCTTAGACCGCTCTACCATTCAGGAGCCAAAATCATTCAAGTTGTAGAAACATCTCAAGGATGATCAATGGAAACAGGATGTGCTCTAGCTCAATTTCGAGTCGCATAGCAAAGGGTCTGAATACTTACGTAAATTAAGTATTTGTTTTTTAAACATTTGCAAACATTTCTAAAAACCTGTGGGGTATTGTGTGTAGATTGATTAAGTGATTTCCCCCCCCCCCTCATCAGTTTTAGAATAACGTAACAAAAAGTGGAAAATGTCAAGGGGTGTGAATACTTTCCGAATGCACTGTATGTATGTAAGGGAATACCCCCCTGATTTGGACAAAATAACATGGCAACATATTGGCATAGCACGAATCATACACACGATTGCAAAAACCACCCAAAGCGGCCCATCTCCGGGCCAATCATATGGCAATTTTCCGATGGCAATTGCCAATTGTAACACCCCAAATTTCCTTTAGATGGCGAGCGTGCTCCACCTTGGATTTTCATACAGCAAATGATACCCAATTCTTACCCAAGTCTCAGATTTTGATAAAATGAAGTTTTTTTTTAAAACTTAGCACCTTGTAAAAAAGTGGTTTCTGGACCGTTTTTTGAATTTTTTTCGATTGTTATGTCAATTACACATGTATAAGAGCTGTATGAACATGCTTCTGACGTTTTTTATTGATGTCGTTTTTTGGGTTGCTTTTGCTTGTGCACAAGGCATATGTTTTGTGCATTTTGAATATGATTTCATAGGAAAAAAGTGACTTTTTTTTTCTTTTTTTGTTGCAAAATGACATATCCAATGCTTTTTTTTGTCAATTGTGGAAGTATTGCATGTGCCAAATCACAGCAAATATCCAAAAGATAGCTAGAGCTCTCCGCAGTGAATTTTCATATTGCAAATGTAACACAATTCAAGTCCCAAGAGTCAAATTTTGAAAAAATGACATATTTTTTGAAAACTTTTCAACCCTTAAAAAGTGGTTTCTGGACCGTTTTTCGAATTTTTTTTGATTTTTATGTCAATTACACATGTATAAGAGCTGTATGGACATACTTTTGACATATTTTATTGACATAATTTTTTGGGTTGTTTTTGCTTGTGCATAAGGCATATGTTTTGTGCATTTGGAATATGATTTCATAGGAAGTCAAAAGTGACATATTTGCTTGTGCATAAGGCATATGATTTGTGCATTTGGAATATGATTTCATAGGAAGTCAAAAGTGACATATTTATATTTTTTGCCAAATGCCATTAGAAATGTGCAAATGAAATGTCCAATTCTTTTTTTGGCAATTATACATGTATGAAAGTATTGAATGTGCCAAATCAGTATGTTTGTCCGTTTGCCATGTACGATCATAGGAAGTCGGTTTCCAAACCCAAAAGTCAGTGAACCATGGTCCAAATGGCATTTATACTGCCCAAATGATATATATCCCTATGTTAAGCCATCAATCAACGCAGATGGTCTACTTGTCATGTATGATGAGGGAGAAGTGGGACTCTGTTGCTTTTAAAATTTTTAACGAATTTGACATGCTCAGAATGCATAATTGACTGGCCCGATGATCTCGGGATGGCCGTGCAGTGACTGTGGTTCCTCTCCATCGCTCGTTGTGTTGATTTCATCATGTTAACTTTGGTGATATTTTTTGCTGTTGAATCATATTGAAAATGCACGTTACATTTGCGATATTGCGCGTTACGTTTGCAATATGATTCAATGGGCATTTAGCAACACAAATTTAGGCATGCTCAAAAATACTGCAGAAATGCATTATTGACTGGCTCGATGAACTCGGGATGGCCGGGCAGTGACTGTGGTTCCTCTCCATTGCTCGTCACCCAGCAGTCAGCGTCCATCAGTCAATTAGATGTCATTTTGACACCAAACTGATAGCATCTGACACCAAATCCACTTTTTCCAACTCGTATAGAAGCCAACTATCACATATGTCAGAGAAGGCCCATAATTCACAGTGCTTTCAATTTTAACCATAAAAAAACATAAAACACATAGTTACGTTATAGCTGCGGGTCCAGCTCTGACATTATGTGTAGGCCTATGTGAGGCGACCCCGAATCCCAAGTTTCGGCTCGATAGGTCATTCGGTGCCCGAGCAATGGCCTTAGTTGGTGCTGAAAATCCACTTTTTCAGGGCGTTACTACGGGGTCCCTGAATGAGCTATCGGACAGAGACATTGGGGTCTCTCTCTATGGGCCGAGGCGGTTTCAATGCACCTAGTCTTGCGACTCTGGGACATTTCTACATGTCGCCATGTCCGTGATATTCAAAATGAATTGAAAATATTGCAAATGTACGAGGCGGTTTCTCGGTCAGAGAACCTTCTAGAGCCCCATAAATCACCGTGCACTATCGACTTGAGCTCTAGAACAGGTTTCTAAAATTTCGGAGCTCTAGGTCTGACGGTTCTTGAATCGTTTGAACGAAAGTAACTATTGAAGGCGGTATAAGCCTCTAAGCCCCACACTATGTACCTATGGCCAAATTGTGTGTGTGTGTTTTTGTTTTTTTTGCAAAAAGAATAGACACACGTTGTCTTTGGGGTAGGCATATACAGAATCCTGAATATGAAGTCTCTACCTTAAGAATTGACTGAATGACACATGGTTGAGTTGTGTGATTTTCACTATCTGCAGGTGGCAATATGACAATAGCTCTTGGGTGTTTTTAACCACTTCCGGTTGTCACAGGAAGCTCTTGCTTCACACACGTTGTCTTTGGGGTAGACATAAACAGAATCCTGAATAACAAGTCTCTACCTTAAGAATTGACTGAGTAACAGATGGTTGAGTTGCATGATTTTCACTATGCGCACGTAATATGACAATAGCTCTTGGGTGTTTTTAACCACTTCCGGTTGTCACAGGAAGCTCTTGCTTCACACACGTTGTCTTTGGGGTAGACATAAACATAATTCTGAATAAGAAGTCTCTACCTTAAGAATTGACTGAGTAACAGATGGTTGAGTTGCGTGATTTTCACTATGCGCACGTAATATGACAATAGCTCTTGGGTGATTTTAACCACTTCCGGTTGTCACAGGAAGCTCTTGCTTCACACACGTTGTCTTTGGGGTAGACATAAACAGAATCCTGAATAAGAAGTCTCTACCTTAAGAATTGACTGAGAAACAGATGGTTGAGTTGCATGATTTTCACTATGCGCACGTAATATGACAATAGCTCTTGGGTGATTTTAACCACTTCCGGTTGTCACAGGAAGCTCTTGCTTCACACACGTTGTCTTTGGGGTAGACAAAAACATAATCCTGAATAAGAAGTCTCTACCTTAAGAATTGACTGAATAACAGATGGTTGAGTTGAGTGATTTTCACTATATGCAGGTTGACCATATGACAATAGCTCTAGGCTGTTTTAACCACTTCCCGTTGTCACAGGAAGTTCTTACTCAACACACGTTGTCTTTGGGGTAGACATAGACAGAATCCTGAATAAGAAGTCTCTACCTTAAGAATTGACTGAATGACAGATGGTTGAGTTGCGTGATTTTCACTATCTGCAGGTGGCAATATGACAATAGCTCTAGGCTATTTTTAACAACTTCCGGTTGTCACAGGATGCTCTTGCTTCACACACGTTGTCTTTGGGGTAGACATAAACAGAATCCTGAATAAGAAGTCTCTACCTTAAGAATTGACTGAGAAACAGATGGTTGAGTTGCATGATTTTCACTATGCGCACGTAATATGACAATAGCTCTTGGGTGATTTTAACCACTTCCGGTTGTCACAGGAAGCTCTTGCTTCACACACGTTGTCTTTGGGGTAGACAAAAACAGAATCCTGAATAAGAAGTCTCTACCTTAAGAATTGACTGAATAACAGATGGTTGAGTTGCATGATTTTCACTATATGCAGGTTGACCATATGACAATAGCTCTAGACTGTTTTAACCACTTCCCGTTGTCACAGGAAGTTCTTACTCAACACACGTTGTCTTTGGGGTAGACATAAACAGAATCCTGAATAAGAAGTCTCTACCTTAAGAATTGACTGAGTAACAGATGGTTGAGTTGCGTGATTTTCACTATGCGCACGTAATATGACAATAGCTCTTGGGTGATTTTAACCACTTCCGGTTGTCACAGGAAGCTCTTACTTCACACACGTTGTCTTTGGGGTAGACATAAACAGAATCCTGAATAAGAAGTCTCTACCTTAAGAATTGACTGAGTAACAGATGGTTGAGTTGCGTGATTTTCACTATCTGCAGGTGGCAATATGACAATAGCTCTAGGCTATTTTTAACCACTTCCGGTTGTCACAGGAAGCTCTTGCTTCACACACGTTGTCTTTGGGGTAGACATAAACAGAATCCTGAATAAGAAGTCTCTACCTTAAGAATTGACTGAGTAACAGATGGTTGAGTTGCGTGATTTTCACTATGTGCAGGTGGCAATATGACAATAGCTCTAGGCTGTTTTTAACCACTTCCGGTTGTCACAGGAAGCTCTTGCTTCACACACGTTGTCTTTGGGGTAGACATAAACAGAATCCTGAATAAGAAGCCTCTACCTTAAGAATTGACTGAATGACAGATGGTTGAGTTGCGTGATTTTCACTATATGCAGGTTGTCCATATGACAATAGCTCTAGGCTGTTTTAACCACTTCCCGTTGTCACAGGAAGTTCTTACTCAACACACGTTGTCTTTGGGGTAGACATAAACAGAATCCTGAATAAGAAGTCTCTACCTTAAGAATTGACTGAGTAACAGATGGTTGAGTTTGGTGATTTTCACTATGTGCACGTAATATGACAATAGCTCTTGGGTGTTTTTAACCGCTTCCGGTTGTCACAGGAAGCTCTTGCTTCACACACGTTGTCTTTGGGGTAGACATAAACAGAATCCTGAATAAGAAGTCTCTACCTTAAGAATTGACTGAGTAACAGATGGTTGAGTTGCGTGATTTTCACTATATGCAGGTTGACCATATGACAATAGCTCTAGGCTGTTTTAACCACTTCCCGTTGTCACAGGAAGTTCTTACTCAACACACGTTGTCTTTGGGGTAGACATAAACAGAATCCTGAATAAGAAGTCTCTACCTTAAGAATTGACTGAGTAACAGATGGTTGAGTTGCGTGATTTTCACTATCTGCAGGTGCCAATATGACAATAGCTCTAGGCTATTTTTAACCACTTCCGGTTGTCACAGGAAGCTCTTGCTTCACACACGTTGTCTTTGGGGTAGACATAAACAGAATCCTGAATAAGAAGTCTCTACCTTAAGAATTGACTGAGTAACAGATGGTTGAGTTGCGTGATTTTCACTATGTGCAGGTTATATGACGATAGCTCTTGGGTGTTTTTAACCACTTCCAGTTGTCACAGGAACCTTAGAATCGACACAGGTAGACCTCACAGTAGCCTGATGGATTGTTGTAGAAGACAGGTTCATAAGGCATTCATAACCCACATAGGCTTCAGGTTGAATTTTGGAGAATAGTCTATGTGTTCCTATGGGGAGAGAAGTCATTGCACACAGTTTGATCTAAACACCTTCTTTTCACTGTGAAGGGTTAATGCCACAGGGTCAAGGTTGGCTTGCACAGATCGGGAGGACCTCAGGAACGCTCCTGGTTCCTCTCCATCGCTCGTTGTGTTGATTTCATCATGTCACATTTGGTGATATTTTTTGCTGTTGAATCATATTGCAAATACACGGATGCGCATTTGCAATATGATTCAATTGGCATTTAGCATCACAACTTTGGAATGCTCAAAACCACTGGAGAAATGCATAATTGACTGTCCCGATGAACTGGGGATGGCCGTGCAGTGACTGTGGTTCCTCTCCATCGCTCGTTGTGTTGATTTCATCATGTCAACTTTGGTGATATTTTTTGCTGTTGAATCATATTACAAATACACGGATGCGCATTTGCAATATGATTCAATGGGCATTTAGCATCACAACTTTGGCATGCTCAAAACCACTGCAGAAATGGATAATTGACTGTCCCGATGAACTGGGGATGGCCGTGCAGTGACTGTGGTTCCTCTCCATGGCTTGATGGTGAGTTTTTTTTGTGATTTTTTGAAAAATGTCCAAAATGACTAGGTGCGCCCCATACTGGATGGGCACTGATGGAAGGTGCTCCCTACCCAACCGTGGACCCCTTGCACCACCCTAAAGGAATTTAAAACCCTTCTAAAAAATTACTCCTGGTAACCCATTTCGGGTCACCATGTGCACTGATGCGCATTTGCAATATGATTCAATGGGCCTCAACATCACGAATTTGGCATGCTCAAAAACACTGCAGAAATGCAAAATTAACTGTCCCGATGAACTGGTGATGGCCGGGCAGTGACTGTGGTTCCTCTCCATGGCTTGATGGTGACATGAGAGAAGTGGGACTGTCGATTTTTAGCGATTTTTAGAAAAATGTCCAAAATGACTAGGGGCGCCTTATACTGGATGGGCACTGATGGAAGGTGCTCCCTACCCAACCGTGCACCCCTTGCACCACCCTAAAGGCATTTAAAACCATTCTAAAAAATTACTCCTGGTAACCCATTTCGGGTCACCATGTCCACGGATGCGCATTTGCAATATGATTCAATGGGCCTCAACATCACGAATTTGGCATGCTCAAAAACACTAAAGATATGCAAAATTGACTGTCCCGATGAACTGGGGATGGCCGGGCAGTGACTGTGGTTCCTCTCTATCGCTCATTGTGTTGATTTCATCATGTCAACTTTGGTGATATTTTTTGCTGTTGAGTCATATTGCAAACGCACGTTACGTTTGCAATATAGCGCGTTACGTTTGCAATATGATTTAATGGGCATTTAGCATCACAAATTTAGGCATGCTCAAAAATACTGCAGAAATGCATAATTGACTGGCCTGATGAACTCGGGATGGCCGGGCAGTGACTGTGGTTCCTCTCTGTCGCTCATTGTGTTGATTTCATCATGTCAAATTTGGTGATATTTTCTGCTGTTGAATCATATTGCAAACGCACGTTACGTTTGCAATATAGCGCGTTACGTTTGCAATATGATTTAATGGGCATTTAGCATCACAAATTTAGGCATGCTCAAAAATACTGCAGAAATGCATAATTGACTGGCCCGATGAACTCGGGATGGCCGGGCAGTGACTGTGGTTCCTCTCCATTGCTCGTCACACAGCAGTCAGCGTCCATCAGTCAATTAGATGTCATTCTGACACCAAACTGATAGCATCTGACACAAAATCAACTTTTTCCAACTCGTATAGAAGCCAACTATCACATATGTCAGAGAAGGCCCATAATTCACAGTGCTTTCAATTTTAACCATAAAAAAACATAAAACACATAGTTACGTTATAGCTGCGGGTCCAGCTCTGACATTATGTGTAGGCCTATGTGAGGCGACCCCGAATCCCAAGTTTCGGCTCGATAGGTCATTCGGTGCCCGAGCAATGGCCTTAATTGGTGCTGAAAATCCACTTTTTCAGGGCGTTACTACGGGGTCCCTGAATGAGCTATCGGACAGAGACATTGGGGTCCGTCTCTATGGGCCGAGGCGGTTTCAATGCACCTAGTCTTGCGACTCTGGGACATTTCTACATGTCGCCATGTCCGTGATATTCAAAATGAATTGAAAATATTGCAAATGTACGAGGCGGTTTCTCGGTCAGAGAACCTTCTAGAGCCCCATAAATCACCGTGCACTATCAACTTGAGCTCTAGAACAGGTTTCTAAAATTTCGGAGCTCTAGGTCTGACGGTTCTTGAATCGTTTGAACGAAAGTAACTATTGAAGGCGGTATAAGACTCTAAGCCCCACACTATGTCCCTATGGCCAAATTGTGTGTGTGTGTTTTTGTTTTTTTTGCAAAAAGAATAGACACACGTTGTCTTTGGGGTAGGCATATACAGAATCCTTAATATGAAGTCTCTACCTAAAGAATTGGCTGGATGACATAGGGTTGAGTTGCGTGATTTTCACTATATGCAGGTTGACCATATGACAATAGCTCTTTGCTGTTTTTAACAACTTCCGGTTGTCACAGGAAGCTCTTACTCAACACACGTTGTCTTTGGGTTAGACATAAACAGAATCCTGAATATGAAGTCTCTACCTTAAGAATTGACTGAATAACAGATGGTTGAGTTGCGTGATTTTCACTATATGCAGGTTGACCATATGACAATAGCTCTAGACTGTTTTTAACAACTTCCGGTTGTCACAGGAAGCTCTTGCTTCACACACGTTGTCTTTGGGGTAGACATAAACAGAATCCTGAATATGAAGTCTCTACCTTAAGAATTGACTGAATGACAGATGGTTGAGTTGCGTGATTTTCACTATCTGCAGGTTGCTTATATGACAATAGCTCTAGGGTGATTTTAACATTTTCCGGTTGCTCCAGGAACCTTAGAATCAACACAGGTAGACCTCACAGTAGCCTGATGGATTGTTATAGAAGACAGGTTCATAAGGCATTCATAACCCACATAGACGTCAGGTTGAATTTAGGAGAATTGTCAATGTATTCCTATGGGGAGAGAAGTCATTGCACACAGTTTGATCTAAACACCTTCTTTTCACTGTGAAGGGTTAATGCCACAGGGTCAAGGTTAGGCTTGCACAGATCGGGAGGACCTCAGGAACGCTCCTGAGGTTGAATTGTGCTTCTAACCCTAATGGTTCTCTCACTGTCACCCATAAGCACTTGACATATTGGTGCAGGCCTCATTTTGGGCCTAGTTCTCTCACGGTCGCTGCGCTCATACCGAGCAAGCTACGGTCAAGCGGGGCGTCTCATTGAACTCGTCTCAGCCTAGAGATAATGGTAATGCCATTGCAGGCTCTATGTGTCTTTAAGCACCGCTCTGTGTCACTCCGTCCTTGCTGTGTGTGTGTTTGAGAGAGCTTTTCTTTGACATCTGATGGGATAAATGACTGATTTACAGTTCATGAGGGTTGCCTAGTCACACATATGAAGTTGTGGAAAGATCTGACCTTTTTAACCCTTCAAAACAGCCCCTATGACACCATTATAAGGCATTTCTGGTTGACACAGGAATCTGAACGTTAGGCTCTTATAGAATATTGAGTTTTAAGTGTTTCTGTTAAGAACTGACTTATTTACAGAGGGTTGAACAAGTGTGTGTTTCAGAAAATCACAGAAAATCACAGAAATCTCGCAGAGCTCCGAAACCTGCCTTAACGGACTCATCTGAACACGCTGCAACTGGATATGTAACTTTTTTGAAAAAAAAACCTCGTTGTTGAATATCACCAATGTGTCATTGTACAATTTCTCTGAAATGAACATTGGTAAATGCATGGTTCCTTTTCTCCTGACACCGTAGGCTCATGTAGTTTGATGTGAAGCGGTCAAATCAGCACTCTATTTTCCTGTTTGACTTTCAATCCCAGAAAAATAGCCTTAACTCGAAAAGCGTCGAGGCCTCGACTCCATCCTGTTCGGGGCCAACTGCCCATTATGCCAAACCCACGCAGACCGAGTTTCGTCTTCGAATTATCTTCCGTTTAGGAGAAAAAGCCGTGTCGCGATTGGTGATATATGTTACATTTGCAATATGATTCCATACGCCCTCTCGTGGAATAATCCGGGACTGCAAGGAAATGACCAAAATTTGAACATTTAATTAAACGGAAGGTCCGAGAGACTCCGTTCGATGACTTCCTGGAAGATCCGGCCCCTGTGAGCGGCCCGACGCCGTCCGCGGATTTATCGGACGTGGTCGGACGTCTAGTAAGGGAGCGTACATTTGCAACATGGACTTTCTCACTAACCATACGGATGGCGCACGTGATGTCCCTTCATGTATGAAAATACCCTCAAATAAAAAGGTGACATTTTATAATGTCACCTCTTATTAAACATTTGACTTCATATCCAAAGTAAAGAATAAAGAGTAACATTTCTTTAAACGTTTTCCTGCAGAGTGAAACAGAGGATTGCTTTCAGTATGTACAGTAACTGCAGTGGTCAGAGGAAGGCAGTATAATTCACAATCTGTGACAGAGGGATAACTTTACTTATTCCATTCTGAACAAAACGTAAAAAACACAAGATTTTACTGAGTTACAGTCATAAGGAATTCAGTCAATTGAAATAAAATGGGGGCACGTAACAAAATGTGGAAGAAGTCAAGAGGTCTGAATACTTTCCGAATGCACTGTATATCATAAGATAGTGTTGTAACTACAATTATTTTGAAGACCAATATATCCTTAACTATTACAACACTTTCAGTAATGGTTACAGAAATATTTTACTTGCTATGACTGTGATTTGCGTTCTTTTTAAAAAAAAATAAACCTTGGTTGAATGCACTGACTGTACGTTACTAAGGACAACAGCGCACGCTAAATGAACAAAATGTAAAAATGAACTTGAACACTGGGTAATATGTAGCTGCATGGGCAATTCCAGTAATATACTGTAAATTAGATTACAGTAACATTTTTAGTACCATAAAATTCATTGCCATAAAATTGATTACAGTCACTGTACCGTAAAATAAATTACAGTAACTTACTGGCCAATTGCTTCTAGAAAGTTACTGTACATTTTACAGGAAATGTTTTAGTGTGATTCCAGTTGCACCTACTGGGACAGCACCAGTCTGCAGTTGGACTCATGACACCATATACAGGGACATGCTGAGGGCTGTGGGACCAGGAGGATCTTGGGATCTTCATTTCCAACTGAGCTGCTCCACTGGCTGCAGGACAAACATCTTGAAGAACAGATGTTTCTCCACACAGCCGCGGCAGCTGCCGCTCCAGCCTGACACCAGTCTACCTGCAGGGGACAGACAAAACATTAGGTTCACACCTAGATTTCAATTTAGAATGTCAAATCATTTACATTTTAGTCAATTAGCAGACGCTCTTATCCAGAGCGACTTACAGTAGTGAATTTCATATGTTTTTTTCTCCGTACTGGTCCCCCGTAGGAATCGAACCCACAACCCCTGGCGTTGTAAACACCATGCTCTACCAACTGAGCCACACGGGACTATCAATGTTAGTCACATGCGCCGAATACATCAGGTGCAGACCTTACAGTGAAATGCTTAATTACAAGCCCCTAACCAACAACTGTTTAAAAAAAAAAAATACAGATAAGAATTACTTTTATTTGTAACAAGTAATTAAAGAGCAGCAGTAAAATAACAATAGCGAGACAATATACGGGGGGGGGGGGGGTACCGGTTAGTTGAGGTAATATGTACATGTAGGTAGAGTTAAAGTGACTATGCATAGAAAACAACAGAGTAGCAGCGGTGTAAAGGGGGGGATGCAAATAGTCGTAGCCATTTGATTAGATGTCCATGAGTCTTATGGCTTGGGGGTAGAAGCTGTTTAGAAGCCTCTTGGACCGAAACTTGGCATTCTGGTACCGCTTGACGTGTGGTAGCAGAGGGAACAGTCTGACTCGGGTGGCTGGAGTCTGACAATTTTTAGGATCTTCCTCTGACACCTCTTGGTATAGATGTCCTGGATGGCAGGAACCTTGGCCCCAGTGGTGTACTGGGCCGTTCGCACTACCTTCTGTAGTGCCTTGCGGTCGGAGTCCGAGCAGTTACAATACCAGGCAGTGATGCAACCAGTCAGGATACTCTCGATGGTGCAGCTGAAGAACCTTTTGAGGATCTGAGGACCCATGCCAAATATTTTCAGTCTCCTGAAGGGGAATAGGTTTTGTCGTGCTCTCTTCACGACTGTCTTCGTGTGCTTGGACCATGTTAGTTTGTTGGTGATGTGGACACCAAGGAACTTGAAGCTCTCAACCTGCTCCACTGCAGCCCGTCGATGAGAATGGGGGACGTGCTCAGTCCTCTTTTTCCTGTAGTCCATAATCATCTCCTTTGTCTTGATCACGTTGAGGGAGAGGTTGTTGTCCTGGCACCACACGGCCAGGTCTCTGACCACCTCCCTATAGGCTGTCTCATCGTTGTTCAGATTTAATGATGGTGTTGGAGTCGTGCCTGGCCGTGCAGTCATGGGTGAACGGGGAGTACAGGAGGGGACTGAGCACGCACCCGAGGGGCCCGTGTTGAGGATCAGCGTGGTGGATGTCGTTACCTACCCTCACAACCTGGGGGCGGCCCGTCAGGAAGTCCAGGATCCAGCTGCAGAGGGAGGTGTTTAGTTTATGTTTAGTCCCAGGGTCCTTAGCTTTGTGGTGTTGAATGCTGAGCTGTAGTCAATGAATAGCATTCTCACATAGGTGTTCCTTTTGTCCAGGTGGGAAAGGTCAGTGTGGAGTGCAATAGAGATTCCATCATCTGTGGATCTGTTGGGGCGGTAGGCAAATTGAGTCTAGGGTTTTTTTTTTTTTTGTTTTTTTTTTTCACCTTTATTTAACCAGGTGGGCAAGTTGAGAACAAGTTCTCATTTACAATTGCGACCTGGCCAAGATAAAGCAAAGCAGTTCGACAACATACAACAACACAGAGTTACACATGGAGTAAACAACATAGTCAATAATACAGTAGAAAAAAAAAATAAAAAAAAATAAGACTATATACAATGTGAGCAAATGATGTGAGATAAGGGAGGTAAAAGCAAAAAAATGCCATGGTGGCAAAGTAAATAAATTATAGCAAGAAAAACACTGGAATGGTAGATTTGTAGTTTGAAGAAAGTTCAAATATAAATAATATGGTGCAAAGGAGCAAAATAAATAAAATAAATAAATACAGTAGGGGAAGAGGTAGTAGTTTGGGCTAAATTATAGATGGGCTATGTACAGGTGCAGTGATCTGTGAGCTGCTCTGACAGCTGGTGCTTAAAGCTAGTGAGGGAGATAAGTGTTTCCAATTTCAGAGATTTTTGTAGTTCGTTCCAGTCGTTGGCAGCAGAGAACTGGAAGGAGAGATGACCAAAGGAGGAGTTGGCTTTAGGGGTGACCAGAGAGATATACCTGCTGGAGCGCGTGCTACAGGTGGGTGCTGCTATGGTGACCAGTGAGCGGAGATAAGGGGGGACTTTACCTAGCAGGGTCTTGTAGATGACCTGGAGCCAATGTGTTTGGCGACGATTATGAAGTGAAGGCCAGCCAACGAGAGCATACAGATCGCAGTGGTGGGTTGTATATGGGGCTTTGGTGACAAAACGGATGGCACTGTGATAGACTGCATGCAGCTTGTTGAGTAGGGTATTGGAGGCTATTTTGTAAATGACATCGCCGAAGTCGAGGATTGGTAGGATGGTTTCTGGGATAAGGGTGTTGATGTGAGCCATAACCAGCCTTTCAAAGCACTTCATGGCTACAGACGTAAGTGCTACGGGTTGGTAGTAATTTAGGCAGGTTACCTTAGTGTTCTTGGGCACAGGCACTATGGCGGCCTGCTTAAAACATGTTGGTATTACAGACTTGGGACAGGGAGAAGATGAAAATGTCAGTGAAGACACTTGCCAGTTGGTCAGCGCATGCTTGCAGTACACATCCTGGTAACGCGTCTGGCCCTGTGGCCTTGTGAATGTTGACCTGTTTAAAAGGTCTTACTCACATCGGCTGCGGAGAGCGTGATCACACAGTCTTCCAGAACAGCTGCTCAGTGTTATTTGGGGCGGCAGGTAGCCTAGTGGTTAGAGCGTTGGACTAGTAACCGAAAGGTTGCAAGATCGAATGCCTCTGAACAAGGCCGTTAACCCACTGTTCCTCGGCCGTCATTGAAAATAAGAATTTGTTCTTAACTGACTTGCCTAGTTAAATAAAGGTAAAAATATATAATTTTTGCCTCGAAGCGAGCATAGAAGTAGTTTAGCTCTTCTGGTAGGCTTGTGTCACTGGGCAGCTCTTGGCTGTGCTTCCCTTTGTAGTCTAATGGTTTGCAAGCCCTGCCACATCCAACGAGAGCCAGAGCCGGTGTAGTACGATTCGATCCTTGTCCTGTATTGATGCTTTGCCTGTTTGATGGTTCGTCGGAGGGCATAGCAGGATTTCTTATAAGCTTCCAGGTTAGAGTCCCGCTGCTTGAAAGCGGCAGCTCGAGCCTTTAGCTCAGGGCTTTCACCATTTTTAAATAGTCAACACGCTACAGGATATACCCATTGGACTTTGGGCTCTGCTGGGAGTTTACCTCATATCCTATGGGATATTCATTGAAGAGGGAGGATGGTAAATGTGATCTGCATAACATACCTTTGTAATGCCTTCTTGTCTGTATACCTGCAAACAGACACAGAATTGAGCAGTTCAGTCATCTGCATCCAATACAGATTGTCTTCAACATATTCTTACCTCTGTTGATTCATATCCATTGAATTGTGTCCCATTTTCTGTTTTAGAAAGATTTGCACAAATATGAAAAGCTTGATGTATCATCATAAAACATTCATACAAGGGACAAACTTAAATTGAGGAGATCTTTACTTGATTCATAAGGTATATTCATTTTTTAAATGGTAAGAGATGTGTATTAAAAAATACAACATTTTATACTGTTGCTTCATATGAAAATGTTGAGCTCAAATCCAAAATGCTAGATTGAGTCAAGAGACATTTTATTTTGTACTTTACCACTTTTCTCCCCAATTGGTAGTTATAGTATTATTCCATCGCTGCAACTCCCCTACAGACTTGGGAGAAGCTAATCATGAAGCAACAAGACATGAATTATGTGGATAATAATAAAATAAATTGTTGGGGTTGATACATTTTTCATTAGCAAATCAAGTCTGACATTTTAAAGTGGAAATTAGAAACTTTAGAAGCCTTTTAAAACCTTGAATGCACGACAAGATTGCATTTCCTGCTCAGCAACAAAAGGGTGATCAAATGAAGATCCTACATCTGTATATGACAGAGACGTAAGTCTCCTCTATAAAGTACATTTATATCTGAACTATTTGTTAGGTGAAGTGTGCCTGTGCCAAACTGAAAAGAGATCTGTCAGAATAATACCAAAGCCTTTTCATTACAGGAGAATCAATGAATAAGCGTTTTATTACAGGTAAAAAAAAAAAAGACAATTAAACTTCTAAAATCCCCTCCACCAACCATCACACCTAATGCTTTTCATCTGCAGCCACACTCATCCACCACCATGTCCTGGTAGTGACGAAGGACTACGTTGTCGTTGTTGTCGTAGTAGAGCATGGATACAGGTGACAGGCGGATGGGTACGCAGCAGGGCTGGGGTGTGCCATGGGGGTCCAGGGAGTGCACCAGTGTCTGCAGGATGGCATGGTTGGTGCCATTCAGGCTCTCGCTCAGTGGGAACGGGCACTCTCCGTGGCAGTAGTTGGCCAGATAGCCCTGCGGAGCGATGATCCAGTCCTGCCAGCCCACATCCTTGAAGTCAATGTAGAGGCGGCGCGGCTTACACACGTTGCTGGGTGTAACCGGCAGGTAGACGGCGCTTCTCTTCTGCCGAGAGCGGCACTGGAGTGGATTCAGGGATACAACCACCAGGGAGGCATGGAACTCTGGGAGGGTTATGGTCGGCCTTAACGGGACGGCGGTCGCCAGGTTCTGGGCCATGAAGATATCTGTCGCCTGGGTGTGGACGGGGTGTGGCTGCAGCTCCAGCACCAGGCCATAGTTATGACCCGGTTTACGCCAGTTCTCTGCCAGCGCTGTGAGGTCCAGGGTGAGGGATCCGGCCTCTGGTTCCAGCTGCACCGACTGGGACAGCACCAGCCTGCGGTGGGCCTCGTGGCTCGTTCCCCTCAGGGTCACACGCAACACCTTGTACAGGGACACGCTGAGCGCCTGTGGGCCCAGGAGGAACCTTGGTGTGCGGAACATGTCCCACTGGAACTTGATTTCCAGCTGCGCCAGAGAGAGCTGCTCCACGGGCTGCAGGACAGACATGTTGAAGAACATGTATTTCTCCACACAGCTGTGGCAGCTGCCGCTCCAGCCTGACACCAGTCTACCTGCAGAGGACAGACAAAAAATTCTTTTTTAAAAATAAGACATTAGGTCTACACTCTAGAAGTAGGACCTAGGTTTCAATTGACAACTTAATTTGCATTGTGAAGCCAATAAACAAAGCAAATGCTCCGACTTTGTCCCCCTCATTTATTTTTCATTGGTTATTTTACCGGGGTAAAGACAGTTTCAAGTTGGATATTCACACTTTCAAACCTCAATAGCTTTCAAACAACTTGAGCCGCAGACTGCAAATAAGTGTCATGTTGGAAAAATTGCACACAACATTGCACAGGTCTTATTTTCACGATTTGGACATTCATTCGCTTTCCAAAGCTAATAAACATGTGAGCAGCATTTTGTATTCCTAGTTGAATTAGTTAGGGAGTGTCGACAAACTTATTTTACATTCAAATTTCAAAAGCTCCTTGGTCATGTGACCTGGCCTCAAACAAGGTTCAGAATGTCCACTGACTATACCTTCATCTCATGCTATTAGACTTAAATCTGTAAGCTTTGCAGGCCTTCATTGTACATGGGTGTTAAAAAAATAAAAGTTTGACGTTAACAAAATGTTCCAGCCTCGCAATAACTATCTTTCACATGGACACTGAAAAGACCCACAAATGGATGTATGTGGTTTGGATCAAGGACAGGAGAGGTGCTTAAAAGGAAGGCGCACAGGTAGGCCTCATGAAAAACAAATGTTTCATATGCTCTTTTTAAATCACAGTAATAGGCAGTGATTTGTCAGTCAGAGTGAGCTTGATAAGGTGAATCCTTTTCATAGCATCACTTTCATATACTGTACATTAAGACAAATCCTTCTACGTTGAGTATTAGAACGCAGTTTCCATAACCTGATAATGACTTGATATTTGAGTGCATTCACAACAAGCCACTTGCAGACAACTTACAAAATGCAATAGTGCATTTGAGGGTTTGTTTTTCTGATGAAAGTAGTTATTTGATGCATGGCCTACTATTTCTAACTGGAAGAATTTGCATAAAATCCTTTTTCCAAAATTGATTTAGGTGCATTTTTGTGAAGAGGTATGAGGGTTGTGATATGAGTCATTTAATAGTAAAATCATTTAATGAATCAATACATTTCTATATTGCATCCCCACTATCTGCATGAACCAGCAGGCCAAGTGTTTTTGGTTGACCTTGCTGGACAGAAGGAGGAATCAGGACACACTGCATTCAAATTCAGGTCTTAGTTATTCCATTGTACTGGATCTAATACATATTACATTCATAAGTGTAATTGTTTTTTATGCCATACTGTGAAAAACTCATGACTGCTGGCTGTCACTTTCAGACATGCGCAGAGCAGACTGAAAGGGGAAGGGTAGCTCTTGACTTGAACCACAGGGGTTCTCTGTAAAGAGAGTAATCCAAAAAAGGCACAGACACACCCCTTGACTTTCAATTGGCACCGTTGACCTGTATGTATTCTCTCCTGATTGGCTCTGTGGTGCACAGTCTGGCAGTCTGACTAAAGTGCCAGAGGTATGAGGAGAGACATCCTCCTTTGTATTAATGGGCACAAATATTTCCTAACACTTTGAATCCTATTCTTGGACAGTTAGAAGACAACGCATCGATGCAAAACTTTAGATTTTTTTTTTTACTAATTACTGTCCATGAGTAACCTCAACCCTGAGGGTCTATGGGTATTTGGGCCAATAAAGTGCCAACTCAATTCTACCACTGACTAGTCTCTCATGCCCCTATGAACGGGGACACATGGCAATAGTTTTTAATCTAAACCAGGCCTTTCTTACTGGAGTACACTAAGCCCTAATTGGGGCTCTTTTCTTGACACATAGTAGCAGTTTACCAGATAAGCAGTCAAGAAGATCAAAAAGTAGATTGTTGTAAGGGTGTATTACATCCTGTGCTGGCCCCATTGTCATAGCCATTCTGGATTCTGAGTGGTAAAATCAGAGCTGAAAAATGCCTCTGTGTGTTTTCCACCCAAGATAGAACTGCCAAAGGGGGTGGAGTTGCAATCTACTGCAGAGACTGCCTGCAGAGTTCTGTCATGCTATCTAGATCTGTGCCCAAACAGTTTGAGCTTCTACTTCTAAAAATCCACCTTTACGGAAGTAAGTCTCTCACTGTTGCTGCTTGTTACAGACCCCCTCCAGCTACACCCTGGACATCGATGATGTCGTTCTTGCAGCAGGTGATTCTCTGATCCACCTCTATGCAGACGACACCATTCTATATACACTTCTGCCCGTTCTTTGGACACTTAACCTCCAGACGAGCTTCAATGCCATACAACTCTCCTTCCGCGGCCTCCAACTGCTCTTAAATGCAAGTAAAACTAAACGCATGCTCTTCAAACGATCGCTGCCCGCACTTAGAATATGTGGATAACTACAAATACCTAGGTGTCTGGTTAGACTGTAAACTCTCCTTCAAGACTCATTAAGCATCTCCAATCCAAAATTAAATCTAGAATCAGCTTCCTATTTCGCAACAAAGCATCCTTCACTCATGCTGCCAAACATACCTTCGTAAAACTGACCATCCTACCGATCCTTGACTTCGGCGACCTCATTCACAAAATAGCACCAAACACGCTACTCAGCAAATTGGATGCAGTCTATCACAGTGCCATCCATTTTGTCACCAAAGCCCCATATACTACCCACCACTGCGACCGGTACGCTCTCGTTGGCTGGTCCTCGCTTCATATTCGTCGCCAAACCCACTGGCTCCAGGTCATCTATAAGTACTTGCTAGGAAAAGCTCCGCCTTATCTCCGCTCACCATAGCAGCACCCACCCGTAGCACGCGCTCCAGCAGGTATATTTCACTGGTCACCCCCAAAGCCAATTCCTCCTTTGGCCACCTTTCCTTCCAGTTCTCTGCTGCCAATGACTGGAACAAATTGCAAAAAAAAATAATAAAATAAAAAATTAACCTCTTGGTGTTCCCCTAGGATAGGGGGCGCTACAGCGATTTTTGAAAAAAAATCGTGCCCATTTTAAAACGGCCTCCTACTCAAACTCAGAAGCTAGGATATGCATATAATTAATACTTGTTGATAGAAAACACCCTAAAGTTTCTAAAACTGTTTGAATGGTGTCTGAGTATAACAGAACTCATATGGCAGTCAAAACCCCGAGACAGATCGAAACAGGAAGTGGAATTCTGAATTGCGAACTCAACTTCATCACGTTGCCTATTAATCACACCGTGAGCTATGGTTCATTGAGCACTTCCTATTGCTTCCACTAGATGTCCCCAGTCTTTAAAGTGATTCGAGTCTCCTACTGTGAAAACTGACACAATGACACGCTGTGGAACGTGGTCACACGGAGAGGGCCATCACCATTATGACGCCGGCGCCCCTGGCTACCCTCCCCTTTCAAAACATTTTGAAACACAATGCAATCGTCCCCCTCGAATCTTATTGGAGCTCTCGTTGAAAAAGGCCCTACAGATTTATGCTATACAACGTTTGAACGAACCTAAATAAGAAAAAAATTCATTTTGTTGAAAGAGTAGCCCCGCACACGTCGGAACTTTTGGTTCAGCCTTCAGAACGCGCTAACAAGCTAATGGAACATAAAGGATGAACTTTTTCTAACGAAAATACATTTGTTGTGGACCTGGAAATGCCTAAGGATGAAGATAATCAAAGGTAAGGGATAATTGACAATAGTATACAAGACTAGATTTGATATGCGATTGTTCCAAGATGGCTAGCCTATTGCTATCCTATTGTTCTGAGTATTGCATCCCCTTTTATCGCAAAGTGTGATTACCCAGTAAAGTTATTTTTAAATCTGGTATGACAGGTGCTTTCAAGAGATATTCATCTATAAATCTTAGAATGACAATATCACATTTTTAAAATGTTTTCGAATAGTAATTTAGTAAATTGTAGCACTGTTTCACCGGATGCATTTGAGGGAAAATAGTTAGTCAACATTACATGCCAATGTAAAATGCTGTTTTTATATATAAATATGAACTTTATCGAACAAAAGAATGCATGTATTGTGTAACATGATGTCCTAGGTGTGTCATCTGATGAAGTTTGTAAAAGGTTAGTGCTGCATTTAACTGTTTTTTGTGATGCATGTGGTTGGTCGGAAAATGGCTATGTGGCTACTTTTACGATATACTCCTCTAACATAATCTAATGTTTTGCTTTTGCTGTAAAGCCTTTTTGAAATCGGACAACGTGGTTCGATTCAGGAGAGGTGTATCTATAAAACGATGTAATTTGAAAAAAAAAATGAAAAAGTACATTTTGTTATGCCTATAGGATTTTCGCTGGATGTCCGAGGCCGCACAGGGGTTGTTAAAAAAAAACAAAAAAAAAAATACAATTATAAAAAATAAAAAAAAAAATACAATTATAAAAAAAAAAAAAAAAAAAAAAATCACTGAAGCTGGAGAATCATATCTCCCTCGATCTTTAAGCGTCAGTTATCAGAGCAGCTTACAGATCCTTGCACCTGTACATAGCCCATCTAACTACTTCATCCCCATATTGTTTTTGTATATATTTTTTTTTGCTCCGTTGCACCCCAGTATCTACTTGCACATTCATCTTCAGCACATCTATCACTCCAGTGTTCATTTGCGAAATTGTAATTACTTCTTCACTACGGCCTATTTATTGCCTTACCTCCTTAATCTTACTTCATTTGCACACACTGTATATAGACTTTTCTATTGCGTTATTGACTGTACATTTGTTTATTCCATGTGTAACTGTTGTTGTTTGTGTCACACTGCTTTGCCTCAGTTGGTAGAGCATGGTGTTTGCAATGCCAGGGTTGTGGGTTCATTTCCCACGGGGGGCCAGTACGGAGAAAAAATAATATGTATGAAATGTATGCATTCACTGCTGTAAGTCGCTCTGGATAAGAGCGTCTGCTAAATGACTAAAATGTAATGTAAGTGTAAATCTTGGCCAGGTCAGTTGTAAATGAGAACTTGTTCTCAACTGGCTTACCTGGTTGAATAAAGCTGAAATAAATAAAAAAATACTGTATGTGGGAATATCTTATGTCCGTCCTACATGTAGTGTTACTTCATGGTGGAAACAACTGGGTGGACATAACTCACCCTGCAGCAGGACACCTTCAGCTGCGAGGTCTATGTAATGCACGTTTCATAGTTACATTTTCAATAATGAATGGTTAACTGTTATGTGACAATTAGGTCAAAAACTCCATTTTATTTTTTGGTGGAGATGGCCAAGCAAGTTGCACAGAACTTGCCCAACATCCCCTCCCAAATTGATATGGAACCTTCAAAAACACATGGAGCAACTGCAAAAAGAAATGGCTGAGGATATACTAAAACATGTCTGGTATGTAAAGACATTTAATTCAAAGTAAATGTAAATTCTTTATTTTTATGTAGTTGTGTGGGACGGCCATATGTTCAGTTCATGCCTATGATTTCAGAGTTCAACAAAGTCAACTGCTTTTTGTGTGCCACTGATAAGGAACCTGGATGTGGCCCGAAGACTGGGTTAGTAACTATTACATTTTGACAACAGTGACAGCATGTAAGACAATTTATGATATAATACGTCAATTATTTTATTAACTTTACTTAACTAGGCAAGTCAGTTAAGAACAAATTCTTATTTTCAATGACAGCCTAGGAACAGTGGGTTAACTGCCTTGTTCAGGGGCAGAATGACAGATTTTTACCTTGTCAGCTCGGGGATTTGATCTTGCAACCTTTCGGTTACTATTCCAACGCTCTAACCACTAGGCTACCATACTGCATTGATATTATTTATAACGTGTTTTAGATTGAATGTTTTGCATGCCAACGGTGGTTCCATGTGCTATGCCTAGGAATGAAGACAAAAGAGTTCAGAGTAAAGAACAAACTGGAAGTGCAGTCTTTGTTGTTGAAAATGTATGCTATACCCCATCCACACTGAAGAGGCTCTGAAATGTACATACACCAGGGATAAAGAGAAAGTTAACACTGAAATGTTTCATAATTGAAGTGTCTGTTGACATGTTGGAAAAGATTAAAGGTCTACAATTTGTTAAATTTGTCAATATTACATTTTTAGTCATTGATTTACTGGCCACCATTACTGTGGTTACATGTTCAGTATATGTCTTGACCAGCAAACCCACTGCAGCCTACCACTCTCCATCCCTGCATTGGACAATTAATAACATGACTCTCGTACTTTGCCCTTTATGGTTGATAATAACGATGAAAGAAGATATGTCTCTCTCCTATTGTGTACCGCTGTTAAATACTGTGGAAAAATTTAAAACATGGAAAATAAGTACTTAAGTACCAATTGTTATAGATAAATATAAAAAAAAAAGGGTAAACACTGGACTGAACCCCGTAATTGTCAAACTAATATTAATGTACAACAATATAGAAGAGACATGACTGGAGGTTATGCAATATGGGTGTATATCCACTGCACGCTTCTTAGGTGTGTAAATGACATGACCAAGGAGCTATTGAAATTTAAAACTATGAAAAATGTACGTTACACCGAGTGATTTTACAGTACACAAACAAGAGCGTGCAATATAGAAGGGTAGACATTCTGCACCATGTTTGAAGTCGGTCAGTCACAAGACCAAGGAGCTATTGAAAATTGAAATGTAGAAAAATTCATGTAAAATCATGTGAAATGGACAAACTAAAGGGTGTGCAATGTGTAGGCCCACTGAGTGGACATTATGAACCTTGTTTGAAGTCACTAGGTCACATGGCCAATTATTAACTACTGAAATTCCAAAATGTAAATAAATCATTTAAAATAGTGCAAGATGTAAATCAACAACGTGTGCAATGTGTGTCTATGCTATCGGGTTAGCTACAACCAGTTTAAAGTTTTAGGAGTAATGGTTAAAAAGTTATTGAAAATGTTGATTCATCACCATGTTGACGGTTCCTAACTGCTGTTGGTGGACGTAAGGAAAACTACAGGCGAATATCCAACCTGAAACGCTTTACCTCGGTGGTTAATTTTGGCCCCAAAACAAAGTGAAGGTACTCTTAAATAACAAACATGTTCGCAAATGGATTGTAAATGACTATGTAGCTCAATAATGAATTGATCTCAAATTCCTGCCTTTCCAACAATAAGTGTTTACCACGCCACTTTTTAGGTAAACAGCGGAGAGATTTGGCTGTAGAAATGTAACCTAACCATTCAAATTCATACAGACGCAATGAAGGTCCATTCATTATAATCAAAATGATAGTTTTAACCATGTTTTCAGGCTATACAGTTTACATTCAGATGTTACTTAATTGTTTTACAAACAGGGTAAGACAAGCTAATATTTGGGGTTTAGTAAAGGGTACAACCGTTTAACTAAACTCATGGGGCACTACTTATCAGTTATATTAATCAATGAGTAGCCTTTATATCGTTAATTTAAACTTTTTTTTTTTAACAAAGTAACAATTGCAGAGTGACCCTTTTAACCACACAGAACAAAGTACTATGGGGGAGCCGCATGATGGAAGGAAAGATATCGGAATAAAGCTCACCTTGGTCCTGCACAAATCGAACAATGTTTCCGCGAACTCCATACTCAGACACCATGCACGGGTCGCTTTCCCGGGTGTCGTTCTCCCGGGTGCCGGTACGTTTGAACATCCTCCACAACACCGAGGGAACGCGGCGGTGTTCTGACGGCTTTGGCCGAGCTGAGAGGCCCAACGAATTTAAAAACAAGCGCTCCTGAGTCTTCAAATCTTCTCCATTTCCTAAAGCAGACGCACTAATGGATAAAATAGCTAGGGCTAAAAGAACCAAAGTCTCCATTCTTCGCGTTTGACCTAGGCTTTGCTCCAAACAGACTAGACTAACCTACCGCGTGTGTTTTGCTTTTCTTTCTGTCTGTCACACATTTGCTTGTGAATTTAAAAGTCCCTGTGAGATAGGTGCCCATGTGTGATTGATCGTTGGCGCTGATTGATTGGCATCCCGGATGGTTTCTATCGACACCTAGGTGCGAGACTGCATAGACAAGCTATGCTAATGAGGACCTATCTCACAGATAAAGAGCATTTGACTAAAATCTACAAAAGTTACATTCCAGTTAGCCTACCTCAATTATGCCTGCTTTTCTTGAGTTTCTATCATTATGACAGAACGAAAACAATTGTATTTTCTGCTCTCTCTATCCAAATTAATCTCTTGAGTATCTTGACATTAACTGTCTCATGTCTCCAGATGTAATGTGGCATATTTTTATGGACACTGGAGGTGCTTCTTTCCACTGTGATGATGCCAGGTTTCCCAAAATCGGGATCAGGGAGCTAATGGCAATCATTCAGATGTGCTGTCCAATCCAATTTCACTAGCAATATCACAATATCACTGGTTCATTGATGATGATTTCCTGCATCAGTTAACAAGGGCCATGGCAATGGCTGCCTCCTCTGGGTCAGACACAAACTGGTCATAGACCAAACAAACCACTTATTATCAACAGTGATGTGTTATTTAACTCCCTACAGATGTGTGAAATATTAGCAACAGTGATGTTATCTCCAGCAGGGCCATAGCTATATATGAATTTCATTTTTATTTATTTAAAAATATATTTTAGGGACTCAGTCAGGGTCTCAAATGACTGTTCAGAGTTAGAATAGTAAAATGAACAGGGTGCAATTTAGAAACTTGTTTGTTCATCAGCAGGTTTCCTCTTGTTATATGTCACTCACTGACACACACTCAATTAGCCCATGTCATTAAAACATTTTTAGATTGGTAAATTAGTCAAGTTAGTCTAACCAGCTAAACTTGAAGTAATCATGGTCAAATTATCGACCTGGAACGTGCCCATGGGCCCTGACCTCTAGTGGGCCCCCATTGATTTTGTTAGTCACTCTCACTCAGATATATTGACATGGAATAAATCATGGCAAAGTGTGTAGAATTGCAGGAAATTTGTTGTAAAACGGCAACAACAAAAGCAGTTCTGTAAAGCAAATGTATTTGTTTACCTTTTGTTAATAAAATACTTTTTTCTGCTAACAAATCCATCTGTACGTATTCAATTATAGTTTTTAATCCCGGTTCTGAGGTAATGTGTAATAGGTATTTGTATAGCTAATAGGGTATGTGCAGTGTTAGGATTAGTTACTTAAAATAGTTATATATTATGCTGAACAAAAATATAAATGCCACATGTATTGGTCCCATGTTTCATGACCTGAAATAAAAGTTCTCAGAAATGCATGGTGGTGGATGCATCATGTCATGGGTAGGCTTGTCATCGGCAAGGAATAGGAAGTTTTTCAGGATAAAAATAAACAGAATAGATCCATGCACAGGAAAAATCCTTGTGGAAAACCTGGTTGTCTGCTTTCCAACAGACACTGGGAGACAAATTCACCTTTCAGCAGGACAATAACCTAATACACAAGGCCAAATATACACTGTAGTTGCTTACCAAGACGACATTGAATGTTCCTGAGGGGCCTTGTTACAGTTTTACCTTAAATCTACTTAAAAATCTATGCCAAGATTTGAAGATGGCTGTCTATCAATGATCAACAACCAACTTGACAGAGGTTGAAGAGTTTTAAAAAGAATCATGTGCAAATATTGTAAATTCCATGTGTGCAAATCTCTTAAAGACTTACCCAGAAGGATCTCACAGCTGTAAACGCTGCCAAAGGTGATTCTAACAAGTTTTGACTCAGGGGTGTGAATCCTTAATATTTCATTTTCAATAAAAGGTGACTTTCTATAATGTTGCCTCATATGAAAATGTTGATCTCAAATCCAAAATGCTGGAGTAAAGAGACAAATAGATTTTTTTACTGCAGTGAAACAAATAGGACAGGGATTGCTCTCAGTATGTGCAGTGGCTAGAGGATGGCAGGGCAATCCAAAATCGGTGACAGGGATAACTTGACTTTACAAATGTAGGATCTTAATTTGAGCCAGTTTGTGACAGCAGGAAAATAATCACGCAGCAACAAGACATGATTTATGTGGATTACAATTAATGGACATTTTTTAGTAGGGCAAATCAATTCTTACATTTTAATGTGTAAATTACTAACTTTAGACTCCTTGAATACACTACAAGTATGCATTTCCTGCTGGGAAGGAAAATTCTCAGCAATGAAAGAGTGATCAAATGAAGATCCTACATCTGTATATGACAGATAAGTAAGTCTCTTTTATAAAGTCAATTTAAATCTGAACTTTCGGTTTAAGGTGAAAAGTGTGCCGGTGCCAAACTGAGAAGAGACCATTGGTGATTTTAGCATGTAAATCTTGGTTGGATTTTTTTTTAAATTAAGGTGGGATGCATGCCAGCAAAGCCACAACACGACACTAAACAATACATTAATTGCACTATAATGGTGACAAACGGTGCCCACAAAAGGCCTACATAAAGCTGTCCCAACATTTTACCACTGCTACACCTGTCTTTCAGCGGAGCCTTGTCTGGCAGCGAAACAGTTAATTCAGCTTGATTTACTGCCTTTTAAAAAAACATAGCCGATATGGCTGACTTGCTTAAACAAATGTGGTTTCTAATGACAATTGAGATGTACAAACTATGGCATAAGGGGACGACAAGTGGATAAGAGGCAATCCGTAATTTCGATTAAGACATTAATGAGCGAGCTAGGAAGGACGTAGTCAATATAACTATTTGTTTAGCACTTTTGATATGTAAAGTGACATAATTCAAAACATGGGCCGTTCTTACAGTGTTCTCCCTGTACACCAAGTCTGAACCGTAGGATAAATAAAGGTGGCATATAAGCAGACAATGACAGCTCTTACAATATTCAATGATTACAGGCTACATGTGCACCACCAAGTCAGAACAGTAGGCAAAATTAAGAGGGGTCAATAGACCAAATTATTAGGGTGAAGCACATGAGCTAGTAATGTCTTACTACAAAACATACACTTAGTATTACTTTCTTAGCTACAGTATACATATCTCCCTGGCATATTATATCATTTATGCAATAGCATACAAGACATTTTTGGACTCACCTTGTTGTGCTGTGCTCACTTGAACAGGAAGGTGGCGCGGCGGTCCTTCATGGGCATATTTTGTCATCGGTCTGGCATTGTCTGGATTTATGGTGCTTTCAAGACAAATGGGAACTTGGAAAAAAAACAAGGTTGAATCATGATGACGTCATTGATCTTCAGAGACCGGATTTACAATTCCGAGTTGGATGACTGTTCAAATCGTATTTTCCCAGTCGTAGCTAGTTTATTCCCGACTTCAAGTTATCTTGAACTCACTGAAGCCAAGTTTTCGCAGTTCCGAGTTAATTGTTTTGAGCGCGGCACAAATCATTCTTCATTGACAGCGTGGCCAATGTTGAATGTTTATCATTTTAAACTTGGAAAAGAACCCCTTAATCCCAGATTGGGGACCACACAGACACTCCACAGAATAGCAGGCTAGTGATTGCTTTGCAATGCTTGCAGTTAGCCACTGTCACTGATTCCTTCCAAACCAGTAATTGTTGAATTTGCGATTTCCAACTTGTTGTGTAATGTTTATGTCCAATGGCCGATGAGCACCGATATGTTTTATCTATAATTTATATTCATATGACAAGGATCAAAAAGGATTTGCCAGTAGATTGTCGACTTGATTCATGATGACTCTTAGCTAAGATTTTGAAAGTATGACGTTGACATGATCAGTCCAATCAAAGCTACTGTAGATATAATGTGAATTGATATCATTTTATCTGTGGCCAATGACCTTAAGCCTTCTTGGATGGACACTTCTAATGTAACTATGGCAGCACCCAAGGGGCTAGAATTTTCAAGTTCTACCCTTAGATTTGGCGGTGACATAGTGTCCCCATGAGTGACAGAACACTGAGCCAATCACGGCGCAATGCTCCGTATTTTCTGCTGGCTTGCCCCACCACCACAGAAAACACTGGGCTAGGCTGAAACACCTGCATTTTGGAGCTGCCTTACTCAAGAAAACAAAAAAAGAGACCATGTTTGTATGGGGCTTTATTAACTCAATGATGTATATTTTTTTTACAATGTTTGCAAACTGATATAACACGTATTAATGCAAATTAACATGCAAAACAGGCAAGCCCCCACAAAAAATATATAAACTCAGCAAAAAAAGGAACGTCCTCTCACTGTCAACTGCGTTTATTTTCAGCAAACTTAACATGTGTAAATATTTGTATGAACATAACAAGATTCAACAACTGAAACATAAACTGAACAAGTTCCACAGACATGTAACTAATCAGAAATTGAATAGTGTGTCCCTGAACAAAGGGGGGGGGACAAAATCAAAAGTAACAGTCAGTATCTGGTGTGGCCACCAGCTGCATTAAGTACTGCAGTGCATCTCCTCCTCATGGACTGCACCAGACTTGCCAGTTCTTGCTGTGAGATTTTACCCCACTCTTCCACCAAGGCACCTGCAAGTTCCCAGACATTTCTTGGGGGAATGGCCCTAGCCCTCACCCTTCGATCCAACAGGTTCCAGACGTGCTTTATGGGATTGCGATCCGGGCTCTTCGCTGGCCATGACAGAACACTGACATTCCGGTCTGTAACGCTCATTCCTTCGACAATAAACGTGAATCCAACCATCACCCCTGGTGAGACACAACCGTGACTCGTCAGTGAAGAGCACTTTTTGCCAGTCCTGTCTGGTCCAGCGATGGTGGGTTTGTGCCCATAGGCGACATTGTTGCCAGTGATGTCTGCCTTACAACAGGCCTACAAGCCCTCAGTCCAGCCTCTCTCAGCCTATTGCGGACAGTCTGAGCACTGATAGAGGGATTGTGCGTTCCTGGTGTAACTCGGGCAGTTGTTGCCATCCTGTACCTGTCCCGCAGGTGTGATGTTTGGATTGTTTACCGATCCTGTGCAGGTGTTGTTACATGTGGTCTGCCACTGCGAGGAAGATCAGCTGTCCGTCCTTTCTCCCTGTAGCGCTCTTATGCCCCACAGGGGGCCAGTACGGAAGAAAAAAAAAAAGTATGAAATGTATTCATTCACTACTGTAAGTTGCTCTGGATAAGAGCGTCTGCTAAATGACTAAAATGTAAAAATGTAAATGTTATGCGTCTCACAGTACGGACATTGAAATGTATTGCCCTGGCCATATCTGCAGTCCTCATGCTTCCTTGCTGCATGCCTAAGGCACTTTCACGCAGATGAGCAGGGACCATGGGCATCTTTCTTTTGGCAGCCCACGTCCTTGAAGTCGATGTAGAGGAGGCGCGGCTTACACATGTTGCTGGGTGTAACCGGCAGGTAGACGGCGCTCCTCTTCTGCCGAGAGCGGCACTGGAGTGGATTCAGGGATACAACCACCAGGGAGGCATGGAACTCTGGGAGGGTTACGACCAGGTTCTGGGCCATGAAGATATCTGTCACCTGGGTGTGGACGGGGTGTGACTGCAGCTCCAGCACCAGGCCAGTTATGACCCGGTTTACGCCAGTTCTCTTCCAGCGTTGTGAGGTCCAGGGTGAGGGATCCGGCCTCTGGTTCCAGCTGCACTGACTGGGACAGCACCAGCCTGCGGTGGACCTCGTGACTCGCTCCCCTCAGGGTCACACTTAGGACCTTGTACAGGGGCACGCTGAGCACCTGTGGGCCCAGGAGCAATCTTGGTGTGTGGAACATGTCCCACTACATTTCTATGCTGTATTCCCCTATGTTGTCTCCTCTGGAACTTGATTTCCAGCTGCGCCAGAGAGAGCTGCTCCATGGGCTGCTGGACAGACATGTTGAAGAACATGTTGAAGAACATGTTCGACCAGGTTCTGGGCCATGAAGATATCTGTCACCTGGGTGTGGACGGGGTGTGACTGCAGCTCCAGCACCAGGCCAGTTATGACCCGGTTTACGCCAGTTCTCTTCCAGCGTTGTGAGGTCCAGGGTGAGGGATCCGGCCTCTGGTTCCAGCTGCACTGAGTGGGACAGCACCAGCCTGCGGTGGACCTCGTGACTCGCTCCCCTCAGGGTCACACTTAGGACCTTGTACAGGGGCACGCTGAGCACCTGTGGGCCCAGGAGCAATCTTGGTGTGTGGAACATGTCCCACTACATTTCTATGCTGTATTCCCCTATGTTGTCTCCTCTGGAACTTGATTTCCAGCTGCGCCAGAGAGAGCTGCTCCATGGGCTGCTGGACAGACATGTTGAAGAACATGTATTTCTCCACACAGCCGTGGCAGCTGCCGCTCCAGGCTGACACCAGTCTACCTGGAGAGGACAGACAAAAAAAAGTCATTAGGTCTACACTCTAGAAGTAGGATCTAGATTTCAATTGACAGTATTTGGAAGGTCACAGTCAATATCGGCCTTAGCTGCATAAACAAACCAAATGCTCTCTGACTTTGTCCCCCTTGTTTCCTTTTTCATTGGTCAATTTTGGCCCTAAAACAACAGGAGTGAAGGAACTCCAGATGTAATTGTTAAAAAAAAAAAGAAAATGGTACAATATCTGTAAAATATCAAACATGTTAAAATACGGATTGTGTAGGCCCATGTAGCTCAATGACTCAATTAATATATATATATATATATTTTTACAACAGACATTCACTCTGTCATACACTGATCTTAAAGGGGAAATCTGCCACCTTTTAGGAAAACAGCCGAGGGATGTGGCTATAGAAATGTAGCCTAACCACTCAAATTCATAAAGACGCATTGAAGGCCCATCCAGGATATCAAAATGATAGTTTTAACCATGTTCTCAGGCTATACAGTGTTGGTTTACAATTACATTTTTACAAACAAGCTTATATTCTTTGTCTGTCCACAAACAAATGGCTTGTGAATTTAAAAGTCCCTGTGTGCCCATGTGTGATTGATCATTGGCGCTGATTGATTGGCATCCCGGATGGTTTCTATCGACACCTAGGTGCGAGACAAGCTATGCTAATGAGGACCTATCTCACAGATAAAGAGCATTTGACTAAAATCTACAAAAGTTACATTCAAATTAGCCTACCTCAATTATGCCTGCTTTTCTTGAGTTTTCTATCATTATGACAGAATGAAGACAATTGTATTTCTGCTATCTCTATCCAAATTAATCTCTGAGGATCTTGACATTAATCAAATCAAATTTATTTCTAAAGCCCTTCTTTTACATCAGCTGATATCTCAAAGTGCTGTACAGAAACCCAGCCTAAAACCAAACAGCAAGCAATGCAGGTGTAGAAGATTTTCAAAAAGTAAGTGAATATTTAATCTCTATTTGTGAATTTATGAAACCTGTGTCGGTGTAAAAATATTTTGATGTGGGGTGCCGTCCTCAACAATCGCATTGAATGTTTTCGCTGTAATAGCTACTGTAAATCGGACAGTGCAGTTAGATTAACAAGAATTTAAGCTTTTAACCGATATAAGACACTTATATGTACCTAAATGTTTAATATCCATAATTTATGATTATTTATTTGATTTGCAAATAAATAAGCTTGTTTTTGCTGTTTTCCAAATAGCATTTTTTGAGTTTTTAAAAATTGTATTAAAAAAATGCAGTAAATAAGTGTCAAATGTATTAAAATTCAGACAATGAAGACGTGTTGAGAAGAGAGAGGAAGAGAGAAAATATTACCACAAATGAAAAGTTTTTAAAAAAGTTCAAAAAAAAAAGTCACTGGTGAGGGGTGTTGGTGATGCTGGTAACTTGTCTTAATATGGACACAGACAGTACAATGTATATAGTCAGGAAGTGGCAGAGTATAGACAGTAGTGGCAGAGTCAGCAGTGGCGACCCGTCATTCAGGGCAGGTGGGGCTCTGAGCCCCACATCTGTAGCATGTCATTTTGGCATTAATACATGTCACATATCAGCTTGAAAACAATGTACAGAAAAATAGAAAATCATTGAGTTAATAAAGCCGCATTCAAACATCGTCTCTTTTTTGCTTTCTTGAGTAAGGCAGCTCCAAAATGCAGGAGTTTCAGCCTAGCTCAGTGCTTTCTGTGCTGGTGAGGCAGCCAGCGGAAAATACGGAGCGTAGGGGTTGGTAATGTTCTCTAGTAGCGCCGTGATTGGCTCAATGTTCTGTCACTCATGGGGACACTACGTCACTGACAAATCTAAGGGTAGAGTTAGAAAATTCAAGCCCCTTGTGTGCTGCCATAGAGTTCCATTAGAAGTGCCCATCCAAGAAGGCTCAAGGTCATTGGCCACAGATAAAATGACATCAAATCACGGTATATTTACAGTAGCTTTGATTGGACATCATACTTTCAAAATCTTAGCTTGCAAGTTAGCAGTCACCATTTTGAATCAAGTCGACAAGCTACTGGCAAATCCTTTTTAATCCTTGTCATATGAAGAGAAATAATTAATATAAATTATAGATAAAACGTATCGGTGCTCATCGGCCATTGGACATAAACATTACACAACATGTTGGAAATCACAAATTCAACAATGAGTGGTTTGGAAGGAATCAGTGGTTAAGAACAAATTCTTATTTACAATGACGGCCTACCCAAACCCTAACACGAACGACGCTGGGCCAATTGTGAGCCGCCCTGTGAGTCAGACTGGATGGTTGTGTGTGTGTCAGGGTTGATGTTTATGTGTGTGTCAGAGTGGATGGTTGTGTGTGTGTGTGTGTGTGTGTGTGTGTGTGTGTGTGTGTGTGTGTGTGTGTGTGTGTCAGGGTTGATGTTGTGTGTGTGTGTGTGTGTGTGTGTCAGAGTGGATGGTTGTGTGTGTGTGTGTGTCAGGGTGGATGGTTGTGTGTGTGTGTCAGGGTGGATGGTTATGTGTGTGTGTGTGGATGGTTGTGTGTGTGTCAGGGTTGATGTTTATGTGTGTGTCAGAGTGGATGGTTGTGTGTGTGTGTGTGTGTGTGTGTGTGTGTGTGTGTGTGTGTGTGTGTGTGTGTGTGTGTGTGTGTGTGTGTGTGTGTCAGAGTGGATGGTTGTGTGTGTCAGAGTTGATGGTTGTGTGTGTGTGTGTGTGTGTGTGTGTGTCAGAGTGGATGGTTGTGTGTGTGTCAGAGTGGATGGTTGTGTGTGTGTGTGTGTGTGTGTCAGAGTGGATGGTTGTGTGTGTGTCAGAGTGGATGGTTGTGTGTGTGTCAGAGTGGATGGTTGTGTGTGTGTGTGTGTGTGTGTCAGAGTGGATGGTTGTGTGTGTGTCAGAGTGGATGGTTGTGTGTGTGTGTGTCAGAGTGGATGGTTGTGTGTGTGTCAGGGTTGATGTTTATGTGTGTGTGTGTGTGTGTGTGTCAGAGTGGATGGTTGTGTGTGTGTGTGTGTGTGTGTGTGTGTGTGTGTGTGTGTGTGTGTGTGTGTGTGCGCCGCGCGCGCGTGTGTGTGTGTCAGAGTGGATGGTTGGTTGTGTGTGTCAGGGTGGATGGTTGTGTGTGTCAGAGTGGATGGTTGTGTGTGTGTGTGTGTGTGTGTGTGTGTGTGTGTTGGGCTCGCTGGCTGTAGGTGTGTTTGGAGTGATGAAGACGAGTCTGGTCACCTGCTGCTGTTCTCCAGGCGACATACACAGTGAAGGCCCAGAGCTATGTCAGCCGAAGGGTTGACTTCTCACTGAGAACACACACAGTCAGGACTAAGTCAAACTAAGCCCTAGCATAGCAGTACTTTGGTAGACTGAGGAGTAGCATACAAAGCTTTTGCAGCAGAGCATTATAGATAAGATATAGATAGCATACTGAGTATCAGTGGTGATTTTAGCATGTAAATCTTGGTGGGGCAAACAAACCCCAAAAAATTGGGGGATGCATGCCAGCAAAGCCACTACACAACACAACACTAAACAATACATTAATTGCACTATAACAGTGACAATCGGTGCCCACAAACTGTTAGGACCTACATAAAGCTGTCCCAACAGCAGTCCCAACACCTTACCACTGCTACACCTGGCTATCAGCGGAGCCTTGTCTGGCAGCGAAACAGTTCATTCAGACTCATTTACTGCCTTTAAAAAAAACATAGCTGATATGGCTGACTTGCTTAAACAAATGTTGTTTCTACTGTTGTCCCGTGTGGCTCAGTTGGTAGAGCATGGTGTTTGCAACGCCAGGGTTGGGGTTTTGATTCCCATGGGGGACCAGTACGGAAAAAAATGTATGAAATGTATGCATTCACTACTGTAAGTCACTCTGGATAAGAGCATCTGCTAAATGACAAAAATGTAAAACATGTTAAATCTACTGACAATTAAGATCTACAAACTATAGCATAAAGGGATAAGAGGAAATCCGTAATTTCGATTAAGACATTAATGAGAGAGCTAGGACGGACGTAGTTAATATAACTATTTGTTCAGCACTTTTGAAATGTACAGTGACATAATTCAGAACATGAGCCGTTCTTACAGAGTTCTCCTTGTACACCAAGTCAGAACCGTAGGATAAATAAAGGGGGCATATAATCAGACAATGAAAGCTCTTACAATATTCTATGATTACATTTCTCTAAAACAGGTCATATGCTACACGTGCACCACCAAGTCAGAACAGTAGGTGACATTAAGAGGGGGAAAATAGACCAGATTATTAAGGTGAGGCACATGGGCTACTAACAGCTTACAACACAACATACACTTAGTATTACTTTCTTAGCTACAGTATACATATCTCCCATAATTTATGCAGCAGCATACAAGATATTTTTGGACTCACCTTGTTGTGCTGTGCTCACTTGAACAGGAAGGTGAAGCGGCAGTCCTTCGTGGGCAAAGTTTGTCATCAGACTTTGTCATCAAAGTCTACCATTCTCTGGATTTATTGTGCTTTCAAGACAACTGGGAACTCTGGGGGAAAAAAACGAGGTAGAATCATGATGACGTCAGTGATCTTCAGGTCGTAGCTCTAGAAAGAGGCCCGAGTTCCCGACTTACAATTCCGAGTTGGATGACCGTTCAAAAGTATTTTCCCAGTCGGAGCGAGTTTGTTTTTTCCTGAATTCCAAGTTGTCTTGAACTCATTGAAGTCAGATTTCCCAGTTCCGAGTTAACACTTGTTTTGAGTGTGGCGAAATTATGCTGGATTGACAGCATGGCCAATGTTGTATATTTATCATTATAAGCTTGGAAAAGAGACCCTTAAACCCAGAATTGGGACCACACACCCACTCTACTGAATAGCAGGTTAGTGATTGCGCTGCAATGCTTGCAGTTAACTGACTTGCCTAGTTAAATAAAAACATTTTTTTTTACAATTTAGGTGTGGTAGATGTGAATGGACTTTAGGATGCCGAGTACAGTTTAGAGCTGAATCCAGTTTAGAATTGACATGTGAATAGTAGTAGAGCTGAATCCAGCTTAGAGCTGAATCCAGTTTAGAGCTGAATCCAGTTTAGAATTGACGTGAATAGTAGTAGTACACCAGCACCAACCCTGACCCCCCAAAAAACACGAACTGCCGTGCCCCACACCCCTCCCCCTCCATCTTATTGTTTACTGTTGTAGAGCCTTGCAGAGAAACGACAGGGAGTCCATCTTGTATTGTCTACTGTTGTAGAGCCTTGCAGAGAAACGACAGGGAATCCATCTTGTATTGTTTACTGTTGTAGAGCATTGCAGAGAAACGACAGGGAATCCATCTTGTATTGTTTACTGTTGTAGAGCCTTGCAGAGAAACGACAGGGAGTCCATCTTGTATTGTTTACTGTTGTAGAGCCTTGCAGAGAAACGACAGGGAGTCCATCTTGTATTGTTTACTGTTGTAGAGCCTTCCAGAGAAACGACAGGGAGTCCATCTTGTATTGTTTACTGTTGTAGAGCCTTGCAGAGAAACGACAGGGAGTCCATCTTGTATTGTTTACTGTTGTAGAGCCTTGCAGAGAAACGACAGGGAATCCATCTTGTATTGTCTACTGTTGTAGAGCCTTGCAGAGAAACGACAGGGAATCCATCTTGTATTGTTTACTGTTGTAGAGCCTTGCAGAGAAACGACAGGGAGTCCATCTTGTATTGTTTACTGTTGTAGAGCCTTGCAGAGAAACGACAGGGAATCCATCTTGTATTGTCTACTGTTGTAGAGCCTTGCAGAGAAACGACAGGGAGTCCATCTTGTATTGTTTACTGTTGTAGAGCCTTGCAGAGAAACGACAGGGAGTCCATCTTGTATTGTTTACTGTTGTAGAGCCTTGCAGAGAAACGACAGGGAGTCCATCTTGTATTGTTTACTGTTGTAGAGCCTTGCAGAGAAACGACAGGGAGTCCATCTTGTATTGTTTACTGTTGTAGAGCCTTGCAGAGAAACGACAGGGAGTCCATCTTGTATTGTTTACTGTTGTAGAGCCTTGCAGAGAAACGACAGGGAGTCCATCTTGTATTGTTTACTGTTGTAGAGCCTTGCAGAGAAACGACAGGGAGTCCATCTTGTATTGTTTACTGTTGTAGAGCCTTGCAGAGAAACGACAGGGAATCCATCTTGTATTGTTTACTGTTGTAGAGCCTTGCAGAGAAACGACAGGGAGTCCATCTTGTATTGTTTACTGTTGTAGAGCCTTGCAGAGAAACGACAGGGTGTCTCTTTTCATTGTCACATTTATTTATATCTTTCTGGATCCACAGGCTGAACACACTGTCTCCTCTTGGTCTTAACAAGGAGTTTGACTTGAAACCATTTTTACAGTTCCAATAAGTATAAATTGTTTAAAAAAAATCCTAATTGAATATTGTATGTGTATGTATATTACTATAAATATTGATCACATTCTTTGTGAATGTTAATATTGTGAAACTATGTAATACATCTGTTTCAGTAATTGATGTCACTGAGTACTGCCCATATGTATGTATGTATGTATGTATGTATGTATGTATGTATGTATGTATGTATATATGTATGTATGTATGTATGTATGTATATATGTATGTATATATGTATGTATGTATGTATATATGTATGTATATATGTATATATATGTATGTATGTATATATATATATGTATATATGTATATGTATATGTATGTATATATATATATATATATATATATATATATATGATCTTCCACCCCCACCTGGGATATGGATGCCTGATGAAGACCTTAGGGTCAAAACGTTGTTATAAATAAATATCACCTGGCAGCAGTGTGCAGCGTTTTCCTTTCTGTTTTCCATGAGTTTTGTCTACAACTCCAGCACCTGCGGAAAGTACCTGGATGTGCGTCTGTTCTTCAGCTTTTGTACATTTATTTACATAACAGTATGTACAGTGGTCAGATGAGGGCAGTGTAACTACAATGTTAGTTGTGGACTGTGGGTTTGGTGAGAATGGTGAAAGGCCAGAAGGAAACAGGAATGTGTAGATAGCTGAGACATACAAGTCTGTGGGACACACAATTTCCATCAGTTTGTGAGCATACCACAGTCACACACAGTCACACACAGTCACACACAGTCACACACACGTTACTATACTCAGGGCTTTGTTGCATTTGAGTTTAATACAGAAGTTTGAGGGAAGACAAGATTGCCTTGGCTAAGGTCTTAGTATGTCAACAGGGTTTGACAATGTGTGTCCTCTCCCTTTTCTGAGACCCAGTAGTCAGACAGATCTATTCACTGAGTCAAAACACAGTCTGAAGAAGAGGAGGATGGGGGAAGACGACCCAGTAGTCAGACAGATCTATTCACTGAGTCAAAACACAGTCTGAAGAAGAGGAGGATGGGGGAGATGGAAAAAATATGTCCAGATATCAGCAAGTTGTGGTGTGTCTAGTTCATCAGGGCTCTACTGATGTGACTTTGTCCGCTCCAGGCTCGGGGGGCTAGTCCAGCTAGCAGAGCCCACAGTCAGAGTCCATAGTCTGGTCTTAGAACAGCTACTTTTGGGTCCCAACCAAACTTAGAGCTCCAGAACAGCGGAGCCCCACAGGAGGTCTGGGGCAAGAAGTGATGGTGATGGGTGTTGACTAACCACCAGGGTCACGTAGCGTTGATCTCCAGAACGTGGTCATCCGTAGAGGGCAGCACTAGGACCTGGCATCCCTGGCTGTGGTTGAACACCTGTCCCGGGCTGAATGGCTCCAGGCAAGGCATGGGGAGAACCCTGGACTGGTGCTCCCCGCTGCCCACAGAGTGGACACTTCCCTGGCTACGGATGCTGGCCGTGTCCCCCTGGTTGTCCAGAGGCCGGTCCAGCAGGGAGAGGGTGTCGTTTTCTACACAGCTGTCTGTGAACAGAAGAGTAAAGGGGAGTTAGCACCCGGCATAATAAACAATTAAAAACATTCATTCATGTCAATGGTTGATTTGTATGAATATCCAATATACACATGTCAAGTTAGGATTTAGCCCTGTGAGTCATACATCTGTGAGAGGAGGAGAGAGCCTGAAGAAGGGAGGTAGGACTCACCTGTATCAGGTTGGCTGGCAGAGTTGGCACTTGGAGGTAGGTACTTAAACACCTTGATGTCAGGGAATGGCAGGTGGCCAGCGAACAGGGGCATCAACTCAACCTGTACCTTGTAGTTGGCATTAGCATCCGCTGGCATGGACACCAGCCCTGAGCTTCTGCCATACACCACCCAGCTACTGCTGCTGTCTGCCACTGGGGGAGAACAGAGATGGGTTTAATGTGCTCACCACACACACACACACGACTATAATCCACCACTTGAAGTAAATCCACTTTCTGAGTTTATGCACACTTACCTTCATACATGAGCTTGGTGGAGCAGACCTCCTCTGTCTCTGTCTGCCCTTTCTCCTCTGTCCCTCCATCATCCTCAGGTTCAGCCAGTCGTGTGATGGACATCTCCAGCCCACAGAGGGAGCCAGAATGACAGTTTTGTTGACCAGCCGCAGGCATGATCTCTGCCCTCACACTGTACAGTGTCTGCAACACAACACACCAGGGTTGGGCTCAATTTTGAATTCAGGAACTGATTTGAATTTAAAAGAAGTTAACAACTTTTGAAAAACATATTTTCTACTTTTCTGTTTACTTTCTGAATTGACTGAATAATTCCAATTGACCCCAACCCTGCAGAACACAGATATAAAGTAGAACACAGATGTAGAACATATAAAGTAGAACACAGATATAAAGTAGAACACAGATGTAGAACACAGCAAAGTAGAACACAAATGTAGAAAACAGCAAAGTAGAACACAGACGCAGGGTGGAACACAGACGCAGAGTGGAACACAGACGCAGAGTGGAACACAGACGCAGAGTGGAACACAGACGCAGAGTGGAACACAGACGCAGAGTGGAACACAGACGCAGAGTGGAACACAGACGTCGAGTGGAACACAGTAGTCGAGTGGAACACAGTAGTCGAGTGGAACACAGTAGTCGAGTAGAACACAGTAGTCGAGTGGAACACAGTAGTCGAGTAGAACACAGTAGTCGAGTGGAACACAGTAGTCGAGTAGAACACAGTAGTCGAGTGGAACACAGTAGTCGAGTAGAACACAGGTGTAGAGTAGAACACAGTAAAAATTGTAAAAAAAGAAACAAAAATAGCTGTTTAGCAAAAAGCTAAAGCAATAATTTTGCTATGACTGTCTGGGAGTGGCCTAAACGAGGGGCATAATTGGATGAGCCTAATGGGAGGGATATGGAACCTGAAAACTAGCTGTTATTGGTAGAGAGGTTTGAAACTCTGTTATTGGTCTATTAACTTATATGGCCTGGTGATGATGTCGCCAGGCAAGCTAAAACTCCACCCATGCAAATATGCTGATTAGTAGAACCTGTGTAGATTGGATTTTCAATCAGAAATGACCAGGAAATAACACTGATGAAAATGTTTCACACTTTCACAGTGTTCGTTTCATCAGCTGTTGTACAATATGATCTTTGACTGCACTGGGCCTTTAAGGATCAGGTAGGTACCAGGTACATTAGGCTACTCACTGTCACTCTCTCCAGTTGAAACTCGTAGTGGTAGGGTTTGAAGGCTGAGACTTCCTCAGAAGCAGAAGAGAAGCTGGCAGAGAACACACACTGTAGACAGAGTGGCATGTTTTCCTTCCACCTCACATTCCATACGCAGTACACACTCTGCTTACTGTACACCAACTATATGGAGAGAGAGAGAGAACCACACTCTGCTTACTGCACACCAACTATATGGAGAGAGAGAGAGAACCACACTCTGCTTACTGCACACCAACTATATGGAGAGAGAGAGAGAACCACACTCTGCTTACTGCACACCAACTATATGGAGAGAGAGAACCACACTCTGCTTACTGCACACCAACTATATGGAGAGAGAGAGAGAGAACCACACTCTGCTTACTGCACACCAACTATATGGAGAGAGAGAGAGAACCACACTCTGCTTACTGCACACCAACTATATGGAGAGAGAGAGAGAACCACACTCTGCTTACTGCACACCAACTATATGGAGAGAGAGAGAGAACCACACTCTGCTTACTGCACACCAACTATATGGAGAGAGAGATAGAACCACACTCTGCTTACTGCACACCAACTATATGGAGAGAGAGAGAGAACCACACACTGCTCATTGCACACCAACTATATGGAGAGAGAGAGAGAACCACACTCTGCTTACTGCACACCAACTATATGGAGAGAGAGAGAGAACCACACACTGCTCATTGCACACCAACTATATGGAGAGAGAGAGAGAACCACACTCTGCTTACTGCACATCAACTATATATAGAGAGAGAGAGAACCACACTCTGCTTACTGCACACCAACTATATGGAGAGAGAGAGAACCACACTCTGCTTACTGCACATCAACTATATATAGAGAGAGAGAACCACACTCTGCTTACTGCACACCAACTATATAGAGAGAGACAGAGAACCACACTCTGCTTACTGCACACCAACTATATGGAGAGAGAGAGAGAACCACACTCTGCTTACTGCACACCAACTATATATAGAGAGAGAGAACCACACTCTGCTTACTGCACACCAACTATATAGAGAGAGACAGAGAACCACACTCTGCTTACTGCACACCAACTATATGGAGAGAGAGAGAGAACCACACTCTGCTTACTGCACACCAACTATATGGAGAGACAGAGAACCACACTCTGCTTACTGCACACCAACTATATATAGAGAGAGAGAACCACACTGCTTACTGCACACCAACTATATGGAGAGAGAGAGAGAACCACACACTGCTCACGGGACACCAACTATATATATATATATAGAGAGAGAACCACACACTGCTCACTGTACACCAACTATATATATAGAGAGAGAACCACCTTACATCAAGTGAAAGTTACAAAAGTGAAGATCTTAAATCTGTGATGAAAATAGGGCTATTGGAATATTGCTGATATTGAGACTTGTCAGAGCTTATGGCTCTTATGATGGCTCATTGTTAAGTTACCTGTTGTGCTTTAGTGTTGAGGGACTGCAGCTCCAGAGAGGACTCATGATCTGTTAGCCTCTGGTCCATCAGGTGAAAGGTCACATCTGACACGTTCTGCAGACACACCTGGATGTACTTCCTGTGAGTCAAGTCAAAGGGTAGCGGTCAAAAAGGTCAAATTCTTTTAGATCTACAAACAGAAAACCAGCAGTACCCCGGACCTCATAGGGTAAGATTTGAATACTAGGTGTTGTTTTTTCCCCGGGTTACCTGTTCCCTGCTGATAGTAGTGAGGGTTTACCTGTTCCCTGCTGATAGTAGTGAGGGTTTACCTGTTCCCTGCTGATAGTGGTGAGGGTTTACCTGTTCCCTGCTGATAGTAGTGAGGGTTTACCTGTTCCCTGCTGATAGTAGTGAGGGTTTACCTGTTCCCTGCTGATAGTAGTGAGGGTTTAACTGTTCCCTGCTGATAGTAGTGAGGGTTTAACTGTTCCCTGCTGATAGTAGTGAGGGTTTACCTGTTCCCTGCTGATAGTAGTGAGTGCTTGGCCTTAAAGGGGATGTAGAAGGTGAGTGATATTGGAGTGGAGTAGATGGACCAGGGACAGTCTATAGACATCTGTGCACAGAGAACAGACAGAGACAATGACAGAATATGTTACTTGTCTCCATTCAAAATAAGCCATCCAATTCTTTATAAATTAAGAAAAATTATATTTGACTTGACAATGTACAGTCGTGACCAAAAGTTGAGAAAGACGCAAATATTAATTTTCAAAGTCTGCTGCCTCAGTTTGTATGATGGCAATTTGCATATACTCCAGAATGCTATGAAGAGTGATCAGATGAATTGCAATTAATTGCAAAGTCCCTCTTTACCATGCAAATGAACTGAATCCCCCCAAAAATTTCCACTGCATTTCAGCCCTGCCACAAAAGGACTAGCTGATTTCATGTCAGTGATTCTCTCGTTAACACAGGTGTGAGTGTTGACTAGGACAAGGCTGGAGATCACTCTGTCATGCTGATTGAGTTCGAATAACAGACTGGAAGCTTCAAAAGGAGGGTGGTGCTTGGAAACATTGTTCTTCCTCTGTCAACCACGGTTACCTGCAAGGAAATACGTGGCGTCATCATTGCTTTGCACAAAAAGGGCTTCACAGGCAAGGATATTGCTGCCAGTAAAATTGCACCTAAATCAACTATTTATCGGATCATCAAGAACTTCAAGGAGAGTGGTTCAATTGTTGTGAAGAAGGCTTCAGGGCACCCAAGAAAGTCCAGCAAGCGTCAGGACCGTCTCCTAAAGTTGATTCAGCTGCGGGATCGGGGCACCACCAGTACAGAGCTTGCTCAGGAATGGCAGCAGGCAGGTGTGAGTGCATCTGAACGCACAGTGAGGCAAAGACTTTTGGAGGATGGCCTGGTGTCAAGAAGGGCAGCAAAGAAGCCACTTCTCTCCAAGAAAAACATCAGGGACAGTCTGATATTCTGCAAAAGGTACAGGGATTGGACTGCTGAGGATTGGGGTAAAGTCATTTTCTCTGATGAATCCCCTTTCCAATTGTTTAGGGCATCCGGAAAAAAGCTTGTCCGGAGAAGACAAGGTGAGCGCTACCATCAGTCCTGTGTCATGCCAACAGCAAAGCATCTTGAGACCATTCATGTGTGGGGTTGCTTCTCAGCCAAGGTAGTGGGCTCACTCACAATTTTGCCTAAGAACACAGCCATGAATAAAGAATGGTACCAACACATCCTCCGAGAGCAACTTCTCCCAACCATCCAGGAACAGTTTGGTGATGAACAATGCCTTTCCAGCATGATGGAGCATCTTGCCATAAGGCAAAAGTGATAACTAAGTGGCTCGGGGAACAAAACATCGATATTTTGGGTCCATGGCCAGGAAACTCCCCAGACTTTAATCCCATTGAGAACTTGTGGTCAAACCTCAAGAGGCGGGTGGACAAACAAAAACCCACAAATTCTGCCAAACACCAAGCATTGATTATGCAAGAATGGGCTGCCATCAGTCAGGATGTGGCCAAGAAATGTTAATTGACAGCATGCCAGGGCGGATTGCAGAGGTCTTGAAAAAGAAGGGTCTACACTGCAAATATTGACTCTTTGCATCAACTTCATGTAATTGTCAATAAAAGCCTTTGACACTTATGAAATGCTTGTAATTATACTTCAGTATTCCATAGTAACATCTGACAAAAATATCGAAAAACACTGAAGCAGCAGGCTTTCTGGAAATGATTTGTGTCATTCTCAAACCGTTTGGCCACGACTGTAGACGAAATGCATAACAAATCCTGAAAGTCATTGAAAATCACTATCTACGTTATTTATCCTGCATTGCTATTAACAAGATCATGTACTGTGCAAACATATCTGTCCTCAGTACCCTCTGGTTGATGGCGGTCATGTGGTTATCGGGGTGGCTGTAGCTCCTTGGCCGTTGGCGTATCTCTCCGTTTGTGAGTCTCTGGTTCTCGGGCCGGATTAGGTCAGAAGGGATGGCACACAGTACCTCCAGCTGAAACTCCAGGGTGTGATAGGGAGGGGTGGGAGGTAGAGAGATACAGGTCACTTTGTCAGACGACTGGATGAACAGAACACTCTCACCCACAAGCTCTGCAGAGGAGAGGAGAGGAGAGGAGAGGAGAGAGGAAGAGAGAGGAAGAGAGAGGAAGAGAGAGGAAGAGAGAGGAAGAGAGAGGAAGAGAGAGGAAGAGAGAGGAAAAAATGAGATACTCAGTGAGGGATGAGGAAGGATGATTGGTGCGGAACTAAATTGAGAAGGAAGACACGGACGAGCAGAAAACTACAGCTAGCATCAGGATACAACTTAGCTTTCACATGTCCGGATCCTGGAGCATTTAGTGCACTCATCCGAGCCATAAAGCATGTGTGAAACGCAAACGAAGCCTGGCTGAAACGAGTGCCAGGTATTGTGACGCGGCAGCACAATTCTCGTGTAACTTTTTGTTCATTGTAAACAAACTAGCTTGCTCATAACATCATGTAGAATATGCGTCTTGAAAATGTTATTTTCAGGGCTTGTGGAAACAAAACGTTTTTTTTTTTTTAATTTCTATATTTTTTTGTAGAAACGCTCCAGGATACCGAACAAGGGAACCGAATTTCATATGTGAAAATTTCTCACAATTTTTCTGTTCTGACCTGCAGTGCTGTTGAAGATGGTTGCAGGGCAGGAGGAGGAGGTGAGGATGAGCATGCTGTCTATTTTAGTGAGCTGCAGGGCGTCTTCCTTCTTCACAGTGTAGTGACCTGTCTGCAGCCTGACCTTTGCCCTCTGGGTGAGGCCTGCCAGCAGCTGGTCTGAGACAGAGACCGTGGGTGTTTTTGAAAATGGTCCATTCAAACATTGTATTTAAAATGTTCAATACATGACAGTCACCATAAACAACAACAAAACATACAATATATATATTTTTTAAAACACTAAATGCATTACATAAAACAGCAATGAAATTGTCCTATATCAAAATCATAGGACAAAGGGTAAAAACACAGAATGGACAGTGGTGGAAAAAGTACCCAAAAGCCATACTGTAGTAAAAGTAAAGATAAAAAAAAAAGTAAAGATACCTTAACAGAAAATGACTCAAGTAAAAGTGAAAGTCACCCAGTAAAATACTACTTGAGTATTTGGTTTTAAATATACACTGCTCAAAAAAATAAAGGGAACACTTAAACAACAATGTAACTCCAAGTCAATCACACTTCTGTGAAATCAAACTGTCCACTTAGGAAGCAACACTGATTGACAAATTTCACATGCTGTTGTGCAAATGGAATAGACAACAGGTGGAATTTATAGGCAATTAGCAAGACACCCCCAATATGCAGGTGGTGACCACAGACCACTTCTCAGTTCCTATGCTTCCTGGCTGATGTTTTGGTCACTTTTGAATGCTGGCGGTGCTTTCACTCTAGTGGTAGCATGAGACGGAGTCTACAACCCACACAACTGGCTCAGGTAGTGCAGCTCATCCAGGATGGCACATCAATGCGAGCTGTGGCAAGAAGGCCAGTACATCAGGAGACGTGGAGGAGGCCGTAGGAGGGCAACAACCCAGCAGCAGGACCGCTACCTCCGCTTTTGTGCAAGGAGGAGCAGGAGGAGCACTGCCAGAGCCCTGCAAAATGACCTCCAGCAGGCCACAAATGAGCATGTGTCTGCTCAAACGGTCAGAAACAGACTCCATGAGGGTGGTATGAGGGCCCGACGTCCACAGGTGGGGGTTGTGCTTACAGCCCAACACCGTGCAGGACGTTTGGCATTTGCCAGAGAACACCAAGGGTCAGTCATGGTGTGGGGTGGCATTTCTTTGGGGGGCCGCACAGCCCTCCATGTGCTCGCCAGAGGTAGCCTGACTGCCATTAGGTACCGAGATGAGACCCTCAGACCCCTTGTGAGACCATATGGTGGTGCGGTTGGCCCTGGGTTCCTCCTAATGCAAGACAATGCTAGACCTCATGTGGCTGGAGTGTGTCAGCAGTTCCTGCAAGAGGAAGGCATTGATGCTATGGACTGGCCCGCCCGTTCCCCAGACCTGAATCCAATTGAGCACATCTGGGACATCATGTCTCGCTCCATCCACCAACGCCACGTTGCACCACAGACTGTCCAGGAGTAGGCGGATGCTTTAGTCCAGGTCTGGGAGTAGATCCCTCAGGAGACCATCCGCCACCTCATCAGGAGCATGCCCAGGCGTTGTAGGGAGGTCATACAGGCACGTGGAGGCCACACTCTACTGAGCCTCATTTTTACTTGTTTTAAGGACATTACATCAAAGTTGGATCAGCCTGTAGTGTGGATTTCCACTTTAATTTTGAGTGTGACTCCAAATCCAGACCTCCATGGGTTGGTAAATTGGATTTCCATTGGTTATTTTTGTGTGATTTTGTTGTCAGCACATTCAACTATGTAAAGAAAAAAGTATTTAATAAGATTATTTCATTCATTCAGATCTAGGATGTGTTATTTTAGTGTTCCCTTCATTTTTTTGAGCAGTGTACTTAAGTATCAAAAGTAAATGTAATTTCAAAAATATACTTAAAATATACCAAAAGAAAAAGTATAAATCATTTCAAAGTCCTTATACAGTTGAATTCGGAAGTTTACATACACCTTAGCCAAATACATTTAAATTCAGTTTTTTACAATTCCTGACATTTAATCCTAGGAAATATTCTCTGTCTTAGGTCAGACATTTCACATTTTAAGAATGTGAAATGTCAGAATAATAGTAGAGAATGATTTATTTCAGCTTTTATTTCTTTCATCACATTCCCAGTGGGTCAGAAGTTTACATACACTCAATTAGTATATGGTAGCATTGCCTTTAAATTGTTTAACTTGGGTCAAACGTTTTGGGTAGCCTTCAACATGCTACCCACAATGAATTTTGGCCCATTCCTCCTGACAGAGCTGGTGTAACGGAGTCAGGTTTGTAGGCCTCCTTGCTCGCAAACAATATTTCAGTTCTGCCCACAAATTTTCTTGAGGATTGAGGTCAGGGCTTTGTGATGGCCACTCCAATACCTTGACTTCATTGTCCTTAAGCCATTATGCCACAACTTTGGATGTATGCTTGGGGTCATTGTCTATTTGGAAGACCCATTTGCGACCAAGCTTTAACTTCCTGACTGATGTCTTGAGATGTTGCTTCAATATATCTACATCATTTTCCATCCTCTTGATGCCATCTATTTTGTGAAGTGCACCAGTCCCTCCTGCAGCAAAGCACCCCCACAACATGATGCTGCCACCCCCATGCTTCACGGTTGGGATGGTGTCCTTCGGCTTGCACGCTTCCCCCTTTTTCCTCCAAACATAACGATGGTCATTATGGCCAAACAGTTCTATTTTTGTTTCATCAGACCAGAGGACATTTCTCCAAAAAGTGCAATCTTTGTCCCCATGTGCAGTTGCAAACTGTAGTCTGTCTTTTTTATGGCGGTTTTCGAGCAGTGTCTTCTTCCTTGCTGAGCGGCCTTTCAGGTTATGTCGATATAGGACTCATTTTACTGTGGATATAGATACTTTTGTACCTGTTTCCTTCAGCATCTTCACAAGGTCCTTAGTTGTTGTTCTGGGATTGATTTGCACTTTTCGCACCAAAGTACGTTCATCTCTAGGAGACAGAACACGACTCCTTCCTGAGCGGTATGATGGCTGCATGGTCCCATGGTGTTTATACTTGCGTACTATTGTTTGTACAGATGAACGTGGTACCTTCAGGCGTTTGGAAATTGCTCCCAAGGATGAACCAGACTTGTGGAAGTCTACAATTTTTTTCTGAGGTTTTGGCTGATTTCTTTTGATTTTCCCATGATGTCATGCAAAGAGGCACTGAGTTTGAAGGTTGACCTTGAAATACATCCACAAGTACACCTCCAATTGACTCAAATGATGTCATTTGATGATGCCATGACATTTTCTGGAATTTTCCAAGCTGTTTAAAGGCACAGTCAACATAGTGTATGTAAACTTCTGACTCACTGGACTTGATACAGTGAATTACAAGTGAAATAATCTGTCTGTAAACAATTGTTGGAAAAATTACTTGTGTCATGCACAAAGTAGATGTCCTAACCGACTTGCCAAAACTATAGTTTGTTAACAAGAAATTTGTGGAGTGGTTGAAAAACAAGTTTTAATGACTCCAACCTACGGGTACGTAAACTTCCGACTTCAACTGTACATGGCAAATGAAGCATTTGTGTTTAGTGAGTCCGCCAAATCAGAGGCAGTAGGGATGAGCAGGGATCTTCTCTTGATAAGTGCATGAATTTGACAATTGTCCTGTCCTGTTAAGCATAACAAATGTAATGAGTACTTTTGTATGTCAGGGAAAATGTATGGAGTAAAAAAATACATTTTCTTTGGGAATGTAGTGGAGTAAAAGTTGTCAAAAATATAAATAGTAAAGTAAAGTACAGATACCCTAAAAAAAACTACTTAAGTAGTACTTTAAAGTATTTTTACTTAAGTATATTACACCACTGAGTATGGATTCAGCATATTAATGTGTGTGGCAAAGGAGGACCATCCTCCTCAGTGAATTTCCTACATGTATTTTTTGTGAAACAAAAAAAAGCAATAATCTTTAGATAAAAGTATACTAAATATAGTCAAGTCACCAATTAACTGATTAAAACACTGTTTTGCAATGAAGGTCTAGAGAAGCCTCAACAGCACCCTCTAGGGTAGCACCATGGTATAGCCAGAGGACAGACAGCTTCTGTCCTCCTCTGGATACATTGACTTCAATACAAAACCTAGGAGGCTCATGGTTCTCACCCCCTTCCATAGACTTCCACAGTAATTATAACGACTTCCAGAGGACGTCCTCCAACCTATCAGAGCTCTTGCAGCATGAACTCACATGTTGTCCATCCAATCAAAGGATCAGAGAATGAATCTAGTACTGAAAGCATAAGCACTGCAGTGCATACAATGTGGTGAGTAGTTGACTCAAAGAGAGAGAAAGACAAGAGAGTTTGCTATTTCTTTTTTTTCCTCAGTTTACCTTTCACTTACTTAGCTAATGCCGCTAATTTAAGCCTACTCAACATCCTGACTCAAACAGAGAGGAATGCTATATATGTTGCCTAGCAAGCTTGGCTATCCAACACTGTAACTCTTCCAAGTCAAGGTAAGCTTTCGGTTTTATACATTTATTGCCACCGGGGTCCGCAGATTCTGTTGCAAAATGTTTCTTAAAGGGATACTTCTGGATTTTGTCAATGAGGCCCTGTATCTACTTCCCCAGATTTGAACTGTGTGTATCATAGACACAATTTGAGTGTTTCAATTAGTCGTTGTTTAATCTGTTTTAACAAACCTTTTTTTATTTTTGTACTTGTATCTAGTTTTTTTGTGGTTTGGTTTTCATATAAGCCCTTGGATTCCAACCATACCTGTACACCGTTTTATTAAATGTAGTTTTTATCTGTATTTTTGTCTATCACTTGTGCAAATAACTCAAACTAAATGTGTCAGAGAGAGTGAGAGAGAGAGAGAGAGACCTGTGAGGGGCTCCACAGTGAGCTGGGGCTCCTGAGAATAGACCTCATACTGGACCAGAGGAGAGATGTGAGGGAGGACAAACTGGACCTGGCCCACTGTGGCACACAGCTGACGCAATGTGTAGGTACCCAGCTCCTGACTCTACACCAGGGGAGAGAGAGGGAGAGAAAGAGGGAGGGAGGGAGTGAGTGAGTGAGAGGAGGGAGCGAGCGAGCGAGGGAGAGAGAGAAAGAGAGAGAGCGAGAGAGCGAGCGAAAGAGGGAGGGAGCGAGAGGTAGCGAGAGGGAGCAAGTGGTAGCGAGAGAGGGAGGGAGCGAGGGAGGGAGGGAGCCAGAAAGAGAGAGAGAGAGAGAGAGAAAAGAGTCAATAGACAATCTACAATCTCAAGTGATAATGACGTCCTGTATTTGCAGTAAGAGCCCTGTCCTGTGGAAGAGGATAGTCACAGCATTATAATAAGGGTCTTACTGGTACACTGAAGACAATGCTGTTGTTGCCCGGCAGCAGAGTGACATCACCGCTCATTAGCATCTTTGCCCCGTCATCCATGACAACAGGAACTGGGCTGACAAGGTTGGGCGTGTCCGGTGACGGGCTGCTGTCATGACGACGCATGACCAGGTGTGTGTTCTTACACACCATGCCGGTGGAGTTGAGTGTACGAGGGTCCGAGGGGCTGCGGTCCTGGATCTCTTCCAGCTCCAGAGAAGGACCAGCAGCGGATGGGTGCACCGCTGAGGAGTTACCCAGGGGGAAAAGCACCGTCCCTGGGTATGGCCGTCTCTGTGGCCCCCTGGTATTCCCGATAGTCTCTCCTTGCTCCAGGTTTAAGTGAACACTGGCAGCCAGCTGCTCCAGAGGCACGGCCACAGGCATCAAGCTGCGCAGACACAACTCCACCTGCAGGGCGGTGCCAGAGTGCACCGTGGCTGTTGCCGGGCGGAACTGCAGCTGCTTGAGCTGGGCGAAATAACTCATACTGAGCGCCACCTTCTGGGCTGTAGAGGGATAAGAGGTGAAGGGAGAGAGAGACAGGGGCACTGTGAAATATAATAACGTGTCAATGAATATGGATTTACATCAGGGCTCCAACACTAACCAAGCGCACGTGACACGTTCAGCAGGACGCAACGTTCTGGAACTTTCCGATAGAAATATGTTACGTAGAACAAAACACGCCTCTCTGACATGTAGAATAGGGAATCACGTCGGCTCCAATCAATGGCATTTCTATCCGCAAACATTCGAAAACGTTTGGCAATCGAACGAGGCCCAGGTTAGTTACGACTGGGGTTGGAGCGAAAACCTACAGGACATGAGGGTAGCTCTCCAGGAACAGGGTTAGACCTAAACCATGTTGACTGACTAAAATAATCTGCTATGATTGGCTGCTTACCCTTGCTGCCTGTTGATTGGTTGGCGAAAGTCAGGATCTCCTGACAGAAGTGAATCCTCTCCTCATTGGTCAGATTGGCATCACCTGCCAACAAGGCACTTGTCTGCAGGTAGCTAAGGGTGGGTTGTCAAGAAAACCAGCAGCCAATGGGCAATGAGAACAAGAGCTACAATATGCGAAAGAAATTGGTCCTTCAGACTAGCTTATAGTTGTAAACATCCTTTGCTATTTGTTGTCGTTTTCTTTTTATTTGTTTTTATTCCAAATTGTGTTTTTATGACTGCTGCAAAATGAATAGCCTCTCTGAGGACATTAAAGTTCTCTGAATCTGAATATAGAAAAAGTGAATGGCATTCATTCAAAGTGATTACATAATGACAACAATTGACATCTTTGGCATTACACTTTTCTACTCATTTACATCCAGTGAAAGTTCCTCTGTAGGTTTCTCCCTAGGTTCCTGCCTTCCAGGGAGTTTTTCCTAGCCACTGTGCTCCTGCCTCTGCCTTACTTGCTCTTTGGGGTTTCTTTGATTGGGGATACTTCTCTGTCTTCCCCAGAAGTTTCTGGCACTCAGCCATCTGCTTCCTGGTGTGAGTGACAGGTAGGCTCCACCCCTCTGACACGTATGACCTCAGAGCATTCTGCAAGAAGCTCTCCGCCTGCTCAGGATTACCCTTCCTCCTTATTACACACACACACACACACACACACACACACACACACACACACACACACACACACACACACACACACACACACACACACACAAAATGAAGTTACTACATGTCCTGTACTTGACTTCTTGACTGTGCAGAAGACAGTAGAAAGACATTTCCAGGCGGAAGTGGAATGATGACCATCACGGTCTCTTACATGTAGAACTCAGCCAGGCTCTTCCCAACGAGCCGCGCTGACCTCATCCTGCCGATGGCCCTGTACATCTCCACAGCAGCATGGGACAACTCCTGATGGACAGATAGAGGATGGAGGGAAGGAGGGAGGATGGAGGAAAGGTGGGAGGGAGGAAAGGAGGAAAGGAGGGAGGAATGGAGGGAAAGAGGAAAGGAGGGAGGGAGGAAAGGAGGAAAGGAGGGAGAGAGGAATGGAGGGAGAGAGGAATGGAGGGAGGGAGGAAAGGAGGGAGGGAGGAAAGGAGGGAGAGAGGAAAGGAGGAAAGGAGGGAGAGAGGAAAGGAGGGAGGGAGGAATGGAGGGAGAGAGGAATGGAGGGAGGGAAAGAGGAAAGGAGGGGGGGAGGAAAGGAGGGATGGAGGAAGGAAATTAGGAAAGTAGGGATGGAGGGAGGAAAGGAGGGAGGCAGGGAGGGAGTAGAGAGGGAAGGAAGGAGGGATGGATGCACAGGGGTATAAACTGATGCCGTTTAGTTTAATGAATCAAGCCGACATACTTTTTATCTGACAGCCTGTCACCACGTACAAACCAACATGTTTCATATCTGAACTTACAAGATAATGTCTCTCAAACGCCTCCACAGAAGACAGGGCCTCCTTCAGTTTTTTATACGGGCTCTGCAAGCTGTGGACTGAAAGAGAGGTAGGAGAGAAGAGGACTAGGACAAGTGAGGAATTGATCCCACTGGAGGAGTGCTCTGCACGTTGCTGTAGCATTTGGCTCAGAACCTATATCTCATCCTGTCTGCTTCGTCAATGCCAATCTACTGAGAGCCTATATCAAGCTAATGTTGTTTCCCATTAAAATGTTTTACGGTTTTATTCCTGCCTATAATTTGTATACTCCCCAATGACACGCCCCCCCCTCACCAGTCTCAGCATTCTCATCCCCCAGTCCAGCCAGCAGGTCCACAGTTCTGTTCAGCTCCAGAGACAGCGGACCCTTCTCTGACACCAGACCACACATATAGCCCAGAGACTTCAGCTGGGAGAGGGAGGGAGGGAGGGAGGGAGGGTGGGTAGAGTTGGGTTTGAAAGAAGTTAAGAAAATAAACAATATAAAATTGTAATTTTTTTATTTAACTAGACAAGTCAGTTAAGAAAGAAATGTTATTTTTAATGACAGCCTACTGGGGAACAGTGGGTTAACTGCCTTGTTCAGGGGCAGAACGGCAGTTTTTCATCTTGTCAGCTCGGGGATTCGATCCAGCAACCTTTCGGTTACTGGCCCAATACTCTAACCACTAGGCTACCTGCCTAGGTTCAATGTGAGTAGTTATGAGATACATTTATAGTAGTTATAATATAATAATGTTGTGCTACCTTTAACCAATCAAATTAAATGTATTTTATAAAGCCCTTTTTTCATCAGCATTTGTCACAAAGTGATTTACAGATACCCAGCCTAAAACCCCAAAGAGCAAACAATGCAGAGGCAGAAGCACAGTGGCTAGGAAAAACTCCCTAGAAGGCAGGAACCCAAGGAAGAAAAATACCTTGTCAGTAGCATAGGCCCACAGGCCCACAGTGTGGGAGACATTAGCCTCTAGCTGGGCCTGGTCACAGCAGCCTTCTATACGGTGCAGCACCTCCAGACAGCTGAGGAAGACCCAGCAGTCTAATGCACCCTCCAGCATAGACACCTACACAACAACAGTTTAGCTAACAGCACACTGCAAAACGCTTGTTATTAAACAGAGCAAGATACATCTGTGAAAAAGAGAGGAGAGAGAGACAGCAAAGGAGCGAGATAGAGAGAGAGAGACAGCAAAGGAGCGAGATAGATAGAGACAGCAAAGGAGCGAGATAGAGAGAGACAGCAAAGGAGCGAGATAGATAGAGACAGCAAAGGAGCGAGATAGATAGAGACAGCAAAGGAGCGAGAAAACTCCACCCCATCACCATCACCCAGTAACCGTACCCCATCACCATCACCCAGTAACCGTACCCCATCACCCAGTAACCGTACCCCATCACCACCACCCAGTAACCGTACCCCATCACCATCACCCAGTAACCGTACCCCATCACCCAGTAACCGTACCCCATCACCATCACCCAGTAACCGTACCCCATCACCCAGTAACCGTACCCCATCACCCAGTAACCGTACCCCATCACCATCACCCAGTAACCGTACCCCATCACCATCACCCAGTAACCGTACCCCATCACCATCACCCAGTAACCGTACCCCATCACCATCACCCAGTAACCGTACCCCATCACCACCACCCAGTAACCGTACCCCATCACCCAGTAACCGTACCCCATTACCATCACCCAGTAACCGTACCCCATCACCACCACCCAGTAACCGTACCCCATCACCATCACCCAGTAACCGTACCCCATCACCATCACCCAGTAACCGTACCCCACCACCCAGTAACCGTACCCCATCACCATCACCCAGTAACCGTACCCCATCACCACCACCCAGTAACCGTACCCCATCACCACCACCCAGTAACCGTACCCCATCACCACCCAGTAACCGTACCCCATCACCACCACCCAGTAACCGTACCCCATCACCCAGTAACCGTACCCCATCACCATCACCCAGTAACCGTACCCCATCACCACCACCCAGTAACCGTACCCCATCACCATCACCCCAGTAACCGTACCCCATCACCATCACCCAGTAACCGTACCCCATCACCACCACCCAGTAACCGTACCCCATCACCCAGTAACCGTACCCCATCACCATCACCCAGTAACCGTACCCCATCACCACCACCCAGTAACCGTACCCCATCACCATCACCCAGTAACCGTACCCCATCACCATCACCCAGTAACCGTACCCCACCACCCAGTAACCGTACCCCATCACCATCACCCAGTAACCGTACCCCATCACCACCACCCAGTAACCGTACCCCATCACCACCACCCAGTAACCGTACCCCATCACCATCACCCAGTAACCGTACCCCATCACCATCACCCAGTAACCGTACCCATCACCACCACCCAGTAACCGTACCCCATCACCCAGTAACCGTACCCCATCACCATCACCCAGTAACCGTACCCCATCACCACCACCCAGTAACCGTACCCCATCACCATCACCCAGTAACCGTACCCCATCACCATCACCCAGTAACCGTACCCCACCACCCAGTAACCGTACCCCATCACCATCACCCAGTAACCGTACCCCATCACCACCACCCAGTAACCGTACCCCATCACCACCACCCAGTAACCGTACCCCATCACCACCCAGTAACCGTACCCCATCACCCAGTAACCGTACCCCATCCCTACCACCCAGTAACCGTACCCCATCACCATCACCCAGTAACCGTACCCCATCCCTACCACCCAGTAACCGTACCCCATCACCATCACCCAGTAACCGTACCCCATCACCACCACCCAGTAACCGTACCCCATCACCATCACCCAGTAACCGTACCCCATCCCTACCACCCAGTAACCGTACCCCATCACCATCACCCAGTAACCGTACCCCATCACCCAGTAACCGTACCCCATCACCATCACCCAGTAACCGTACCCCATCACCCAGTAACCGTACCCCATCACCCAGTAACCGTACCCAATCACCCAGTAACCGTACCCCATCACCCAGTAACCGTACCCCATCACCCAGTAACCGTACCCCATCACCATCACCCAGTAACCGTACCCCATCACCCAGTAACCGTACCCCATCACCCAGTAACCGTACCCCATCACCCAGTAACCGTACCCCATCACCCAGTAACCGTACCCCATCACCATCACCCAGTAACCGTACCCCATCACCCAGTAACCGTACCCCATCACCATCACCCAGTAACCGTACCCCATCACCCAGTAACCGTACCCCATCACCCAGTAACCGTACCCCATCACCCAGTAACCGTACCCCATCACCATCACCCAGTAACCGTACCCCATCACCCAGTAACCGTACCCCATCACCATCACCCAGTAACCGTACCCCATCACCCAGTAACCGTACCCCATCACCATCACCCAGTAACCGTACCCCATCACCACCACCCAGTAACCGTACCCCATCACCATCACCCAGTAACCGTACCCCATCACCCAGTAACCGTACCCCATCACCCAGTAACCGTACCCCATCACCCAGTAACCGTACCCCATCACCCAGTAACCGTACCCCATCACCCAGTAACCGTACCCCATCACCCAGTAACCGTACCCCATCACCCAGTAACCGTACCCCATCACCCAGTAACCGTACCCCATCACCATCACCCAGTAACCGTACCCCATCACCCAGTAACCGTACCCCATCACCATCACCCAGTAACCGTACCCCATCACCCAGTAACCGTACCCCATCACCCAGTAACCGTACCCCATCACCACCACCCAGTAACCGTACCCCATCACCCAGTAACCGTACCCCATCACCACCACCAGTAACCGTACCCCATCATCACCACCCAGTAACCGTACCCCATCACCACCACCCAGTAACCATACCCCATCACCACCACCCAGTAACCATACCCCATCACCACCACCCAGTAACCGTACCTCCAGCAGGCATAGCTCCTGGACACAGTTATGCAACAGCTCCAGGGCTCTTTGTGTCACCTCCCAGGGCCTCTGGAGGAAGATGAGCAGGGTACACTGTCGACAGAACAGGTAGCTGCGTAGCTCCAGCAGGCTAGCCTGCCCGCGCTGGATCCCATCTCTCTTCTCCATGTCTATGGGGCGCCGCAGGAGCAAACCAGTCCAGCTCTTCACCGGGGAGCAGAAGGAACCCAGCCAGTTGGCCCCGTCTACACACAGACACAGAGACGAGCAGAAAGACACAACTATATGCTGATTTTAATGTATTGAGTCACTGCCTTATAAAGCTTGAGTGATTTTGGGGTATTGTTCGGGGGGGTATTTATTAGGATCCCCATTAGCTGTCGCCAAAGCAGCAGCTACTCTTCCTGGGGTCTACACAAAACATGAAATAATACAGAACAATTAATAGACAAGAACAGAACTACATCCATATAAAAAAAAAGGCACGCATAGTTTGTGTGTATGTATTGATATGTAGACTATCTAGGTCAGATAGGGGAGAGGCGTTGTGCTGTGAGGTGTTGCTTGATCTGTTTTTTGAAACCAGGTTTGCTGTTTATTTGAGCAATATGAGACGGAACAGAGTTCCATGCAATAATGGCTCTATATAATACTGTACACTTTCTTGAATTTGTTCTGCACCTGAAGACTGTGAAAAGACCGCTGGTGACATGTCTGGTGGGATAAGTGTGTGTGTCAGAGCTGTGTGTAACTTGACTATGCAAACAATTTGGGATTTTCAACACATTAATGTTTCTTATATAAAGAAGAAGTGATGCAGTCAGTCTCTCCTCAACTCTTAGCCAAGAGAGACTGACATGCATAGTACTAATATCAGACCTCTGATTACAATGAAGAGCAAGACGTGCCGCTCTGTGACAGGGAGTTTGTGGCACTTATTTATTTATTTATTATCATTATTATTGCCCCTTTTTCTCCCCATTTTCGTGTTGGCCAATTGGTAGTTACAGTCTGGTCTCATCGCTGCAACTCCCGTATGGACTCGGGAGAGGCGAAGGTCAAGAGCCGTGCGTCCTCCGAAACACAACCCAGCCGAGCTGCACTGCTTCTTGACACAATGCCTACTTAACCCGGAAGACAGCCGCACCAATGTGTCGAAGGAAACACCGTACACCTGGCGACCGTGTCAGCGTGCATACGACCGGCCCGCCGCAGGAGTCGCTAATGCGCGATGGGACAAGGACATCCCGGCCGGCCAAACCCTCCCCTTACCCAGACGACGCCAATTGTGGGTCTCCAGGTCGCGGCCAGCTGCGACAGAGCCTGGACTCGAACCAGGAGTCCAGGCTCTGCATCACTCGGGAGATGGCTATATATTTATGTGGTCCTTTAGCTCAGTTGGTAGAGCATTCTGTTTGCAATGCTAGGGTTGTGGGTTCGATTCCCGGGACCACCCGTCTGTAAAACGTATGCACGCATGACTGTAAATTGCTTTGGATTAAAGCGTCTTCTAAATGGCATATAATAATATACATATACATAACATTTTGTAACGTTACAGCCTTATTCTAAAATGGATTAAAAACAAGTTATCATCAATCTACACACATTACCCCATAATGACAAAGCAAAAACAGGTTTTCAATTATTTTTGCTACATCCCCAAAGCATGATGCTGCCATCACCATGCTTCACCGTAGGGATTGTGCCTCCACCATGCTTCACCGTAGGGATGTTGCCAGGTTTCCTCCAGATGTGACGCTTGGCATTCAGGTCAAAGAGTTCAATCTTGGTTTCATCAGGCCAGAGAATCTTGTTTCTCATGATCTGAGAGTCTTTAGTTGAATTTCGGCAAACTCCAAGCGGGCTGTCATGTGCCTTTTACTGAGGAGTGGCTTCCGTCTGGTCACTCTACCATAAAAGCCTGATTGGTGGAGTTCTGCAGAGATGGTTGTCCTTCTGGAAGGTTATCACATCTCCACAGAGGAACTCTAAAGCTCTGTCAGAGTGACCATCGGGTTCTTGGTCTCCTCCCTGACCAAGACCCTTCTCCCTCGATTGCTCAGTTTGGCCGGGCGGCCAGCTCTAGGAAGAGTCTTGGTGGTTCCAAACTTCTTCCATTTAAGAATGATGGAGGCCACTGTGTTCTTGTGGACCTTCAATGGTGCATTTTTTGGTACCCTTCCCAGATCTGTGCCTCGACACAATCCTGTCTCGGAGCTCTACGGACAATTCCTTCGACCTCATGGCTTGGTTTTTGCTATGACATGCATAGTCATCTGTGTGACCTTATATAGACAGGTGTGTGCCTTTCCAAATCATGTCCAATCAATTGAATTTACCACAGGTGGACTCCAATCAAGTTGTAGAAACATCTCAAGGATGATCAATGGAAACAGGATGCACCTGAGCTCAATTTCAAGTCTCAGAGCAAAGGGTTTGAATACTTACGTAAATGTGATAATTGTTATTTGTTTTTATTAAATTAGAAAAAAATTCTAAAAACCCGATTTTACTTTGTCATTATGGGGTATTGTGTGTAGACTGATGAAAGAAAAAAAACAATTTAATAAATTTTAGAATAAGGCTGTAACCTAACAAAATGTGGAAAAAGTCAAGGGGTCTGAATACTTTCCAAAGACACTTATTAGATGACTTATAAAGCTTGCGTGAGAGGGAGTGGCTGTACATGTACCTCCAGCCCCGAAGTTGAGGACACACTGAGTGAAGAGCGCGTCCAGCTCGTCATACTGGAGCAGAGCATCCTCAAACTGCTGCAGCATCTCAAACACAAAGGCCAACTCCTCCTGCACACAACAAAACACAGATACACACAACACGTGATCAAACCAACAGTTCAGAAACTATATATATACATACATACATACATACACACACACACACACACACAACCGTTCAAAAGTTGAGGGTCAGCATCCCGGAGTCGCCTCTTCACTGTTGAGACTGGTGTTTTGCTGGTACTATTTAATGAAGCTGCCAGTTGAGGACTTGTGAGGCGTCTGTTTCTCAAACTAGCCATTCTACTGTACTTGTCCTCTTGCTCAGTTGTGCACCGGGGCCTCCCACTCTTTTTATTCTGGTTAGAGTCAGTTTGCGCTGTTCTGTGAAGGGAGTAGTACACAGCGTTGTACGAGATCTTCAGTTTCTTGGCAATTTCTCACATGGACCAGCCTTCATTTCTCAGAACAAGAATAGACTGGTGAGTTTCAGAAGAAAGGTCTTTGTTTCTGGCCATTTTGAGCCTGTAATCGAACTCACAAATACTAATGCTCCAGATACTCAACTAGTCTAAGGCCAGTTTTATTGCTTCTTTAATCAAAACAACAGCTTTCAGCTGTGCTAAAATAATTGCAAAAGGGTTTTCTAATGATCAATTAGTCATTTAAAATGATACACTTGGATTAGCTAACACAACGTGCCATTGGAACACAGGAGTGATGGTTGCTGATAATGGGCCTCTGTACCCTATGTAGATATTCCATAAAAAATCTGTTGTTTCCAGCTACAATAGTAATTTACAACATTAACAATGTCTACACCGTATTGCTGATCAATTTGATGTTATTTTAATGGACAAAAAAATGTGTTTTTCTTTAAAAAACAAGGAAATTTCTAAGTGACTCCAAACTTTTGAAAGGTAGTGTATACACACACACACACACACACACACACACACACACACACACACACACACACACACACACACACACACACACACACACACACACACACACACACACACACACACACACACACACACACACACACACACATACATACATACATACATATATAAATAAACACACATCTTCTTCCTGTATAAAACCACAGATTCACCTGAGACACGCTCTCACCTGAGACACACACTGGCAGGTACAAGCACAGACCTACCTGTACCATGAAGTAGTCACAGAAGCTCCAGCCAGGCTGATTGCGTTTCTCCCGGAGTGTGCGCATGTCCTCCTCGAAGCGTCCCAGGTTCTGAGTGAAGGACATCAGCAGTAGAGTCCTCAGCTTCAGCAGGAAGGTACTCCACGACTCCTGAGACCTGGACGAATCCTTTAGAGGGTCTGACAGAACCACACAACTAGGTGAGAAAGAGAGAAGGAGAGGAGAGAGAGGAGAGAGAGAGGAGAGAAGGAGAGAGAAAGAGAGAAGGAGAGTAGAGAAGGAGAGTAGAGAAGGAGAGAGAGAGAGAGAGAGAGAAGGAGAGACATTTGTATCTGATCTGTCAGAACAAATTCTTTCTTCTGGCTATTTGTGTTTCTCATTTACAGCCTCCATTTTGTTTCTATCTTGTGTTGTAAGTGTGTCCATTTTGTTTGCATCTTGTGTGTCTCACCGGTCATTCTGCTTGTTACAGAAGTCGTTGCGGATCTTGTCCACTAAGGAGGAGCGAGGCAGGATGTTGGTCTTGTTCTTCTTCTTGGCGTCGCTGGTCTCCACGACAACGATGACCCAGTCAGCTGACCCGTGGAGTCGCAGGTTGCCCTGCCACCTCATCATGTTGTCCCTGACTGACGCCTTGTACACCTCTGTGTCCTAGAGGGTTTATTGACAGTTCATTATTCATTCATAAAGTTGTTTAGAAATCATTTCTAATCTGTTAGAACTCATTGGTTAGTCCTTTCTGAACCCCTAATAACAACAACAACAACAACAACAACAACAAATAGCAATAATAATAACAATAATAATGACAACAATAATAACAATAATAATAATAATAATATCAATAATAACAATAATAACAACATCAATAATTACAATAATAACAATAATTACAGCAATAACAATAATAATAACAACAATAATAGCAATAACAATAATAATAACAACATTAATAATAACAATAACAATAATAATGACCGTAATAATGACAATAATAATAACAATCATAGTAATAATAATAATAACAATAATAACAACAATAATAACAACAACAATAACAGCAATAACAATAACAATAAAAATACCAGTCATAGTAATAATAATAATAACAATAATATTAATAATTATAATAATAACAATAACAGTAATAACAACAATAATAATAACACTAACAACAATAACAATGAGGTATGTTTTGTGTGTTCACTGTTAAGACAATCATAAAGTAACTCTCTCACATTACGAGTAAAAACAAAACAAAATGCTATGTATCTCCAGTCCCTTTTCAGGGCATCAAATGCCAGGAAATAGTAGTGGTGAAAACCTCTAATAGAGTCATTACTATCAAATGTCCTGGATGAATTACATTTACTCTTTAATGAGTCCAACAGCCTTGATATACTAAAGTGCTTCTAAAACAACAAAGGCTCTCTGCAATAGCTATCCGTTACGCACTGTTTCCCATGTCGGTCACGAGTCGCTGACTGGACTGCACTTCCTTAAAACAAGTGAACCACCCTTTTAGTACATCAACAAGTTTCTGTTTCCTCAGCACTTTTCCACTGATCTCCCTGAACAAACTGAAGGGCCAGCCAGGTTACACTCATTAGGAGAACAGACAGACAGAGACAGAGACAGAGACAGAGACAGAGACAGAGACAGAGACAGAGACAGAGACAGAGACAGAGACAGAGACAGAGACAGAGACAGAGACAGAGACAGAGACAGAGACAGACAGAGACAGAGACAGAGACAGAGACAGAGACAGAGACAGAGACAGAGACAGAGACAGACAGAGACAGAGACAGAGACAGAGACAGACAGACAGACAGACAGACAGACAGACAGACAGACAGACAGACAGACAGACAGACAGACAGACAGACAGACAGACAGACAGACAGACAGACAGACAGACAGACAGACAGACAGACAGACAGACAGACAGACAGACAGACAGACAGACAGACAGACAGACAGACAGACAGACAGACAGACAGACAGACAGACAGACAGACAGGAGAATAGTAGAGGAATCCTCCTGAGACTAAATGCAAACAATATGTGAACCAGCTGGAATACACAACATGTAATGTGTTGTGTTTGTCAGCCATCCATCTACTGCCTGCATTAAGAATAATACTAATAATCCACTCTGGATGAAATCATCTAGCTAGGCTGTTACATCCCACCTGTTACTTAATGGAGGGTGAGCAGAATTTATGTGTGTGTGTGTGTGTGTGTGTGTGTGTGTGTGTGTGTGTGTGTGTGTGTGTGTGTGTGTGTGTGTCCACAAGAATAGTAAAATAACTAACATTTGACCAACTGGGGACAATTTCTTAGTCCCCACGAGGCCAAATACTATTTCTAGGGGGTTTAGGGTTAAGGTTAAGGTTAGAGTTAGAATTACATTAAGGGTTAGCAGCTGGGGTTAATTTTAGGGTTAGGTTTTTGGGTTAGGGTTAAAGGATTAGGGAAAATAGGATTTTGAATGGGACTGAATTGTGTGTCCCCACAATGTTAGTTATACAAGAATGTGTGTGTGTGTGTGTGTGTGTGTGTGTGTGTGTGTGTGTGTTTACAGTAAAACGGGCATGGCACCACGTACACAGCAGTCTGTCCAGTAGATATGGAGGAAGGGGAAAGTGAGGAGGGCTTTGTTTCCCTCTTTAGGGAGGAGTTCCTCTTTGAACTGGACAAAGTTGGCCTCTAAATGGATCATCTTTGGTGCTCGTCCATACGACCTGAGATCAACAACAAAAATATTATGATATAGACGTTCTATAAAGGAGTTTATACATTATAATGCTTATACACTGAGATGCTCTTATCTAGCATAGACCAGTAAGCCAACATTTAGTCGACAAAGTCATTCAGCAGTACCAAAAAAAAAAAACCTGTTTCAATTAGACCAATTACTTCCTGGCACATCTTGTCAGCACTCACCTCCTCCATTCCATTGGTTCCCTGGGAAGCTGCTGGGCCAATGGGGTGTAGAGAGAAGTGAACAAGGCCTGGTCCCCAGCGCCTTGTGGAGAGAGGGGGGAGATTAGGGAAGAGGAGGGAGGAAAGGAAGGAAGCAGGAAAGAGGGTGAGGGAAGGAGGAGAGAGAATGAGGAGAACAGAAAATCCCCTGATACCCAATAAGTACCTGTCAACACAGGATTATATGTTCATTTAAAATAGCCAGTTGAACTTCAGGACTGGAATTGAATAGCCCTGCCCTATGATCCAGCTACAGACTCAATAAGCCCTGCTGGCTATCACCCCTCTGTCCAAGTGTTGTTTCCAGACACGTCCACGGCTGAAAAAAGCACAGGTTTTGAAGATACTGACCTGACGCCACCAGACTCCCAGAACCAACCTTTTCCTGTGTGGTTAAAGGTTGATATGACAGGGGGTACCCCATCCCCCACTAGACTCCCAGAACCAACCTTTCTTTCCCTGTGTGATTATGAGCGACGAGGGAGGAGGGAAGAAGCAACACCTGTTCAGAAATTTGATGCTGAGACAAATTCTGTGTTTTGGTAACAGCAATCTGTTGTTACCTGGACTACAGCAAAGCAAAGCCCACTGCTGGGCATTGGACTTCAAATCGAATTGACCTTTCAATCATACAAGTGCTGTAAGGCTGCGCTGCACCATAAAGCTGAGACCTTGCCTTTGGGAATAGGGCTGTTCAGAGACCAGAGCTGTATAGCTCTGCTAGTAAATCCTGTTGTTGCCTCTAATAGTAAAACTGCACACAGCCCTGGTATGGTCCCCCCAGAGAGAACAGCCCTGGTATGGTCCCCCCCAGAGAGAACAGCCCTGGTATGGTCCCCCCCAGAGAGAACAGCCCTGGTATGGTCCCCCCAGAGAGAACAGCCCTGGTATGGTCCCCCCAGAGAGAACAGCCCTGGTATGGTCCCCCAGAGAGAACAGCCCTGGTATGGTCCCCCAGAGAGAACAGCCCTGGTATGGTCCCCCCAGAGAGAACAGCCCTGGTATGGTCCCCCAGAGAGAACAGCCCTGGTATGGTCTCCCCAGAAAGAACAGCCCTGGTATGGTCTCCCCAGAGAGAACAGCCCTGGTATGGTCTCCCCAGAGAGAACAGCCCTGGTATGGTCCCCCCCAGAGAGAACAGCCCTGGTATGGTCTCCCCAGAGAGAACAGCCCTGGTATGGTCCCCCCCAGAGAGAACAGCCCTGGTATGGTCCCCCCAGAGAGAACAGCCCTGGTATGGTCCCCCACAGAGAGAAGAGAACTGAAGCTCATAAACAGACACTAAGGTTTTCTGGCAACAATGGAAATGATGACAGATCTTATCAAGCATACCTGAGGTCATTCTACTTATATTTCAATCACTGACTTCCTCATCCATTCAACCTATAGGCTGCCAGTAGTATATCCGAGTAAACGCAATGATTTATGATGGAGTTGTGCGACGACTAGTGGCGGCGGACTAGAGATCCGATGTCTTATAAAATTGCGTTTTTTAATCAAGAACGACTGATTTCAGCACCCAGAGAATAGCCCGCAATTACACAAAACAATCAGTCGTTTTTTGTTTTTTTTTACGCAATTTTATGTGACGTAGGAGCTCCACACTAGTCGCCGCACAATAAATTGCAGAGTTGAGTTTAATCGGCTACTAGAAGTATGGTATATTAAGCCCATAGGCTACCAGCCCAGCCAGGTCACCTGTGATACAAGTCAGTATTCGACTTACATCCATGTCAGAAGGGCGTCGGTGGATTACGTGGAAACAGGATACTAGGGGCAACAGTGAGCGCTGTTACCTCAAAATAGTTTTCAGTTTTGCAAGGTCCTTGTGGACGGGGATAGTGGAGGGGAGTCTTTGTCTGTCGTTAAAGGTTGCATGTTTCGTATCCAGTGATAGAAAGTTGTTTTTGAGATTTTTGTTTTAAGTCTATCCCAAAAACTTTAACCATTCGGAGTTAATGCCTGACCTTACGATTTCAGAGTTAATGCCTGGAACTTAACCTTAAACAGTTTGACATTTGAAACAACTTTGAAATTTGACTTTTGAGTAACATTTTTTAACCTAATTCTGACGTGACTGTGAGAGCTTGTTGACCAGCCAGGGTGGTCCAGGGACAAGCAGGCCAGAGCTGTCAAGACCACCAATAGGGTCAAACCTTAAAATAACTTTTCTGAGAAGCTCACTTGAAAGGCCAACAGAGGAGTTTCTCCCAACACACACTCACACTCAGTGGTGGAAAAAATACCCGATTGTCATAGTTGAGTAAAAAATAATGATACTTTAATGACTCAAAAAAAGTCAAAGTAAAATACCTGGAGTAAGTCTAAAAAGTATTTCGTTTTAAATATACCTCACTATTAAAAAGTAAATGTAATTGAAAAAATTAAAAGTATAAATCATTTCAAATTGCTTTGAATGCAAACCCGACGCCACGATTTCCTAGTTTAAAAAAAAAGTTATTTACGGATAAGCATGGGCACGCTTCAACACTTCCATATCATTTACAAACGAAGCATTTGTGTTTAGTGAGTCCGCCAGATCAGAGGCAGTAGAGATGGCCAGGGATGTACGTGGAGCTTTTATTCTGTCCTGCTAAGCATTCAAAAATGTAACAAGTACTTTTGGGGGACAGGGAAAATGTATGGAGTAATACGTACATTATTTTCTTTAGAAATGTAGTGACGTAAAAGTAAAAGTTGTGAAACATATAAATAGTAAAGTACAGATACCCCCCCAAAAAACGACTTAAGTACTACTTTAAAGTATTTTTACACCACTGCTCACACTGTAGCTACTGTCTGTATATAGCCTAAAGACTCATTCATTTGTGTGGCCCCCGGCTACGCTAGGTGTTATGTATCCTGTCTGAAGCAGGTGCCTTTTTGCATGATGACAGCAGGTTGATGAAACTGCATCACGACCTGTGGCGTTAAGGAGAAGGACAGCAAATATGATCTGTCTACATTAGCTGATATAGTAGCGTAGTCTAAGGCATATCTCATCATAAAATGATAAGGAAAGAAAACTGTGATTGAAGATTAATCAATGAACGTTATCAATTTGTCAGGCGGCGACGGTCACTGTCCTGCAAGAAATGGTGCTGACGTTTCACAAAGCCAGCCGATTCTATATTAAGGCCACTGATAATTGACGGCAACTGGCTGCCTTGCCTGAGCTCAGTGTCAAACTTACAAACCTCGCTACAAATAGCTGTCCGGCTGAATAAAACGACTGCAACATCATCCCACCAACAAAACACTCACATGTCACAATTGGCTTGTTCTCCATTGTGTAAATAATGGGCTTCTCCTCTGGAGGCTCCATCATCGATTCTGATAGTCAGTGGTAGCCCCTCATGTCATGTAAAAATCCGGTCTGTTTTTAGTAAATTCTTATGCATGCAGACAGTCGTGGGGTGTAATCATTAGTCCAAACAGTTGCAAACAGTTGCGTTTAGCAACGAAAACGTTCGTTTCTATTGGACAAACTCAGGTAGGTCACTCCCCATTTCGTTCCGTTTTCTTCCGTTTAAGAAACGTTTTGCAACAGAATCTTAATGAATACGGCACTGATGTATGGCTGGGGCTGCGTCCACTGGCCGTGTCCCGTTACACTTCCTGGAACACGCCTTCCCTCTACTACGTAGGCTATGCGCAATTTAAAGGGAACGCCGCATAGAATGCTGCTGCAGCAGCTGATGGCTCCCCTGGATGGCTCACTTAAGTGAAAAATGTATAAATGCCTAACAGAATCCTTTCTCATGTGGTGTTCCTAACTGGAAAACATCCAATCAATAAAATGTACCTTTTAAATAGATTTGTACAATGAAATGGATGTTTGACTACTATGCCTATTCGGAAAAACTATTTTAAATAACTGTAGTAGCATTTATGTAAAGTTATAATTGACTAGTAGGTGGCAGGTAGCCTAGCTGTTAAGCATGTTCGGCCAATAACTGAAAAGTCACTGGTTCAAATCACCGAGCTGGCAAAGTGGAAAAATCTGTCGTTCTGCCCTTGAGCAAGGCAATTAACCCCCAATGACTACTGGTCCCTGGATTTTGATTAAGGCAGCACCCCACAACTCTCTGATTCAGAGGGGTTGGGTTAAATGTGTTAGACACATTTCAGTTGAATGCATTCAGTTGTGGAACTCACTAGGTATCCCCCCTTTGCTATGTCTATCGATTCATGTATAACAGAAAGTATTACAGTGGCTATCTGCTCCCCTATCAAGTAAAATGGCTAGGTTGTCATGCTACGTTGGTTAGCACTTTCCTGTCAAGGTTGGTGCAGAAAGAGAATAGCTTCTTGTGGTTTTACAATGCATTTGGAAAGTATTCAAACCCCTTGACTTTTTCCACATTTCGTTACGTTACAGCCTTATTCTAAAATGGATTAAATAATGTTTTTCCCCTCATCAATCTACACACACTACCCCACAATGAAAGTGAAAACAGGTTTTTAGACATTTTTGCAAATGTATTAATAATAAAATCCAGGCACAACCTTATTTACATAAGTATTCAGACCCTTTGCTCTGAGACTTGAAATTGAGCTCAGGTGCATCCTGTTTCCGGATTGTGTCGAGGCACAGATCTGGGGAAGGGTACTAAAACATTTCTGCAGCATTGAAGGTCCACAAGAACACAGTGGCCTACATCATTCTTAAATGGAAGAAGTTTGGATGAGGTAGGATTAGCCAGTCTGGGCATGTCCCACGATGGAGGCAAACACCAGCATGGTGATCAGCAGGCCTGCCATCATAAACAGGTAGTCATGTCACCCACAGTGGTGAAGATATGCACAGAGAACCAGAAGAAGTAGAAGTACTGGTGCCTCAACGAGGCGAATACAGGGTTGGAGATGTTGGAGTTGATCCAGCGTTCGAACCTGAAGCCGATGTACAGACAAGACTTCCAGCACGAATATGTGTGGAGCATAAGCTTGGAGAGATGAGACCAGGGGTGAGGGTCAACCCCTGGTGAGGGTCAACCCCTGGTGAGGGTCAACACCTTGTGAGGGTCAACTGCTTCCTGTGCACCTCCCACCAAACGAGGCCATGGACTGAATGGAGACCAGAACCTCCTACCCTGACAGTGGGTTTTGACCAGAGGCGGCGCCTCCTCTTGACAACACTTTGATCCAATGCTTCGCTTCACTTGAAATTTGAATAAAGCTAAACCTTTTCAACCGCTCCTCTAGCAGAGGTCTTACCACTCAACTTCCCACAATCCCCCTCACATTTCTCTGCGTGCCCTCATTGGAAATGAATGGGGGTGGAACTTCTCTTGCCGTATCCACTGTAGCACCTTCCTCAACAGGAAGCGTGCTCTAGGAAACCTGCAGGGGGAAGCACAACACAGATACATACAGTCTTGGTCAGAGTAGTTCATATCCAGGGAAATATAAATATAACATTTCATTAGTAAGCCTTGGAGTCATCATAAAAGAAAAGCCAACTCTCTCTCCCTCCTCTTGCAGAATTCAGTCATTGGTTCTCCACAATATATATTTTCACGTGTTTTTAAATGCATTAACAAGCACAAAGGATTATTTCCAACCCACCACTGGTAGACACACACACAAGGTTCCATCTGTTAAAAAATCTAAATTTGATGATGGTACAAGCCATATACAGTATTAAACAAAAATATACAGTGCCTTCAGAAAGTATTCACACCCCTTGACTTGTTCCACATGTTCTTGTGTTAAAGCCTGTGTCACTGATCTACACACAATACCCCACAATTTGAAAGTGGAATTTTGTTTTTAGAACTTTTTACAAATGAATAAAAACCGTAGAACTGAAATGTTTTGAGTCAATATGTATTCAACCTTTTTGTTATGTCAAGCCTAAATAAGATCAGGAGTAAAAAGTTGTTTAACAAGTCACATAATAAGTTGCATGGACTCACTCTGTGTGAAATAATAGTGTTTAACATGATTTGTGAATGATTACCTCATCTCTGTACCCCACACATACAATTATCTGTGTAATAATAGGTCAGAGAAGTAGCCGAGCGTAAGCCACAGGGCCAGCTACGATTAATCTATTGCCGGGAATCATGTCTCATAAAAATAATGTCAAATAACATATCAAATATCTACAAAATGAACTTTGCAATTGGCTTAAAAAAATGTTGGTCTGTGAGGTGGTCTATTTATTATTCTGTTTATTATCTTTCCAATCAAATCACAATTTATTTAATCTGTACAAGGTCTCAACATATTTTACACACAGAAAAACACAAAAAAATAAACAACAGAAGTCAAGAACAGAGAAACAGTATATTGACACGAAGCGAACACCTTGGCATGGTGTCACGTCCTGACCACAGTGAGTGGTTATTTTCTATGGTAGAGTGGTCAGGGCGTGACATGGGGTGTTTGTCTGTTTTTGTATGTCTATGTTCAGTTTCTAGTTTTGCATTTCTATGTTGGTGTTGTTTGGCATGACCTCCAATTTGAGGCAGCAGGTTGTCGTTGTCTCTAATTGGAGGTCCTATTTAAGTTGATGTTTTGTCCCACATGTGTTTGTGGGTGATTATTCGTTGTGAGTGTATTTGATCCTCCTGCGTCACGGTTTGTTGTTTTGTTTATATTTTTGAAGTGTTTAATTGTTGCATTCGTTGTTTCCCTGGTTAAATAAATATGTGGAACTATGAAAACGCTGCATCCTGGTCCGCTCTTTCTAACAGCCGTGACACATGGATAACTGTCCAGCCATAGGCTACATTTGATGTAAGCATCTGTAGATGATGAGGACCCAGCTGTAGAAGATGGGAAAGATCATGACCTGTAGCCATCCATAATAAAACTCCACTGATGGGTCAACCACCAACTCCCTCCAGCTGACTAGGAGATGGAGAAAAAGAGAAATGGATGAGAGAAAGGGATGGATGAAAATCGAATCAAATCAAAGTGTATTGGCCACGTACACAGTTTAGCGGGTGCAGAGAAATACTTGTGTTACTAGCTCCTAACAGTTCAGTAAAGGAGAACAATACATTTAGCAATATCAATGTAGAGCTGGAAAATCATATATGCTCTTATAGACCCTTTTCCAGTAACCCAACACACTGATGTCACGTACTGATATTGCATTTTGGTACACCAGAAGTACAGTCGTGGCCAAAAGTTTTGAGAATGACACAAATATTAATTTTCACAAAGTCTGCTGCCTCAGTTTGTATGATGGCAATTTGCATATACACTAGAATGTTATGATGAGTGATCAGATGAATTGCAATTAATTGCAAAGTCCCTCTTTTCCATGCAAATGAACTGAATCCCCCAAAAACATTTCCACTGCATTTCAGCCCTGCCACAAAAGGACCAGCTGACATCATGTCAGTGATTCTCTCTTTAACACAGGTGTGAGTGTTGACGAGGACAAGGCTGGAGATCACTCTGTCATGCTGATTGAGTTCGAATAACAGACTGGAAGCTTCAAAAGGAGGGTGGTGCTTGGAAACATTGTTCTTCCTCTGTCAACCACGGTTACCTGCAAGGAAATACGTGGCGTCATCATTGCTTTGCACAAAAAGGGCTTCACAGGCAAGGATATTGCTGCCAGTAAGATTGCACCTAAATCAACCATTTATCGGATCATCAAGAACTTCAAGGAGAGCGGTTCAATTGTTGTGAAGAAGGCTTCAGGGCACCCAAGAAAGTCCAGCAAGCGCTAGGACCGTCTCCTAAAGTTGATTCAGCTGCGGGATCGGGGCACCACCAGTACAGAGCTTGCTCAGGAATGGCAGCAGGTAGGTGTGAGTGCATCTGCATGCACAGTGAGGCGAAGACTTTTGGAGGATGGCCTGGTGTCAAGAAGGGCAGCAAAGAAGCCACTTCTCTCCAGGAAAAACATCAGGGACAGACTGATATTCTGCAAAAGGTACAGGGATTGGACTGCTGAGGACTGGGGTAAAGTAATTTTCTCTGATGAATCCTCTTTCCGATTTTTTGGGGCACCCGGAAAAAAGCTTGTCCGGAGAAAACAAGGTGAGCGCTACCATCAGTCCTGTCATGCCAACATAAAGCATTCTGAGACCATTCATGTGTGGGGTTGCTTCTCAGCCAAGGGAGTGGGCTCACTCACAATTTTGCCTAAGAACACAGCCAGGAATAAAGAATGGTACCAACACATCCTCCGAGAGCAACTTCTCCCAACCATCCAGAAACAGTTTGGTGACGAACAATGCCTTTTCCAGCATGATGGAGCAGCTTGACATAAGGCAAAAGTGATAACTAAGTGGCTCGGGGAACAAAACATCGATATTTTGGGTCCATGGCCAGGAAACTCCCCAGACTTTAATCCCATTGAGAACTTGTGGTCAAACCTCAAGAGGCGGGTGGACAAACAAAAACCCACAAATTCTGACAAACTCCAAGCATTGATTATGCAAGAATGGGCTGCCATCAGTCAGGATGTGGCCCAGAAGTTAATTGACAGCATGCCAGGGCGGATTGCAGAGGTCTTGAAAAAGAAGGGTCAACACTGCAAATATTGACTCTTTGCATCAACTTCATGTAATTGTCAATAAAAGCCTTTGACACTTATGAAATGCTTGTACTCCTGTACTTGTACTCTTGTACTTATGAAATACTTCGGTGTTCCATAGTAACATCTGACAAAAATATCTAAAGACACTGAAGCAGCAAACTTTGTGGAAATTAATATTTGTGTCATTCTCAAAACTTTTGGCCATGACTGTACATTCATTTCCAATGGAGCACTGCGTTTGCCTTGAAGCTTTGCGTTGCAGAGGTAGTTGCAGTGGCATTCTGTGTGGTGCATACATTGGATTTATCGAACGTATACGTCAAACTGTATGCTGTAGACGGCTTGACAGAAATGGTAGCAGAAAATGAATGTTGAACTTTTGTTGCACATATATCCAGATGATGCTGTGTTCCATTTTGCGCTGATTTTTGTCAGAGCAGTTAGTTGGGGAGCCGGAACAAAATTATAATAATTTGTACACTGCAAATTGACCACATGTAAGCCCAAAAAGAGATTATATTTGAAATAACATAACCATTTCAGACCCAATGCCTTATTGAATAATCAATTGTGCCTATATTATCATGTATCAGTCATGTTTTGGTAAATACAATATTAAACCCCCAGTCTCTCACTTCACTTTGGGCTTTTCCGGAAGCTCCTTCTCATCTTCCCCCTCCTCTTTTTTCACCTCATCCTCCTTCTGCATCCGATGCCACCTGAACAGCCTCGCTCGTCGGTTCATTCTGCCTCTCCTATTCTGTCTACCTGGGTGTTGTCAGGATTTGACATAAATCATATGCCCTCTCTGGATGAGGGTGACCTCCGTACCCCCATCTAGTGCTCCCTTCATCTTCACCCTGGTGGTCTGTCTGACAGGACAGAGGTACCTGCTAGTAATAATGGACTATTATGAGTGCAAGCTGCCCGCATGACGCTCATGACTGGTGTTATAGCAGCATTTCTGTGAATTTATATGACAACAGCATGGCAACAGCTTACCTGGCAACAGCTTACCTGAGCAGCAACAGGTAGCCTAGTGGTTAGAGCTGTTGGGCCAGTAATCGAAAGGTTGCTTGATTGAATCCCTGAGCTGACAAGGAGAAAATCTGTCATTCTGCCCATGAACAAGGCAGATAACCTACTGCCCTGTTCCCCAGTAGGCTGTCATTGTAAATAAAAAATGTGTTCTTAAGTGACTTTCCTAGTTAAATGAAGTTAAAGATTTTAAAACACACCTGTTGATCATGCTTGTCTGTCTCCATGGAGGGGAGCAGGTGACTCTAACCAGACAGCAGACTCCAGGGACCAACTAGTGCTATCCTGCAGCAAATACCAAACAGCTATGATGACATTGATTTCTTAGTTCATTTGATGGGGCCTATGCTATAAACCAATCAGACCAAGAAAGTTGTAGCCAATGGTTGTGTTAATTGATCTAAATGATAATATTGTAATGAAACGGCAGGGAGCAGGTCTCGAACCCTCGACCTTCTAGCCCGAAGTCCAGCGGGCTATCGACTGCACCGTAAGAGAATGCTCAAGCGGCAGAATTGATATCCGCGCTTATAAACCTAGGCTCGTCACAGTATAATCTTCAACCCTCCTCTGTGTAACCCTCACTCACCCACACAATCTGGCACATTTATATACGGATCTATGCAGCTCCAACGTGACTCTTATATGCGTTCGGAAATGTATTTTGTCCTACACACACACAACATGCCTGACAGGTTATAAATGTGCACGAATGCCGTTCAGATAGGACGTTCCGCCTTTTTCAAGGGCGGCGGAGAAAGAGTACAGGGAGTAGCGGCAAATCTGCGGTAGCGGTTTTTTAAAAACGTCATAGCGTCCCTTGCGTGTGGGTGTGTGACCGCTGATGTATGTATGTGTGACAGAGGAAGATGGCAGCGAAAAGAGAGAATGATTGTGAAATCAGAACATGGTTTGTTGTTGTCTAAAAGAATAATCTATGCGACAAAGTATATTTTTTTTAGGCGATCTTGTTTGCGTTCGTGGCTCCATTTTTACAGTACACCCTGATTGACTGACAGTGGAATTGCCCGTATAGCAACCGTTAGCATTTTGGCTAGCCAGCAAGCTAAAGTTGTTTCGTGGAAATCACTGCTCCAAAGCAGCTTGCCATTTTTTGGGGGGGGGGGGGCGAAAGTACTGCAAACCTACCCGTGAGTATTTGACTGTTCAACTGAAATACTTTGACTTTGCCATTTTACTTGCTAACGTTATCTAGCTATTTGCATTCAGCTAAGTCTTAAAGTATCAGATTTGTTGCTAAGGAGACATCGCTATATTAGCTCGGTAGCTAGCTTGTTGTTTCTAAATGCACTGCGCTGTCTGACACACAGCAGCACTTAGCTGGCTTGCTACAGTACGTGGGAATGCAGTAGCTACGTGATATGTTATGCAAACGAGCAGCAGGCATGCACATCAACTGTTTACATTAACGCTAGGCGTTTATTTACTTGGCTAGCTAACCAGCACATTTTCCAAATTGTTGTAATTTTTAACGTTAGTAAATGCTGAAACTAGCTCGCTTGTTGTTGACTACTCAGTAATTATAAACGTGTAACGTTATTCAACAATGCCATGGTATAATTCAGCTTGATCTCATAGACTAGACGTAACATAGTAAACTTAAATCTGGGATTCTGAAATTACTATTATGTTATGTTTGGTATGGTTACATAAGACAGAAGTTGACTTAAGTCAAAAACAAAAGGAGGGTGGATTGGTGGTTGAACGTCTAACAACCCAAAAGTTTTGTGTTCGAATCTCATCAGACAACGTCAGCATTTTAACACATTTAACAAATAAGTAACCTTTTGTACATTTTGCAAAACATCATACAAATTGTAATTCGTAACATATCATATGAAATGGATGATGGATATTCACAAATTAATACATGCCATACAAAAAGTAACATCATACTAAATGGAGTGTCCTGTCTTTACGTAAGGAATAATTAAGCAATAAGGCACAAGGGTGTGTGGTATATGGCCAATATACCATGGCTAATGGCTGTTCTTAAGCACGACGCAACACTGAGTGCCTGGACTCAGCCCTTAGCCGTGGTATATTGGTCATATACCACACACCCGAGGTGCCTAATTGATATTATAAACTTGTTACCAACGTCATTAGAATAATAAGTTACTTTTTTGTCATGCCCGTGGTATACCATGGTCTCAAACCATCCACTCTTTGGCGCGGCAGGTAGCCTAGTGCGTTGGGCCAGTAAACGTAAGGTTGCTGGATCGAATCCCCAAGCTGACAAGGTAAAAATCTGTTCTGCCCCTGAACAAGGCAGTTAACCCACTCTTGCCCGGTAGGCTGTCATTGTAAATAAGAATTTGTTCTTAACTGACTTGCCAAGTTAAATTAAAACAATTATAATGTGGAATAATTAAGGGGCTATAAGTTCTATGGAAAACAATGGAAGGTGTGCGGAGTAGCGATAACCTTTCACAGACTTGCATCAGAAATAGATTTACATAGAATGTAGAGGATAGAATATCAGTTATAATTTAACATATTTGCCTCTAGAAATATGTTAAACATTCGCTGAAATCGCTAGCAAGTTTACTAGATTACTACAGAATCTGGCTCTGACTATAATTCCTCAGCAATGTCAAGTTAGTCTTGAGAACATTTGAGCTTTCCAGGTCAGGAGGTTTTTGAGATGGACTTGACATGCTTGCCACTCAATAATGTATCATGCGGGCAGATGTCCCGTGGCCAGGCCAGCGGCGAGGGAGAGAGAGGGAGAGAGAGGGAGACTTTTTTCTTACACGGTGTGCACACCTTTTGACCAGAATCTTGTGGGCCCTGTTCAAAAGTAGTTCAATTTAGGGTTCCATTTCAGACACAGATACAGTGTTAGGTAAACATGACTGTGGTCAGTTAGCTTCTCTTGGGAAAATATTTTCCCTACCTCTACATTCTATCCTCTACATTCTATCCTCTACATTCTAATTCTATCCTCTACATTCTATCCTCTACATTCTATCCTCTACATTCTAATTCTATCCTCTACATTCTATCCTCTACATTCTATCCTCTACATTCTATCCTCTACATTCTATCCTCTACATTCTATCCTCTACATTCTAATTCTATCCTCTACATTCTATCCTCTACATTCTATCCTCTACATTCTATCCTCTACATTCTATCCTCTACATTCTATCCTCTACATTCTATCCTCTATCTGGCCATTGGTGAGGGATTGGCGCTCAAACGTACATTTTTCAGTAGTGATGAGTGCCTTAAAAAAAAATCCTGTTTAGCTTCGTGTCAGTTATTAAAAAAATAATCAAGGTTTACGGTTTAGATTATTATTTTTTAAATTCACTAGGAATTGTGTGGGTTGAATACTGTAACAACAAAGGATAAAACAATACGTCCCATTATAGTAGTAAATGCTTATCACAACTATTTTATTGACTTTACTTTGATAAAATATTTCAGTTGTGTTTATTACATTTTGTTTTATTTTACTTTTATTTATTTCCAAGTCATATCATCTCTATAGAGCTGCTGCTTATGCTTTCTGACAAAATTACTTTTTAGAAGTTCTTCAAAGTAAATTAGGCATACTTTTATATGACTGCTGAATACCAATTATCAATCACTTAGAGCATGTACAGTTGAAGTCGGAAGTTTACGTACACTTAAGTTGGAGTCATTAAAACTCGTTTTTCAACCACTCCACACATTTCTTGTTAACAGGCCTTGAAATACATCCACATGTACACCTCCAATTGACTCAAGTAATGTCAATTAGCCTATCAGAAGCTTCTAAAGCCATGACATCATTTTCTGGAATTTTCCAAGCTGTTTAAAGGCACAGTCAACTTAGTGTATGTTAACTTCTGACCCACTGAAATTGTGATACAGTGAATTAAAAGAGAAATAATCTGTCTGTAAACAATTGTTGGAAAAATTACTTGTGTCATCCACAAAGTAGATGTCCAAACCGACTTGCCAAAACTATAGTTTAACAAGAAATTTGTGGAGTGGTTAAAACACTTAGGCTGGAGTCATTACAACTAGTTTATGTGAACTTCTGACTTCAACTGTATATGAGAATGCTGTTCATTGACTCAGCGTTTCTACACCATAGTGACCACAGAGCTCATCACTAAGCTATGCACTCTGGGACTAAACACCTCCCTCTGCAACTGGATCCTGGTCTTCCTGACGGGCTGCCCCCAGGTGGTAAGGGTAGGCAACAACACATACGGGCGGTAGGCAATCCTCAACACGGGGGGCCCTCAGGGGTGCGTGCTCAGTCCCCTCCTGTACTCCCTGTTCACCCACTACTGCGTGGCCAAGCACGACTCCAACACCATCATTAAGTTTGCTGACGACACAACGGTGATCACCGACAATGATGAGACAGCCTTATAGGGAGAAGGTCAGAGACTTGGGAGTGTGGTGCCAGGACAACAACCTGAAAAGAGACTGAAAAGATTTGGCATTGGTCCCCCAGATCCTCAATGTTCTACAGTTGCACCATTGAGAGCATCCTGACTGGTGTCTGGTGGAAAGCAGACCGAAGCGGGTTTTCCTCTCGGATTTTACCTGTGATTTGTTCCAATCTGTTTTTTTATCCTGACAAACTCCCCAGTCCTTAACGATGACAATCATACCCATAACATGATGCAGCCACCACTATGGAGAGTGGTACTCATTAATGTGTTCTATTGCATTTGCCCCATACTCATTTGGGGCGTGCCGAGGACAAAACAAGTATTGTAACGGATATGTAGAATTGTCTGAATACGATTATGACGTGAGTATTTTTTTGTTGTTGTAATTTATCCGCGGTTGGAAAAATCATGTTTTCAGCTGCCAGCACGCATTTCTCTCACTCAATCCGTGTGAAGCGCTGTGTTCTCTAAACAACTTTTGGATAGTTCTTCTGTAAAGAAACGGGTGGGGTACCGTTTGAGCCTGCTGTAACGATTGGATTAGAACAAGCCGTTCTCCTTTCCCCAGACACGCGCACGGCTCTGTTTCACCACACTCAGTCATTCGTATCAGGGCATAAGTTTCCTCTTCTCCAAACATAGTGTATGAATCTGGAGCTAGTCATTGTTGTTCAAACTAGTAATTTCCTGTCGGCTGAGGCCCCTATGGTTGTTTTAGTCTGTCTAATTGGCGTTGTTTAGTAGGCCTACTTTGTCTGTCCGTATAATTATTCCATTGACGTCTGTCGTGAGCTTTGCTATTGTTATTTATTCTTGCCCAGTCATGTTTACTGAGCGACAGATCATTATCGGGGGGGGGAAAAATACATGTAGGTCGTTTCTTTTGATTTTACAAATGTGGAATAAGTATCGGCAGAGAAAAGCTTTGCTCCTCTCCAAAGTGAAACAATATGGAGCAAGCAAATTAGCCTAGCTTCAAAATCTGTGTCTAGAATACATGCAGATAGTAGTAGCCAGCCATGCAAGGGGCCTATGTATTTGCCTATTCCGTTGATAATTGAATAAGGCTAAGTAAAGTAGTCATGTGCATTTTCATCTCTCGGGTTCATTTTAACAATGTGTCTGAGTGAATGAACACAATGAATGATGTGCTCTGAGATGCGGCCTGAGTAATGGTACAATAATGCTCACTCCAGGGTAGAGGCTTTACCGGCATTTAAAGCACACTTCTGAGTTTTCCGATCACGAGTAAATCCAATTACGAGTATCAAGTTTGATAAAATGAAATCGGCACGCCCGGTATCCATAACATGATGCAGCCACCACTCTGTTTGTAAATATGGAGAGTGATACTCAGTAATGTGTTGTATTGGATTTGCCCCAAACATAACATGTTCTATTTGGGCCAAAAATGTTTTTTTGCAGTATTACTTTTGTGCCTTGCAGCAAATATGTTTTTAATTCTGTACAGGCTTCCTTCTTTTCATTGTCAGTTCGATTAGTATTGAGGAGTAACTATAATGTTTTTGATCCATCATCAGTTTTCTCCTATCACAGCCAATAAGCTCTAACTGTTTGAAAGTCACCACTGGCGTCATGGTGAAATCCCTGAACGGTTTCCTTCCTCTCTGGCAACTGAGGAAGGACGCCTGTATATTTGTAGTGACTGGGTGTATTCCATCCATGTAATTAGTAACTTCTCCATGCTCCAAGGGCTATTCAATGTCTGCTTTTTAAAAATGTTACTCTTCTACCAATAGGTGCCCTTTGTGAGACGTTGGAAAACCTCTCTGGTCTTTGTGGTTGAATCTGTGTTTGAAATTCACTGCTCGACTGAGGGACTTTACAGATAATTGTATGTGTGGGGTACAGAGATGAGGTAGTCAATCAAAAACCATGTTAAACATTATTATTGCACACAGAGTGAGTCCATGCAACTTATTATGTGATTTGTTAATCAACTTTTTACTCCTGGACTTATTTAGGCTCGCCATAAAGTGGTTGATCTTATTGACTCAAGACATTTCAGCTTTTGTTAAACAGAAACATAACGGGGAAACACTTTGACATGGAGAATTGTGGGTAGGCCTGTGACACATCTCAATTTAAACCATTTTTAAATTCAGACTGTAACAACAAAATTAGAAAAAGTCAAGGGGCACCGTATGATGATGGATCAGCCGCTGCTGAACATGTTTCAGCTAAACTGCTCCTAGGTTTGAGGGTCAGCCGCTGCCAAAAAGCCTCACTGTGCTCAGGCAGGCTAACAGATCTCACTTCTGCTCTGTCGGTCAGTGTGTACAGAAAGGTTTAGAGGTCTGGTTTAGTCTGTTCACTTATTGATGACCTCTGTCTTACTGGGATACATTTTATTTTGTCGTCTCATCCCCCTATTGTTACTAACATTGGAGTCTGAGCAGCTGAAATTTGTTTCGTTACAGCCTTATTCTAAAATGGATTAAATAGGTTTTTTCCCCTCATCCATCTACACACACTACCCCAGAATGACAAAGCAGAAAGCACCTTGGGCAGTGATTACAGCCTTGAGTCATGCATATGATGCAAAAACTTGTCACACCTGTATTTGGGGAGTTTCTCCCATTCTTCTGTGCAGATCCTCTCAAGCTCTGTCAGGTTTGTTGGGGAGCGTCGCTGCACAGCTATTTTCAGGTCTCTCCAGAGATGTTCGACCGGGTTCAAGTCCGGGCTCTGGCTGGGCCACTCAAGGACATTCAGAAACTTGTCCCGAAGCCACTCCTGCAATGTCTTGGCTGTGTGCTTAGGGTTATTGTCTTGTTGGAAGGTGAACCTTTGCCCCAGTCTGAGGTCCTGAGTGCTCTATAGCAGTTTTTCATCAAGGATCTCTCTGTACTTTGCTCCGTTCATCTTTCCCTTGATCCTGACTTGTCTCCCAGTCCCTGCTGCTGAGAAACATCCCCACAGCATGATGACGCTGCCACCACCATGCTTCTGCATAGGGATGGTGACAGGTTTCCTTCAGATGTGATGCTTGGCGTTTAGGCTGAAGAGTTCAGTCTTGGTTTCATCAGACCAGAGAATCATGTTTCTCATGGTCTGAGTCCTTTTGGCAAACTCCAAGCAGGCTCACGGCTACACAGTCGTAGACATATAGGGCCTGCACACACACAGACCGGGATGTTCCTCTTCCGTTGCTGCCTCTTCAGAAAGTTGCTTTATTTTTGGACAATTGCACATTACTGTTTGAATAAATCATAATAAAAAAATACCAAATTGTGAACCAAAAACTAAAGTGACCCTGGTACACTTGTTTTCACTGGGACCCTCACTAGCTACTAGTTCAAATGGTTGCAAGTGCGACTGTTTTGGTCACAGTATCGAACCCTGCCGGTCTTCACTTGATCAGTCTCATTTACAGTTTATGCATTGCCACAATGTTTGTTTTTCAAATTTATGTATTTGATTAAAACAAATTCTTTAACTAGCCCCCTGCCCACATTGGCTGCTATGTGGAAAAACATGAAATAAAATAAATTAATGTTCCATAATACTAAAGGCTAAGTGAATTTTGGGTGTAGTTAGCAAGAGGCTGTTTAGCTGTAGTCAACATGTGATTGTAGAGTTTGCTAAACAAATACCAACTGGATTGATGAAAAATAATTATGATATCATTCTTCCATTTAAACATAGGCAACATTAATGAACATTTAGTTGAGATGGCTGTCCCAAAAAAAATAAACATTTCATCTACCAGAAGACTGTTTTCATTAGCATCATCGCTAACGACTACTCAAAGTGGTAGATGTGTTTTTTAAAAAAGTTATTTAACCTTTTTATTTAACTTTAACTAGGCAAGTCAGTTAAGAACAAATTCTTATTTACAATGGCGACTTACACCGGCCAAACCCAGACGACGTTGGGGCCAATTGTGCGCTGCCCTATGGGACTCCCAATCACGTCCGGTTGTGATACAGCCTGGTGATACGTTGCTGGAAATACCATTTAACTAATTCATTCTGTTCATGTCTTTTGATGAACTTGGCCAAATGAATACATTTTCAATACATTTAGTTGATTCCAATACGGTTTAATATTGTTGAATTCTGTTTTAATGCCTAGATTCCGTGAGCCCAAATGATCATTTTTGGGATGAGGATCTCCACTACCTGTTGTTCCCGCAGTGATGATTCACCATTTTCACTGAATGTTTTAATCATTTAAGATAATCGGCAAAAAACCTAGGCCTACCAGTAGCCATACGCAAATTAGGGAGCCAAATGAATGATGCGATTCGGTAGGCTACCCTGACTGAGACGAGTCACTCACTTTAGTGTCACTGTCTAGCGACATCTAGGTAAAGGAAACCCTTTGGTTGACTTGTACCGACGCGATACCATGGACATATAATTACGATGTATGATTTATGAAATGGCGACGGGATATAGGAGATTCTAAGACACTGCATCTCAGTGCCAGAGGCGTCACTACAGACCCTGGTTCGATCCCGGGCTGTATCACAACCGGCCGCGATCAGGAGTCCCATAGAGCGGCGCACAATTGGCCCAGCGTCGTCCGGGTTAGGGGAGGGTTTGGCCGGGGTAGGCCGTCATTTGTGAATTTGTTCTTAACTGACTTGCCTTGTTTAAATAAAGGTTAAATAAAAAATGACTTTATTCAGTCTGTTCCACACCTTGCTGTTGTCAATCAAAGCACAGTAAATAGCCTACTATGAAGAAACTCTACTGCAACCAACCACAGCGCACAGAAATTGTGCCGAGAGGCGCGATAGATGGCAGACTGCGTTTCCCTGTCATCGCTCGCTTTGTGACTGACAGGTGACCTGTCCTATCAATAGATCGCTAAAAGATGCTTATCGTTCATTCTAGCGGGAGATGGCTCAACGGACTATCGAATTTAAACTTTTCAAATGAAAAGTAGCCTAGTTGATACAACGTGGGGGGGGGGGGTAGCTGGCTTGGTTTTAGCCAGCACTAATGGAAAACACATCCTATGGTTGTTATCTAGGCTGGTGATTGCCATATGGGAAGGAAGGAACCTGACACCGCCTGCTGTAGCCGTTCTGTTTGCAGCCAGACTGGTATAATGTCGGGTGTACACTACATGACTTTGAAACTCCTAACATCTCTGATCCTCTCACATTAAACGTCTTGCCGGTGTTTTTTTTTTTTTTTTGTCTTGGTGTGCTTACTAAACGATCTGGCACAGACGGGTCACACACTACAGGATTCTCCATACCACGCTGTCTCACCAAAACAATGTGGTGATGTGATTTAACGTAGCTAGAACATGGGGTGGCAGGTAGCCTAGTGGTTAGAGTGTTGGGCCAGTAACCAAAAGTTTGCTGGACAGAATCCCCGAGCTGACAATTTAAAAAAAAAATCTGTGGTTCTGCCCCCAGACAAAGCAGTAACACCCGGTAGGCTGTCATTGTAAATAAGAATTTGTTCTTAACTGATTTGCCTAGTTGTGGCTCAAAGCAGCCTCATAAACATTTTCAGTCAGACATTCACATTTGCCATAACAGCATTTAAACATCTAGCCAACATTTTGAATTGCTTGTGAACTTCAGAGCTGTAACGATTTGACACTTTGGTTAAATTCAAGTAGAAACACGTACTAGCAGTAATCTCTCCTGCTGGAGAATCTACACATTCTGGGTGATGTGAAACAACATCACCGTCTTACTGGCTTCTTCTCTGGCAGGCTCTCATTGGCTATTGCTGATCAATGTTCTCAAAACGAGTTGCACATCTCACACTACAAGAGCATTGCGTATTTTGTTCCGATTTTTAAAATCAAACGTTTAGAAAATATCAGGACATCTGGGACTGCTCAAAGACTTGATCGGTCGCTCTGAGTAGACAATGACATGGAGGATTTTGGCTCTGATCTCAAACTGGTCTGGGACAGCTAAATCATGTAGTGTACACCAAGCTTAACACCTTCTGTGTCACCTCTGTCTGCGTTTTTCTCTGCCAGACTAGACCTGTGTAGTACAATACACCGGCTTACCAGCTTATAACCAAACCCTCTCCTCTCTGTCTAGGTGGTGGTTGACTTTCAGTCCTGGGAGAGCAGTTGGGGCTAAGGAAGACTAAGCCAATCGCTGCTGGTTGGTGACTTCCTTGAAAAGCCAGCGTTGGACTGGAGCAGCCAGCTAGGGCCATGAGTCAGGGCTTCCTCCTCCCTCTGTGGACCAGAGCCAAAATGGAGGTTTAGCCCAGACAGACGCTGAGCAAGTGTTCAGGTAAGATGGTGTTTTTCTGTAAATGTAAGCAAACCTCTATGAATTAGAGGTGCTACAATAACCTACTTTATCTCCCAGCAGCCTTTGCTCTCTTTCTCTCTCGTCCTGAGCCAACTATAGCAGTCAGTTGTTTTTGTCGTGATTTGGAACGTGGAAATGTGTGTGGGGAAATGTTCAAGACACCGACTGCTTCTGTGAAAAATGTAGATCGATGAGATGGAATAATGGTATGGAGATTATGCTGTCTGTGGTAACCCACCCCGGATATTAAAGACAAATCACTCCTATGTTCACTCTGTTTCTTTTTAAGTTGTGTTAAATATGTCCTGTCTCAGCCACAGAGCAATACATTCCTCTCTAACTCTGTCTTTATCCCAGCTCTCTACTTTGACGTCAGTCACGCTTGAGAGATCAACCGAGAGACTGTGTAGCCTGTACATTTTTCTAATCCCTATTAGCTTTAAGTAATAACTTCAGCAGAACAGTAAGTAGTACTAGGAACCTCACACAGAGTGCTGACTGTCCTTTTAAAATCTATATGACTCTATGCTCCCCATAACTACGGGGATGACACTAACGCTTGGATGAGACATTTGGCTACATCAGTGTTGCTCGTTACACAAACCTCACTAAGTGAACTTCCCCTGTCTGTGGGGGCTGGGGCCCCGTGCTCTTCTGGGTTAGGATGGGGGGGGCTGGGGCCCCGTGCTGCTCTTCTGGGTTAGGATAGGGGGGCTGGGGCCCCGTGCTGCTCTTCTGGGTTAGAATGGGGTTAAGCAGGGCCATAGGCTGCTCACCTCATCTCTGCCCTACGTACAGCCTATAGCCTCCTTCACACAGCCCATTAGAAACAGGGGGAGCAGTGGGGCGAGGGGTTGAGGTTAATTCAAATTGAAGGCAGTCAATTTAGGATGTAAACTCAAATTCGAGTTCAAGGGACCACTTTGAGGTAGAGGTGTGTGTGTATATATACTGAACAAAAATATCTAAATGCGACATGCAGCAATTTCAACGATTTTACTGAGTTCATATAAAGAAATCAGTAAATTCAAAATAAATGTATTTTGGCCCTAATGTATGGATTTGTCCAGGTGGGAAAGGGCAGTGTGGAGTGCGATTGCATCATCTGTGGATCTGTTGGGGTGGTATGCGAATTGGAGTGGGTCTAGGGTTTCCGGCATGATGGTGTTGTGCGATATGGCCAGCCTTTCAAAGCACTTCATGGCTACCGACATGAGTGCTACAGGGTGGTAATCATTTAAGGAGGTTACCATCGCTTTCTTGGTCACAGGGACTATGCTGGTCTGCTTGAAACATGTAGGTATTACAGACTCGGTCAGGGAGAGGTGGAAAATGTCAGTGAAGACTCTTGCCAGTTGGTCCGCGCATGCTTTGAGAACAAGTCCTGGTAATCTGTCTGGCCCCGCGGCTTTGTGAATGTTGACCTGTTTTTAAAGGTCTTGCTCACATCAGCTACGGAGAGCGTGATCACACAGTCGTCTGGAACAGCTGGTGCTCTCATGCATGCTTCAGTGTTGCTTGCCTGAAAGCGAGTATAAAAGGCATTTAGCTCGTCTGGAAGGCTTGCGCCACTGGGCACTTCGCGGCTGGGTTCCCCTTTGTAGTCCGTAATAGTTTTCAAGCCCTGCCACATCCGACGAGCGTCAGAGCCGGTGTAGTATGATTCAATCTTAGACCTGTATTGACGCTTTGTCTGTTTGATGGTTTGTCTGAGGTTATTGCGGGATTTCTTATAAGCGTCCGGATTAGTGTCCTGCTCCTTGAAAGCGGTAGCTTTAGCCTTTTAGCTCGGTGCGGATATTGCCTGTAATCCATGGCTTCTGGTTGGGATATGTACGTGTGGTCACTGTGGGGACAACGTCAGCGATGCACTGATTGATGAAGCCTGACTGAGGTGGTATACTCCTCAATGCCATTGGATGAATCCCGGAACATATTCTAGTCTGCGCTAGCAAATCAGTCCTGTAGTGTAGCATCCGCGTCATCTGACCACTTCCGTATTGAGAGAGTCACTGGTAGTTCCTGCTTTAGTTTTTGCTTGTAAGCAGGAATCAGGAGGATAGAATTGTGGTCAGATTTACCAAATGGAGGGTTAGGGAGAGCTTTGTATGCGTCTCTGTGTGTGGCGTGTAGGTGGTCCAGAGTGTGTTTATTTTTTATTTAATGAATTTATTTACTTTTTCTCTGGTTGCACATGTGACATGCTGGTAGAAATCAGGTAAAAAAGATTTGTTTGCCTGCATTAATGTCCCTGGCCACTAGGAGCGCCGCTTCTGGATGAGCATTTTCTTGTTTGCTTATGGCCTTATTACAGCTCGTTGAGTGCAGTCTTAGTGCCAGTATTGGTTTGTGGTGGTAAATAGACATCTACGAATAATATAGTGCGGTCTACAGCTTATCATGAGGTATTCTACCTCAGACGGGCAATACCTCAAGACTTTTTAATATTAGACATCGCGCACCAGCAGTTATTGAAAAATAGACACACACACACGCCCTTCGTCTTACCAGACGTAGCTGCTCTGTCCTGTCGATGCACGGAGATGCCAGCCAGCTCTATGTTATCCGTGTGTCTTCGTTTAGCCACGTCTCGGTGAAACATAAGATATTACAGTTTTTAATGTCCCGTTGGTAGGATAGTCTCTTATTAATCATAGATAGTCCAGTTTGTTTTCCAATGATTGAACGTTGGCCAATAATATGGAGTGTAGTGATGGTTTACCTACTCGTCTGCAAGTTCTTACAAGGCACCCCGCCCTCCTCCGTCCAGTTCGAGGTGAGTAATCGCTGTTCTGATGTCCAGAAGCTCTTTTCGGTCATAAGAGATGGTAGCACAAACATTATGTTTAAAATGAGTTACAAACAATGTGAAAAAACAAACAGAATAGCACAGTTGGTTAGCAGCCCGTAAAATGGCAGCCATTCCTTCCGGCGGGCCGGGCGGCTGCATGCTAACCTCTGTCGTCAGTTGAACGGCGTTTCCTCCGACACATTGGTTACAGCTTCCGGGTTAAGTGGGCGGGTGTTAAGAAGCGCGGTTTGTCAGATCATGTTTCGGAGGATGCATGACTTGACCTTTGCCTCGCAGCTATGAGACAAGATCAAAATTGAGGAGATGGGGTAAAATATAAAAAATAAAAAGTCTACTGATTTTTAGGTTATTTCTTCATAAGCAAAGCAATATTATGTTTTTATAATATGGTCATAGATTTGGCAGGAGGTTAGGAAGTGGAGCTCAGTTTTAACCTCGTTCTGTGGGCATTGTGCACATAGCCTGTCTTCTCTTGAGAGACAGGTCTGTCTACGGTGGCCTTTCTCAATAGCAAGGCTATGCTCAGTCTGTATATTTTTTAGATTTTTTTTTTTTTTTAAATGCACCTTTATTTAACCAGGTAGGCTAGCTGAGAACAAGTTCTAATTTGCAACTGCGACCTGGCCAAGATAAAGCAAAGCAGTTCGACACATACAACAACACAGTTACACATGGAATAAACAAACATGCAGTCAATAATACAGTAGATAGTCTATATACAGTATGTGCAAATGAGGGAGGTAAGGCAATAAATAGGCCATGGTGGCGAAGTAATTACAATATAGCAATTAAACACTGGAATGGTAGATGTGCAGAAGATGAATGTGCAAGTAGAGATACAGGGGTGCAAAGGAGCAAGATAAACAAATACAGTATGGGGATGAGGTAGTTCGATTGTCTATGTACAGGTGCAGTGATCTGTGAGCTGCTCTGACAGCTGGTGCTTAAAGCTCGTGAGGGAGATAAGTCTCCAGCTTCAGAGATTTTTGTAGTTCGTTCCAGACATTGGCAGCAGAGAACTGGAAGGAAAGGCGGCCAAAGTAAGAATTGGCTTTGGGGGTGACCAATGAGATATACCTGCTGGAGCACGTGCTACGGGTGGGTGCTGCTATGGTGACCAGTGAGCTGAGATAAGGCGGGGCTTTACCTAGCAGAGACTTGTAGATGGCCTGGAGCCAGTGGGTTTGGCGACGAGTATGAAGCGAGGACCAGCCAAGAGTGTACAAGTCGCAGTGGTGGGTAGTATATGGGGCTTTGGTCACAAAACGGATGGCACTGTGATAGACTGCATCCAATTTGTTGAGTAGAGTGTTGGAGGCTATTTTGTAAAGGACATCGCCGAAGTCGAGGATCAGTAGGATGGTCAGTTTTACGAGGGTATGTTTGGCAGCATGAGTGAAGGATGCTTTGTTGCGAAATCGGAAGCCGATTCTAGATTCAATTTTGGATTGGAGATGCTGGAAGGAGAGTTTACAGTCTAACCAGACACCTAGGTATTTGTAGTTGTCCACATATTCTAAGTCAGATCCGTCCAGAGTAGTGATGCTGGACGGGCGGGAAGGTGCGGGCAGCGATCGGTTGAAGAGCATGCATTTAGTTTTACTTGCATTTAAGAGCAGTTGGAGGCCACGGAAATAGTGTTGTATGGCATTGAAGCTCGTCTGGAGGTTAGTTAAGACAGTGTCCAAAGAAGGGCCAGATGTATACAGAATGGTGTCGTCTGCGCAGAGGTGGATCAGAGAATCACCAGCAGCAAGAGCGACATCGTTGATGTATACAGAAAAGAGACTCGGCCTGAGAATTTAACCCTGTGACACCCCCATAGAGACTGCCAGAGGTCCGAACAACAGGCCCTCTGATTTGACACACTGAACTCTGTCGGAGAAGTAGTTGTTGAACCAGGCGAGGCAATCATTTGAGAAACCAAAGCTGTTGAGTCTGCCGAAAAGAATGTGGTGATTGACAGAGTCGAAAGCCTTGGCCAGGTCGATGAAAACGGCTGCACAGTAATGTCTCTTATCGATGGCGGTTATGATATCGTTTAGGACCTTGAGCGTGGCTGAGGTGCACCCACCAGCTCTGAACCCAGATTGCATAGCGGAGAAGGTACGGTGGGATTCGAAATGGTTAGAAAGGCAGGGTAGGATAGCTATAGGTCTGTAGCAATTTGGGTCTAGAGTGTCTCCCCCTTTTGAAGATGGGGATGACCGCGGCAGCATTCCAATCTTTGGGAATCTCAGATGATACAAAAGAGGTTGAACAGGCTAGTAATAGGGGCTGCAACAATTTCGGCAGATAATTTTAGAAAGAGAGGGTCCAGATTGTCTTGACCGGCTGATTTGTAGGGGTCCAGATTTTGCACCTCTTTCAGAACATCAGCTATCTGGATTTGGGTGAAGGAGAAATGGGGAGGCTTGGGCGAGTTGCTGTGGGGTGTGGATTACTGTTGATCGGGCTAGGGGTAGCCAGGTGGAAAGCATGGCCAGCCGTAGGAAAATGCTATCGTGGATTTATCGGTGGTGACCGTGTTACCTAGCCTCAGTGCAGTGGGCAGCTGGGAGGAGGTGCTTTTATTTTCCATGGACTTTAGTGTCCCAGAACATTTTTTAGTTTGTGCTACAGGATGCACATTTCTGCTTGAAAAAGCTAGCCTTTGCTTTCCTAACTGCCTGTGTATATTGGTTCCTAACTTCCCTAAAAAGTTGCATATCACGGGGGCTATTCGATGCTAATGCAGAACGCCACAGGATGTTTTTGTGCTGGTCAAGGACATAGTCAAAGCTTTCTTTTAAGTTTGGGTCAATCACAGTGGTCAGGTATTCTGCCACTGTGTACTCTGTTAATGGGCCAAATAGAATTCTAGTTTGCTCATTTTTTATTTTTTTTTATTTCTTTCCCATGTGTCAAGTAATTGTCTTTTTAGTTTTGTCATGATTTGATTGGGTCTAATTGTGTTGATGTCCTGAGGCACTGCGGCGTGTGTTTGTGAACACAGCCCCAGGACCCCTCTGTCTATCTGTCTGTTGTAATTAGGCTAACCTCTGTATAGTAATAACCCTCACCTCTGTATAGTAATAACCCTCACCTCTGTATAGTAATAACCCTCACCTCTGTATAGTAATAACCCTCACCTCTGTATAGTAATAACCCTCACCTCTGTATAGTAATAACCCTCACCTCTGTGTCCCTGCAGTGCTGCGGGTCCTCTGCCTAGGCATGGAGTGGTGTTGGCTGCAGACTGGATGACAGGGTCTTCAGGGAGAGCTGACCAGCGTCCCCCTGCACAGACACCCAACCCCCTAACTGACCACCGCTGACCCGTTACCACGGTGACACTGACACCGAAGTACAGCCTCACCCCTGCAACCACAGCAGAACCCCCCCCCCCCCCCTTTCCTCATCCCCCTCTATTTGGACTCTCCTTACCCCCTCCTCCTTTCCTGAACACCTCCTCCTTTCCTGAACACCCCCCCTCTCTTCCTTCCCTAATCCCCCCCTTCCTCCTCCTTTCCTGACCCCCCCCTCCTCCTCCTTTCCTGACCCCCCCCCTCCTCCTCCTTTCCTGACCCCCCCCTTTCCTCCTCCTTTCCTGACCCCTCTTTCCTCCTCCTTTCCTGACTTCCTCCTCCTTTCCTGACCCCCCTTTCCTCCTCCTTTCCTGACTTCCTCCTCCTTTCCTGACCCCCCCCCCTTTCCTCCTCCTTTCCTGACCCCCTCCTCCTCTGCCTCTCCTGACCCTCCTCTGCCTCTCCTGACCCTCCTCTGCCTCTCCTGACCCTCCTCCTCCTCCTTTCCTGACCCTCCTCTGCCTCTCCTGACCCTCCTCTGCCTCTCCTGACCCTCCTCTGCCTCTCCTGACCCTCCTCCTCCGCCTCTCCTGACCCTCTTCCTCTGCCTCTCCTGACCCTCTTCCTCTGCCTCTCCTGACCCTCCTCCTCCGCCTCTCCTGACCCTCCTCTCCTGACCCTCCTCCGCCTCTCCTGACCCTCCTCTCCTGACCCTCCTCCTCCGCCTCTCCTGACCCTCCTCCGCCTCTCCTGACCCTCCTCTCCTGACCCTCCTCTCCTGACCCTCCTCCTCCGCCTCTCCTGACCCTCCTCTCCTGACCCTCCTCCTCCGCCTCTCCTGACCCTCCTCTCCTGACCCTCCTCCTCCGCCTCTCCTGACCCTCCTCTCCTGAACCCTCTCTCCTCCGCTTCCTTCTCTCCTACCCTGTAGTTCATGTGCCAGGGCTTCTCTCCCCTTCTTCTCTGAACCCTGATCTCTGACCCTTGACCCCTTTGGTCAGGATGAGCTGGCTGAGCCGGCTGACCCCTCGAGGTCCGGGGGGCAGGTCCAGTAGGAACGTAGCACCCTCCAGTCCTTGTACTGCTGACCCAGAGACCTGCCTCATGGTGTTTGAGAACCACTGGAGACAGGTGAGACTCGAACATTCAAATCTGTACTAATTTATGGACTGGTTTAGACCTGGGATACCAGATGGGTGCAATTATATTATCAGGTAGAACAGAAAACCAACATTAGTCTGGACCTCCAGGGTAGGATTTGAATACCCCTGCCCTTTTTGAGCACGCACACACACAGCTACAGTAGATCTACATCTCTTTATATGCATCTCAGGGCAAGAGGCATCACTACAGTCCCTGGTTCGAATCCAGGCGGTATCACATCCGGCCGTGATTGGAAGTCCTATAGGGTGGCGCAATTGGCCCAGCGTTGTTCGGGTTGGCCCTGGGGTAGGCCGTCATTGTAAATAAGAATTTGTTCTTAACTGACTTGTCTAGTTAAATGAAAGTTGAATAAAGGTTAAATAAAAGTTACATTAAAGAAATGTAATTAAAATCCACCTACACATAGTCTAGACACAAGACACGTTCACGCCACGTTGCCAAGACGCGTTCGCGCCGCGTTGCCGAGACGCATTGGAGCGCACGCTGCCGAGACGCATTGGAGCGCACGCTGCCGAGACGCATTGGAGCGCACGCTGCCGAGACGCATTGGAGCGCACGCTGCCGAGACGCGCGCGCTGCCGAGACGCGCACGCTGCCGAGACGCGCACGCTGCCGAGACGCGCACGTTGCCGAGACGCATTGGAGCGCACGCTGCCGAGACGCGCACGCTGCCGAGACGCGCACGCTGCCGAGACGCGCACGCTGCCGAGACGCGCACGCTGCCGAGACGCGCACGTTGCCGAGACGCTTTGGATAGAAGCTTCTGCTAAATTACAAACACATTACATGACGCACACCTACTCCCAAAATCATGGGATTTAATATGGAGTTGGTTCCCCCTTTGCTGCTATAACAGCTTCCACTTGATCTTGGAACATTGCTGCAGGGACTTGTTTCCATTCAGCCATGAGCATTAGTGAGGTCGGGCACTGATGTTGGGCAATTAGGTCTGGCTCGCAGTTGGCGTACCAATTCATCCCAAAGGTGTTCGATAGGGTTGAGGTCAGGGCTCTGCTGGCCAGTCAAGTTCTTCCACACCGATCTTGACAAACCATTTCTGTATGAACTTCGCTTTGTGCACAGGGGCATTGTCACGCTGAAACAGGAAAGGGCCTTTCCCAAACTGTTGCCACAAAGTTGTAAGTACAGAATCGTCTAGAATGTCATTGTATGCTGTAGCGTTAACATTTCCCTTCACTGGATCTAAGGGGCCCAAACCATGGAAAACAGCCCCAGACCATTATTCCTCCTCCACCAAACTTTACAGTTAGCACTATGCATTGGGGAAGGTAGCGTTCTCCTGGCATCCGCCAAACCCAGATTTGTCCGTCGGACTGCCAGACGGTAAAGCGTGATTCATCACTCCAGAGAACGCATTTCCACTGCTCCAGAGTCCAATGGTGGTGAGCTTTACACCACTCGAGCCGATGCTTGGCAATGCGCATGGTGATCTTAGGCTTCTGTGCGGTTCCTCTGCCATGGAAACCCATTTCATGAAGTTCCTGAACTATAGTTGTTGTGCTGACGTTGCTTCCAAAGGCAGTTTGGAACTTTGTCCTCAGTTGCAACACTCACTACTGACTTTTTTTCTTGCTACACGCTTCAGTACTCGGCAGTCCCATTCTGTGAGCTTGTGTGGCCTACCACTTTGCGGCTGAGCCGTTGTTGCTCCTAGACGTTTCCACTTCACAATAACAGCACTTACAGTTGACCGGGGCAGCTCAAGCAGGGCAGAAATTTGACAAACTGACTTGTTGGAAAGGTGGCATCCTATGAGGGTGCCACGTTGAAAGTCACTGAGCTCTTCAGTAAGACCATTCTACTGCCAATGTTTGTCTACGGAGATTGCATGGGTGTGTGCTCTATTTTATACACCTGTCAGCAACGGGTGTGGCTGAAATAGCCAGATCCAGTAATTTTGAAGGGGTGTCCTCATACTTTTGTGTATACATAGTGTATATTGATAGATACACATTTGAAATCTGCCAACAGGAAGCTCTTCTATCATAATGCTGCACTTTGCCTGCCAGACAGCCCGTACAGGAAGTAATAATGCTGCGGCTGACCCTGTCAAAGCTGTTGCTCTCCTCTCTGCCTCTCTCTCTCTCATTAACTCTGTTCTCTCTTTCTCCCCTCTCCCAGCGCAGAGCTGACTAGGGCTTTTAGCTTAATGTGTGTAGGGGGAGGGTTATTATGCATACGGAGAGTGGATGCACTTTCCATGTCTTTAAGCCTTTATTGTATGTGGGGATCAGTCGCCTGGATAGTGTGTGTGTGTGTGTGTGCCTGCCTGTCAAGAAGAATGGACCAGTCTGTCAACCGTTATCAGCTCCCATCAGTAGAGTATCGATCATCCCTTTTAGTCTTTAACTGCCGGTCACGTCATGCCAACAGAGGCTATTTTGTTACTATCCAGGCACTTCAACTGATCCCCACATACAATAAAGGTTGAAAGAAGCAGCGTCTCAAGGTCTCTACTGACCCGTCGCTGTCAGCGTCTCAAGGTCTCTATTGACCCGTCGCTGTCAGCGTCTCAAGGTCTCTATTGACCTGTCGCTGTCAGCGTCTCAAGGTCTCTATTGACCCGTCGCTGTCAGCGTCTCAAGGTCTCTATTGACCCGTCGCTGTCAGCGTCACAAGGTCTCTATTGACCCGTCGCTGTCAGCGTCTCAAGGTCTCTATTGACCCGTCGCTGTCAGCGTCACAAGGTCTCTATTGACCCGTCGCTGTCAGCGTCTCAAGGTCTCTATTGACCCGTCGCTGTCAGCGTCTCAAGGTCTCTATTGACCCGTCGCTGTCAGCGTCTCAAGGTCTCTATTGACCCGTCGCTGTCAGCGTCTCAAGGTCTCTATTGACCCGTCGCTGTCAGCGTCTCAAGGTCTCTATTGACCCGTCGCTGTCAGCGTCTCAAGGTCTCTATTGACCCGTCGCTGTCAGCGTCTCAAGGTCTCTATTGACCCGCCGCTGTCAGCGTCTCTATTGACCCGCCGCTGTCAGCGTCTCTATTGACCCGCCGCTGTCAGCGTCTCTATTGACCCGTCGCTGTCAGCGTCTCAAGGTCTCTATTGACCCGTCGCTGTCAGCGTCTCAAGGTCTCTATTGACCCGCCGCTGTCAGCGTCTCTATTGACCCGCCGCTGTCAGCGTCTCTATTGACCCGTCGCTGTCAGCGTCTCAAGGGCTCTACAAAACCCATTATCACTGAGGGATTTAGATTTATTTGGGTAAAAACTCATGCAGCAGGATGTACATTGTATTTCCAGAGGATAAAAGACCAGATAAAATGACTTGGCTCTGGTGTCCAGGTAGTATTTACAATTTATTTGCAGATGATCAGATCAAGAAACATCTCACAAACCACATGAATATATAATATAAACCTTCCAATCCTCTGAGGTGTGAAATGCGATCGCCAAATTAAACACCCTGGAACGCGCCCCACCCTCTGTGCCTTAGCATTAGATTAGAAGGGTGGCTTTCCACTGAGGACAGCAGTCTACTGTAATACCGCCAGGCCCAAGACCATTACCACACAACACACTGGATGTGTCCCAAATAGCACCCTATTGTCTATATAATGCCCTACTTTTGATCAGAGGCCTATGGTCTAAAGTAGTGCACTATATAGGGAATATGGTGCCATTTGGGATGCAGACCTCTGGAGGGCAGAGCAATGCAACAAAGGTCAAACTTATTAAAAAAAAATATATATAACAAATAAAAAAAGTAAGCTTTTTTTATTTAATTAGGCAAGTCAGTTAAGAACAAATCATTATTTATAATGACAGCCTACACCGGCCAAACCCGGTTGACGCTGGGCCAATTGTGCGCCGCCCTATGGGACTCACAATCATGACCGGTTGTGATACAGCCTGGAATCGAACCAGGGTCTGTAGTGATGCCTCTAGCACTGAGATGCAGTGCCTTAGACAGCTGTGCCACTCAGGAGCCCCTATATATCTGTCCTGTTTCACTGCTTGTACAAGTGGGTAACCTATACGACTGTGCGATCAAAATGTGTTTTGGATACCCCAAATCTCCCTCAGACACCCTATGTGAATGGGTTCACGGCCAGGGATCAGCCATTATTGATGGTGACCCTGTAGCAATTAGGGTTAAGTGCCTTGCTCAAGGGCAGATCGACAGATATTTCACCTTGTCGGCTCAGGGATACGATGGAGGAAAATGTCTGTATTCTACTGTACATGATGGAGGAACATATTGTCTGTAGTCTACTGTACATGATGGAGGAACATATAGTCTACTGTAGATGGAGGAACATATAGTCTACTGTAGATGGAGGAACATATAGTCTACTGTAGATGGAGGAACATATAGTCTACTGTAGATGGAGGAACATATAGTCTACTGTAGATGATGGAGGAACATATAGTCTACTGTAGATGGAGGAACATATAGTCTACTGTAGATGGAGGAACATATAGTCTACTGTAGATGGAGGAACATATAGTCTACTGTAGATGGAGGAACGTATAGTCTACTGTACATGGAGGAACGTATAGTCTACTGTAGATGGAGGAACGTATAGTCTACTGTAGATGGAGGAACGTATAGTCTACTGTAGATGGAGGAACGTATAGTCTACTGTAGATGGAGGAACGTATAGTCTACTGTAGATGGAGGAACGTATAGTCTACTGTAGATGGAGGAACGTATAGTCTACTGTAGATGGAGGAACGTATAGTCTACTGTAGATGGAGGAACGTATAGTCTACTGTAGATGGAGGAACGTATAGTCTACTGTACATGGAGGAACGTATAGTCTACTGTACATGGAGGAACGTATAGTCTACTGTACATGGAGGAACGTATAGTCTACTGTAGATGGAGGAACGTATAGTCTACTGTAGATGGAGGAACGTATAGTCTACTGTAGATGGAGGAACGTATAGTCTACTGTAGATGGAGGAACGTATAGTCTACTGTAGATGGAGGAACGTGTTGTCTACTGTACATGGAGGAACTGTAGATGGAGGAACGTGTTGTCTACTGTACATGGAGGAACTGTAGATGGAGGAACGTGTTGTCTACTGTACATGGAGGAACTGTAGATGGAGGAACGTGTTGTCTACTGTACATGGAGGAACATATAGTCTACTGTAGATGGAGGAACGTGTTGTCTACTGTAGATGGAGGAACGTGTAGTCTACTGTAGATGGAGGAATGTATTGTCTCTAGTCTACTGTACATGATGGAGGAACAGCCCCCACAAACACCTTAGCACAATGGGAAAGAGTAGTTTTATCTATGACAGCATCAGTAGTTATCTACCATCCGCTGGCAGACATGTTTACATCTGATAAGTGTTATCAGGGTTCTTTAGAAGGAATATGTGAGCGACATGCGATAGCTCTATAGTTACTTAACGTTAGCATAGAGGTAGCACTTCCATGCCAGTGATAATCATCACGTTTCCTGCTGGTACTGCTGGCTGTTTTTGACACTTTTTAGAAGCCACATTAATGGATGGACAGCAAGTTCTTACAGACAGTGGACGTTCTCGGGGATGACATGTGCCCCGCAGATTGACCACTAGACACCCAATTCGCCCCGACTCATTTTCACAAATTTCTCCGGGTTTTTATAAGTTTTTAATTTATGGTGACAGCTGACCACAAAGCGTTGTGTGGGATTGTTTCTGAAGTTAGAGCTGATTTGGAGGAACTCAAACCCAATATGTAGAACAACATTACAATGTTATAACAATTCATTTAAGAGTTTGTTATTTGTGAATGTTTTCTTGGAGTTCTCGAAGTTATTATTATATGTGTTTCTGGCATTGAGAAATAGTTGTTACAATGCCTTTTAAGACCAGCAGGAAGTCCCCCCCCCCACCAACCCTCCAACACCACATCCAGATACATCTGGTTTCACATCCAGGACCGACCCTGCTTAGCTTGAGACAAACCAGCAGTGGGATGCAAGGTGCTATGTTGCTTTATTAAATGTGCCGGGGGGAAAAAAAATACAAAGAGGTGTTTGATCACAATCGAAAATGTTTAATGAAAACCTATTTATTTTGAAATCATTTTTTGTTGTTGCAGATTTAAAAATTATTTCCTTTGCAATAATATTTTTTTTGCTCAATACATTTAGGTTTACGTTTTGCTGTCAATATCATGATTTTTGTTTTCAATACTAAGAATTTTGTTCTCGACTTCAGAAGTTTTGCTTGATCTTAATGGCACCAAAGTAACTCAATACGAGCTTCCTGCTAAGTAGCACATCACTGAGTCAACAACAGACACTCATGGTAACTCATTCTCACACACTTGGGGTTTCACACACAACACTGTGTGTTTTTGTCAATTAGATTTTTTGGGGGTAAATTTCACTATGTGTAAAATTCTCAGAAGTTGATTGGTTGATGCCCAATACAGGTACTAATTAGTGATGCATGTGACATCCAGCCAACCCCCAGGACACTGAGGATTAACCCCCCCCCCCTCCCTCCTCTACAGGTGTCCTGGGTGCTGGAGCAGCGGGATCCGTCAAGCTCTAGCGATGACCTTACCGCAGTGCGGAACCACACCGACCAGATGCTGTGCCTCCTGGCCGAGGAGCGACCGGGGGAGTGTGAGGGGCCCCCCGGGGCGGTGACGTCCGGTAACGTCCCCCCCGTTGGCCCCATCCTGGACCTGGTGGTGACTGAGAACGTCCTGGAGCGTGTGGTGCAGTGGCACCTGAGGCGTGGCCTGGACACCGACAGCCAGGGGGCGCTACTCAAGCTGTTTGAGATGCTGATAGGCCAGTCTCAGCAGCCCTTGCTCCAACACAAGGCGGTGCTGCAACCTCTACTGGGGCTGCTGGGGGCCTGTGCTGAGCCCCAGCTGGGCTGCCCTCCCTCTCTGGAGAACAGCCTAGTGCTGCTGCTCAACCAGGTGGGTGGAACAGATTGGTTGATTGTTATTGGGAAAAGATGCTCTGAGTACAACCCAGGGGATAACACGTGAAAGCAATTCCACTTGTTTCCAACATGGTCCCTGATGGAATACACAGAAGGTAGACAAAGGAAAAGAAAAACCTTTGCAAAGGAAAATAAACATTGTGGCTCAATGGGGGCGTGGGTGGCATGAGACGGTTGGGGGCGTGGGTGGCATGAGACGGTTGGGGGCGAGGGTGGCATGAGACGGCTGGAGGCGTGGGTGGCGTGAGACGGTTGGAGACGTGGGTGGCGTGAGACGGCTGGAGGCGTGGGTGGCGTGAGACGGCTGGAGGCGTGGGGGGCGTGAGACGGCTGGAGGCGTGGGTGGCGTGAGACGGTTGGGGGCGTGGGTGGCGTGAGACGGCTGGAGGCGTGGGGGGCGTGAGACGGCTGGAGGCGTGGGGGGCGTGAGACGGCTGGAGGCGTGGGGGGCGTGAGACGGCTGGAGGCGTGGGGGGCGTGAGACGGCTGGAGGCGTGGGTGGCGTGAGACGGCTGGAGGCGTGGGGGGCGTGAGACGGTTGGAGGCGTGGAGAGCTACTGTTGAGTTGTTAAACCTTTTGTAATTCATATAATGTTAGCCCCGTTCATTGTGTCATGTCATATTGTGTGCGTTTATGTTTCGTGAAATGAAAAAGATATTGCGATCTCAACATCCCCAGATCTGTGTGTCCATGGCGCGTGCTCCTGCTGTGTTGGAGATGTTGTTCAGGACCGCCCCAGCCCAACACGGTCCTACCAACCTGCTCATCTTCTCTCTGCTGGTTCCCTTCATCCACCGTGACGGGGCCATCGGACAGCAGGCCCGCGACGCCCTCCTCCTCGTCATGGCAACCTCCGCCAGCAACCAGGGCGTGGCACGCTACATTGCAGAGAACTCCTACTTCTGCCCGGTGAGGGATTTATTTAATGTATTTATATTTAACTTTTGTTTAGGCAGTAGTCCCATTTGAGACCAAGGTCTCTTTTTCAAGGGAGCCCTGCATTACAACAGCAGAAAGCAATTACACGTGAAAAGTTAGACACAAACTGAACTAATGGGGTGAGGGTGGTGTGGGACATGGCTCTTTCTGTTCACGATCTATCGGTGAACATATCAGATTCGGACGATATTAGCTGAAAATGCCAACGTCAGTATCGGCCCGACGTCTGTCTAGTTTCTAATGTGAAAAACCGATGTCAAAGTTGATGTGCATACCTATATGACGTAATGAAGCCATGTAAAATGTAGCGCTACACGTGCAACACAGTATTCCTAACCTAGCCCACAATGTCTGCTGTGTGGATCGAGCAGTCAACAAGTCGAGCAGTCATTTGAAAGAGTAAGAACATTTCAGCAAGACAACTCAAAAGGCGAAATCCATTAACGTCAAGATAATGGAATTCATTGCCCTTGACAATCAACCGTTCTCTGTTGTGGGTGATGTTGGCTTTCGCCCAACTGGTTGAGCACCGGGACACACTACCAAGTGTGCTATTTTTCAGATGTTGCCCTACCGGAGTTACACAGTAATAGCGTCACTGCTATTAGCTTCACGACATGCATACTATGGAACGCCGTTTGGGTCTTTGCATGTCAAAAAAGATACAGTAGCACTGTCAAAGCTGTACAAAAGAAGTCTGCAAACACCGCCCACGACTACACTAACAAAGTGCTACATGTTTAAACCCGTGATTCAGTATTGCCTCCATTAACTTTCTGTGGGTTTGTGGTCTGCTTGTATCGCACTAAGGATCTGGAACGACTGTCTGTTTCCCCTCTGACAGACACATGCTGATTCCCCCCAGTGATGATGGTGTCTAGTGTTGTCACGAAACAAGAATTTAGACTTTGAAACCAATACCATGTTTAGTATCACAATACTCGATTCCAAAACGATACCATGACAAAAAAAAAAGCGGGGATGATTTTTTTTTTTTTTAGTTGTAGGACTGAGAAAGTCAGTTCTGGTGACTTTTTTTTTTTTTTTAGTTGTAGGACTGAGAAAGTCAGTTCTGGTGACCTTTTTTATTTTTTTATTTTTTTTAAGGATATTCTTTTTAAAGGACCACACAGACATTTAGGAGCACAATGAAAGTTTGAGTTGTTTCAATGATGATGATGATAAAGGACTAAAAGACCATGAATAAAATGTTTCTGGAGTGTTCCATGCTCAACCAAGCACAATGTACCCTCAAATATTGGGGAGTCATGTAGATGAGTCAAAAAATGTCAGTTGCCCCTTGAAAGGGCTGATGGGTAACTGGGCACTCACGTGGGTGTGGGGGGGGGGGAGATTAGAGAGATCTCTTTGCTATCAGTTATTTGCAATTTCAAAACGCAACCTAGTGGGATTTTTTTTAAAATGTAGTTAGCCATCAAACACTAGGACAAAGTCACTCTTCAGTAGACTTCTGGGTTCATTTGACCAACTTTTGTGCTTGTGTGCTTCTGGAAATGAGTCTTTCAGCACTTCACTCACAGTGCACTACTCCCCGGGCACTAATGTAGAGGAAAGAGATGAGTAGGGATGGTGCCAGGTTTCCTCCAGACGTGACGCTTGGCAATCAGGCCAAAGACTTCAATCTTGGTTTCATCAGACCAGATAATCTTGTTTCTCATGGTCTGAGAGTCCTTTTAAGTGCCTTTTGGCAAACTGCAAGTGGGCTGTCATGCCTTTTTAATGAGGAGTGGGTTCTGTCTGGCCACTCTACCATAAAGGCCTGATTGGTGGAATTCTGCAGAGATGGTTGTCCTTCTGAAAGGCTCTCCCATCTCCACAGAGGAACTCTGGAGCTCTGTCAGAGTGACCATCGGGTTCTTCATGACCAAGGCTCTCCTCCCCCAATTGCTGTGTTTGGACAGGCGGCCAGCTCTAGGAAGAGTCTTGGTGGTTCCAAACTTCTACCATTTTAAGAATGATGGAGGCCACTGTGTTGTTGGGGGGCCTTCAATGCTGCAGAATTGCTAAATGGCATAATTATTTACATTTGACATTTTAGTAATTTAGTAGACGCTCTTACCCAGAGCGACTTACAGTAGTGAGTGGATACATTATTTTGTACTGGTCCCCCGTGGGAATCGAACTGAGCCAAACGGGACCATTATTATATTGTCTATACTACAGTCAGAGTAGCCTAATCCATGTGAAAGCAACACAGACATGTTTATTGTACCATTCTGCCTGCCGTAGTGCAAATGGCTGGAACAGGTGATGTTTTTACTTCCTTTAGAATTTGAGCCGGTTTGCTACTGCAGCAAATAGAAATGTGAATTTAAATGTATTTAAATGGTAAATCTCTGTTGGTAAACTGGGTAAATCAAGATGTAGCCTAGGCGTATTCACAATACAGGTGAGTGAATATTCAATAGGAGTGTGTACATGCATTGATTTATTGAACTTGTTTTGGCAACAACAAAAAAATTCATCTGAGGCTACAGATGGAAAAACAATTTGTTTAACTTCTATTTGGGACATATTTTATTATACTGATCAACATTTAAGACCCATGATGTCATTCACACAGTCAGTGAGGCTAGAGCAAAGATGATCTTGACTGGGAGAGACATGAGGCGGGTGAAACAGTCAATTCATTTTTATTTTTTTGTGACAATCTGCTTTAATCAGCAATATTTTGTTACTGTATCTCAAACAAGGTACTAGGGTAGGGAATTGATGTTGGTTTCAGCTGTAAACTAGTAAAGAAAGTTGGCCTACAAACCTGGAAGCTGTTCTTTTTTTTTTCTTGATTTGTAGTGTTCTAGCCTGTACTGGACATTGTTTTGGGAACAGTAATTAACCGTTTCAACATCTCTACAGGCCTTGCATTATTGTTGCATTATTCAGTGGTTCCTCGTGGCAGGCTAGAGCTAGCAATGAGTGAAGGGAAGCAGGCACGGTGCTCTTGCGCGATAAGGTGACATCAGCTGTGCTGATACAGATTTGCTCCTCTCAATCAGTAGACATTGTGAAACAGAAGTACTTTTAAAGTAACTAAAATTCTAGTACCGAAACGTTTTCCCGTTTTCTAGTATCGAAAAAGTACCGACGTTTTGGGTTTACCGTGCAACATTACTCATGAATGCAAGCGATTTTGGTTTAAATTTGAAGTTTTGTTGGAGTTTACATTTATAGGTACACTTCACTTCCTGGAAAAATATTTTAGGACATGATTTTGGAATTCCTGATTAGTTTTATGTAATGACTCCAATTAATAGAGAAGGGAGGTTACTTTGCATTAGGGCTTTTGATGCCTATTCACTTGTCTACCTTACTGGTGATTACATCTGTTCAGCTTACTGTGTAATGACTGGTTAGGGTTGGCTCTGTAATGACTGGTTAGGGTTGGCTCTGTAATGACTGGTTAGGGTTGGCTCTGTAATGACTGGTTAGGGTTGGCTCTGTAATGACTGGTTAGGGGTTGGCTCTGTAATGACTGGTTAGGGTTGGCTCTGTAATGACTGGTTAGGGGTTGGCTCTGTAATGACTGGTTAGGGTTGGCTCTGTAATGACTGGTTAGGGGTGGGCTCTGTAATGACTGGTTAGGGGTTGGCTCTGTAATGACTGGTTAGGGGTGGGCTCTGTAATGACTGGTTAGGGGTTGGCTCTGTAATGACTGGTTAGGGGTTGGCTCTGTAATGACTGGTTAGGGTTGGCTCTGTAATGACTGGTTAGGGTGGGCTCTGTAATGACTGGTTAGGGGTTGGCTCTGTAATGACTGGTTAGGGGTTGGCTCTGTAATGACTGGTTAGGGGTTGGCTCTGTAATGACTGGTTAGGGGTGGCTCTGTAATGACTGGTTAGGGGTGGCTCTGTAATGACTGGTTAGGGTTGGCTCTGTAATGACTGGTTAGGGTTGGCTCTGTAATGACTGGTTAGGGTTGGCTCTGTAATGACTGGTTAGGGTTGGCTCTGTAATGACTGGTTAGGGGGTGGCTCTGTAATGACTGGTTAGGGGTGGCTCTGTAATGACTGGTTAGGGTTGGCTCTGTAATGACTGGTTAGGGGTTGGCTCTGTAATGACTGGTTAGGGTTGGCTCTGTAATGACTGGTTAGGGTTGGCTCTGTAATGACTGGTTAGGGGTGGCTCTGTAATGCCATCTGTCTGTTTGCTGTGTGTAATGCCGTCTGTCTGTCTTTGCAGTATGTGGTTGGCTCTCCTCCACTCCTCCCTTCCCTGTAACCCTCCTCGTGTCCTCTCCTGTACTGTGTAGTGTAACCCTCCTCTTGTCCTCTCCTGTACTGTGTAGTGTAACCCTCCTCTTGTCCTCTCCTGTACTGTGTAGTGTAACCCTCCTCTTGTCCTCTCCTGTACTGTGTAGTGTAACCCTCCTCTTGTCCTCTCCTGTACTGTGTTGTGTACTCCCCTATGATGAAATAATGTATGAGCTTCAGTCAAATCTCCTTACCAGAGGATCAACGGAGTTGTAGACCAACGGGGGGCGGGGGACTTTTAATACAGTCCTCTTTGACACCTACCCTTGTCTTTCTGCTCATGAATCAACTCCAACAAGACTGACTGCGGTCCAAACACTTAAAAGAATTTCCAAAAGATAACCAAACAGAAACATATCGCTTTTTAAGAGACATGTTTGTGCATTAGTAGTACAATTTGTAACTTATTTGCATTCGTTTTTTACTTACACTTGTATGTTGACTTCTCCATTGATGTTGTTTTTTAGGTTTTCACAGACTTTTCTTGGCGGATGTACAGTCGTTGCAAATTGAATTCTGGGGATTTTCAGGCCCCGGTGTGAACATAATTATACACTCGCAAAGCCGACTAAAAACGAAGGCTTGAAGGGCTTACGTTGCAAACTTCCCTTGCTTGGCTAATCATTTGGACCACCCGCCAAGATGGCAACAGGGATTCCCCCAAGGGCATAAGACGAGGGTAAGTGGACGAGGGTGTGTCTTTTAAGTGTTTGGATCGCAACCCTAGTAGTTACCAAAGTTCCAGACCATATTTTTAAAGACACATGCACACATTATTTAAGCAACATGACGTATGTTTTCTGCTATTAAATTATATTACTTTCTTATAATAAAATCAACATTTTTCTCTGTGTTTTTGAAAATGTTTCGAATTTGATTTCTCCCAAAGCCCAGTTCATTCATCATGGTCTAATATTTAGATGGACGAAGGTGTGTCTTTTAAGTGTTTGGGGACTGCAGCCTCTGATTCTCTCCTGTGCAAAATATTGTTTCTCTCTCCCCTGCCACGTTACTGTCAACCCCAGCTATATAGCCTAGTTTGAAACGACAAAGTTAAACAAAGTACTTTTGTCTTTGCTGTTTGTCTGAGACCTTCCCATGGTGTGTGGTTAGTTTACCCAGGCTGCTTTTCAGACTTAACCACCAGTCAGGCTCTTGCGTAACACCCACATCCGGCGCCGACAGAGATGGCCGCCTAGCTTCGCATTCTTAGCTACACTCGCATTAACATCTGCTAACCATGTGTATGTGACCAATAACATTTCATTTGACAAGGTCAGTGAGGTGAAGTAGACAGACAAATCCATTGGCTCCCTGGACTCACCTCTCCCAGATTCCTCTCTGAACCGTTGGATTGAACTTGTCTGTCTGTCCGAGGCCCCAATGCTCGACGAGTCCAAATCAACAGCAACTACCAGGGAGAAGTTTCCTTTCTGTTACTGAATTGTTTTTTATTTATTATATTTAACCTTTATTTAACTAGGCAAGGCAGTTAAGAACAAATTATTATTTACAAGGACAGCCAACACCTCTGACCCTGGAGAAGTTTCCTCACTGTTACTGAATGACAACACTGGAGACCTCTGACCTGATGTGTTTAGCTTAAATGGATACAATGCAGAATCTCTTCATTCTGTGTTTTCTCTTCCAGTCTCCTGCTGCAGTGGTAGCCAGCGACAGGCCAGTCTCCTGCTGCAGTGGTAGCTAGTGACAGGCCAGTCTCCTGCTGCAGTGGTAGCCAGTGACAGGCCAGTCTCCTGCTGCAGTGGTAGCCAGTGACAGGCCAGTCTCCTGCTGCAATGGTAGCTAGTGACAGGCCAGTCTCCTGCTGCAATGGTAGCCAACGACAGGCCAGTCTCCTGCTGCAGTGGTAGCCAGTGACAGGCCAGTCTCCTGCTGCAGTGGTAGCCAGCGACAGGCCAGTCTCCTGCTGCAGTGGTAGCCAGCGACAGGCCAGTCTCCTGCTGCAGTGGTAGCCAGCGACAGGCCAGTCTCCTGCTGCAGTGGTAGCCAGCGACAGGCCAGTCTCCTGCTGCAGTGGTAGCCAGCGACAGGCCAGTCTCCTGCTGCAGTGGTAGCCAGCGACAGGCCAGTCTCCTGCTGCAGTGGTAGCCAGCGACAGGCCAGTCTCCTGCTGCAGTGGTAGCCAGCGACAGGCCAGTCTCCTGCTGCAGTGGTAGCCAGCGACAGGCCAGTCTCCTGCTGCAGTGGTAGCCAGCGACAGGCCAGTCTCCTGCTGCAGTGGTAGCCAGCGACAGGCCAGTCTCCTGCTGCAGTGGTAGCCAGCGACAGGCCAGTCTCCTGCTGCAGTGGTAGCCAGCGACAGGCCAGTCTCCTGCTGCAGTGGTAGCCAGCGACAGGCCAGTCCAGGCTGTGTTGTTGGTGTAACAGACTGACAGCTCAGAGAGAGAGGGAGAGGGAGGTCTGGTCACATGGCCTGCTGTGCTGTGACCTGGCTGCTCTCTCAGATGTGGTGTGGCTTTGCTCTGGGCAGCAGATCTGTGCTGGACAGATGCTGTGTCCTGACCCTGGCTCTGCCTCTTGGCGGTCCTCCCCAATTCTGTGCCAATGAACTCTGAATTGATGAGCTTGCATAAGAGGGAGAGGTTGTGCTGTGCGTGTGTAAGTGTGGGATCGTGATCCCTTACCCTAGAACAGGCCATCTCCAGCTGAGATCGTAACCCCTAACCCCAGAACAGGCCATCTCCAGCTAAGACCGCAACCCCTAACCCCAGAACAGGCCAGCTCCAGCTGAGATCATAACCCCAGAACAGGCCAGCTCCAGCTGAGATCCTAACCCCAGAACAGGCCAGCTCCAGCTGAGATCCTAACCCCAGAACAGGCCAGCTCCAGCTGAGATCATAACCCCAGAACAGGCCAGCTCCAGCTAAGATCGTAACCCCTAACCCCAGAACAGGCCAGCTCCAGCTGAGATCATAACCCCTAACCCCAGAACAGGCCATCTCCAGCTGAGATCATAACCCCTAACCCCAGAACAGGCCATCTCCAGCTGAGATCGTAACCCCTAACCCCAGAACAGGCCAGCTCCAGCTGAGATCGTAACCCCAGAACAGGCCAGCTCCAGCTGAGATCATAACCCCAGAACAGGCCAGCTCCAGCTGGAGTAATGAAGGTGCAGATGTCAGGCTGTAAATGCCAGGGGTTTATCTCCCACTACAGATCAGAGTGCAGCACTGTGCATCAACTAAACTCAGCAAAAAAAGAAACGTCTTCTCACTGTCAACTGCGTTTATTTTCAGCAAACTTTAACATGTGTAAATATTTGTAGGAACATAAGATTCAACAACTGAGACATAAACTGAACAAGTTCCACAGACATGTGACTAACAGAAATTGAAAAATGTGTCCCTGAACAAAGGGGGGGAGTCAAAATCAAAAGTAACAGTCAGTATCTGGTGTGGCCACCAGCTGCATTAAGTACTGCAGTGCATCTCCTCCTCATGGACTGCACCATATTTGCCCGTTCTTGCTGTGAGATGTTACCCCACTCTTCCATCAAGGCGCCTGCAAGTTCCCAGACATTTCTGGGGGGAATGGCCCTAGCCTTCATCCTCCGATCCAACATGTCTCATCCAGGCTCTTCGCTGGCCATGGCAAAACACTGACATTCCTGTCTTGCAGGAAATCACGCACAGAACGAGCGGTATGGCTGGTGGCATTGTCATGCAGGAGGGTCATGTCAGGATGAGCCTGCAGGAAGGGTACCACATGAGGGAGGACGATGTCTTCCCTGTAACGCACAGCGTTGGGATTACCTGCAATGACAAAAAGCTCAGTCCGATGATGCTGTGACACACCGCCCCAGACCTTGATGGACCCTCCACCTCCCAATCGATCCCGCTCCAGAGTACAGGCCTCGGTGTAACGCTCATTCCTTCAACGATAAACACGAATCCGACCATCACCCCTGGTGAGACACAACCGCGACTCGTCAGTGAAGAGCACTTTTTGCTTGTTCTGTCTGGTCCAGCGACAGAGGGTTTGTGCCCATATGCGACCCTGGGCATATTTCTTTTGGGGTTTTTCAGAGTCAGTAGAAAGGCCTCTTTAGTGTCCTACATTTTCATAACTGTGACCTTAATTGCCTATTGTCTGTTAGTGTCTTAACTTCTCTGGGACATCTGGGACGCTAGCGTCCCACCCGCGGTACACACTATCAACAGCCAGTGGAATATCAGGGTGGCAAATTCAAAACAACTAAATCTCATAATTCAAATTTCTCAAACATACAGGTATTTTACACCATTTTAAAGATGCACTTCTCCTTAATCCAACCACATTGTCCGATTTCAAAAAGGCTTTACGGCGAAAGCATAAAGTTAGATTATGTTAGGGCAGAGCCTTAACAAGAAAAACCACACAGCCATTTTCCAAGCAGGAGAGGCATCACAAAAAACAGAAATACAGCTAAAATTAAGCACTAACCTTTGACGATCTTCATCAGATGACACTCATAGGACTCAATGTTACACAATACATGTATGCTTTGTTCGATAAAGTTCAAATTTATATCCAAAAACCCCATTTTACATTGGCGCGTGATGTTCAGAAAATATTTTGCCTCCAAAACCTCCGGTGAATGAGCACAACAATTTACAAAAATACTCATAATAAACGTTGATAAAATATTAAACTGTTATTCAGTGAATTATAGATAAACATCTCCTTAATGCAACCGCTGTGACAGATTTCAAAAAAGCTTCACGGGGAAAGCACACTTTGCAATAATCTGAGTACAGCACTCAGAAAACAGCAGGCAATACAGATACCCGCCATTTTGGAGTCATCTAAAATCATAAATAGCATTATAAATTTTCACTTACCTTTGATCTTCATCAGAATGCACTCTCAGGTATCCCAGGTCCACAATAAATGTTATGTTCGATAAAGTCCATAATTTATGTCCAAATACCTCCTTGTTGTTTGCGCGTTCAGTAAGCTACTCCAAATATAGGAAGCGCGACGAAAATTTCATGCCGAAAAGTCTAAAAAAGTTATATTTACATTTGTAGAAACATGTCAAACGATGTATAGCATCAATTTTTAGGGCTATTTTAACATAACTCTTCCATAATATTCCCATGTCTTCAAAAACGTTCTGAAACACAGCTACCTCTCACGTGAATGCGCACCACTGAACTCATGTCATTTTCTGAGTCACCAACTTCAAGGCCTTCTTGTTCGCTCCCTGTTCACTGCAAAAGCCTGAAACAAGGTTCTAAAGACTTTTGACATCTAGTGGAAGCCTTAGGAAGTGCAAAATGAACCCTAAGTCACTGTGTGTTAGATAGGCAATGACTTGAAAAGACTACAAGCATCAGATTTCCCACTTCCTGGTTGGATTTTTCACAGGTTTTTGCCTGCCATATGAGTTCTGTTATACTCACAGACATCATTCAAACAGTTTTAGAAACGGCAGAGTGTTTTTCTATCCAAATCTACTAATAATATGCATATCCTACCTTCTGGGACAGAGTAGCAGGCAGTTTAATTTGGGCACGTCATTCTTTCCGAATACTGCCCCCTATCACTAAAAAGTTAACGACCGTTCCACAGGTGCATGTTCATTAATTGTTTATGGTTCTTTGAACAAGCATGGGAAACAGTGTTTAAACCCTTTACAATGAAGATCTGTGAAGTTATTATGATTTAAAAAAATAATTATCTTTAAAAGACAGGGTCCTGAAAAAGGGAAAATTTTAGTTTAGATTAGAGTTTAGATTATTACTTTTTTGTATTTTATTAGGATCCCCATTTAGCTGTTTTCTGTATTTTATTAGGGTCCCCATTAGCTGTTGCGAAAGCAGCATCTACTCTTCCTGGGGTCTACACAAAACATGAAACATGACATAATACAGAACAATAATAGACAAGAACAGCTCAAGGACAGAACTACACACAGCCTACATACCAATACATACACACAAACTATCTAGGTCGGATAGGAGAGAGGCGTTGTGTCGTGAGGTGTTGCTTTATCTATTTCTTGAAACCAGGTTTGCTGTTTTATTTCAGCAATATGAGATGTGAGTTCCATGCAATAATGGCTCTATATAATTCTGTACGCTTTCCTGAATTTGTTCTGGATTTGGGGACTGTGAAAAGACCCCTGGTGGCATGTCTGGTGGGGTAAGTGTGTGTGTCAGAGCTGTGTGTAAGTTGACTATGCAAACAATTTGGGATTTTCAACACATTAATGTTTCTTATAAAAATAAGTGATGCAGTCAGTCTCTTCTTAACTCTTAGCTAAGAGAGACTGGCAGCATAGTATTTATATCAGCCCTCTGATTACAATGAATAGCAAGACGTGACACTCTGTTCTGGGTCAGCTGCAGCTTAACTAGGTCTTTCCTTGAAGCACTTGACCACATGACTGGACAATAATCAAGGTTAGACTAAACTAGAGCCTGCAGAACTTGCTTTGGGGAGTGTGGTGTCAAAAAAGCAGAGCATCTCTTTATTACGGCCAGATCTCTCCCCATCTTTACAATCATTGAATCTCTATGTTTTGATCATGACAGTTTACAATCTAAGGTAACACCAAGTAATTTAGTCTCCTCAACTTGTTCAACAGCCACACCATTCATTACCAGATTCAGCTGAGGTGTAGAACTTAGGGGAGGATTTGTACCAAATACAATGTTCTTAGATTTAGAGATGTTCAGGAACAGTTTATTACTGGCCACCCATTCCAAAACAGACTGCAACTCTTTGTTAAGGGTTTCAGTGACTTCATTAGCTGTGGTTGCTGATGCGTATATGGTTGAATCATCAGCATACATGGACACACATGCTTTGTTTAATGCCAGTGGCAGGACATTGGTAAAAATAGAAAAGAGTAGAAGGCTTAGATAGCTGCCTTGCGGTTCACCACACATTACCTGTTTGACATTAGAGAAGCTTCCATTAAAGAAAACCCTTTGAGTTCTATTTGATAGATAGCTCTGAATCCACCATATGGCAAAGGTTGAAAAGCCATAACACGTGTATGTATGTATGTATGTATGTATGTATGTATGTATGTATATGTGTGTGTATGTATATGTATTTGTATGTATGTATGTGTGTGTGTGTGTGTGTGTGTGTGTGTGTGTGTGTGTGTGTGTGTGTGTATATATACACACACACACACACACACACACACGCGTGTGTGTGTATGTATATATATATATATATATATATATATTAAAAAATCAACCCCCTTTTTTTTTTAAATAACTTGTAGGGGCAAATGTAATATTTCTTATATATTTTTGCTCAAAAAACTTTTTGGCCGCCAGTTACTATAAAGAAATGCTGTCCACAGGACTGTCTGTGTTGGCTAGCTGCTCTCCAAGGGGCTGTGGCGTTATTAAACCAGTCAGGCATGACCGGAGACCGTTTTCCAGATTAAACGGGGAACACATTTGCCTGTAGACACTGTCCTGAGACCTGTTTTCCAGCGCATGTGTATATTTCCCAGAAATGTCATCTTTCTCCCTCCTTTATTTTTTATCAGAAAATAGATCATTAATACATGGACTGTTAGTATTTCCCGCTGAATGTTTGTGATGTGCTGCTGACATGCCTGCTTTCCCTTATATTTGACACATGTACAGCCTTGTCAAAATGAATCTTTTGCCTCTTAATTTAGTCCTAAACATCCACTGACCTCTTCCCCTCTCCAGGTGCTGGCCACGGGCCTGAGTGCTCTCTACTCCTCCCTGCCGAGGAAGATAGAGGTACGGGGGGATGACTGGCACGCTCTGCGCAGGGAGGACTGGATGGGCGTGTCCTCTCTGGTGCTCTTCATGAACTCTCTGGAGTTCTGTAATGCTGTCATTCAGGTGGCTCACCCCCTGGTCCGCAGACAGCTGGTCGACTACGTTCACAACGGCTTCCTGGTCCCTGTCATGGGACCCGCCCTACACAAGGTAGGGGGGGGACTCTCTGATTGGCTAGCCTGAGCTGACAGTTAAAAATAGTAGCTACTAGGCTGCTCCAGCCGGAGGCAACGCTCAAAAACTTGATTTTATTACTCTTCTCGTTAAAACATGTCATTTTGGCTGCCAACATCAGAATTGTATATTTTTATATTTAACATCCCCCCCCCCCAGTCATCTGTAGATGAGATGATAGCCAGTACAGCCTACCTGGACCTGTTCCTGCGCAGCGTCACGGAAACGTCTCTCCTTAAAACCTTCCTGCGTTTTATCCTCATGCATCGCCACGACAACGACACCATCCTGGACACGTTGCTAACTCGCATCAGCAGCAACTCAAGGGTCAGTACTACAGTATTGTGAGTGTACAGTATTTTCAGTCATTTAGCAGACCGTCTTATCTAAAGCCACTTACAGTTAGTGTCATCAAAAGGTAGCTCGGTGAGACAACCACATCCATATCAGTTGTAGTAAGTAAAATGAATTAAAACAAACAACAACAAAAATGATGTAGGAAATGGGGCCTGGAATGGGTGGGGGGGGCTTCTACATCTGCATTGCTTGCTGTTTGGGGTTTTAGGCTGGGTTTCTGTATAGCACTTTGTGACATCGGCTGATGTAAAAAGGGTTTCTGTTCTGCTGTTTTTTCACATTTCTCTCCTACAGCTGTCTAATGTTCTGCTGTTTCTTCACGTTTCTCTCCTACAGCTGTCTAATGTTCTTCATGTTTCTCTCCTACAGCTGTCTAATGTTCTTCATGTTTCTCTCCTACAGCTGTCTAATGTTCTTCATGTTTCTCTCCTACAGCTGTCTAATGTTCTTCATGTTTCTCTCCTACAGCTGTCTAATGTTCTTCATGTTTCTCTCCTACAGCTGTCTAATGTTCTTCATGTTTCTCTCCTACAGCTGTGTATGGTGTCTTTGAGCCTGTTTAGGACTCTACTCTCTCTCAACTGTGAAGACCTCATGTTGCAGCTCGTTCTCAGGTAGAAACTGAGAATGTAACAGTGTATTGTTGTCCTACAGCATCTTTTAAGATTCTACTTGTAATGAAAAAACACTGTATAAATGAAATCTATTATTATTTTCCTGACAGGTATCTGCTGCCCTGTACCCATGTAATGTTGAGTCAGAGGCGTGCTGTCAGGGACACTGATCTCTATGGTAAATCAGCTGACAAGTTCCTGTCCCTCATCCCAGACTGCTGCCGTCTGAGCACAGTGCCCTCTGCTGAGCAGGAGGAAGAACCTGCCCTTTGGGGGAAAGGTAACTGACTGACAGGCGACTAACCCATGGTTTCTACTGAACATGTCACTCATTCAAGCAGATGCTCTCATCCAGATTAATTTACAAATGTACCTTTTTCAATACAAGCATAAGAAACAGTGTGTGTTTAAAGATTTGGACAGAGTTAAACTTCAGTTTTAACTACACGTTATACATTATGACATTTTATGGAGTTTTTTTTATCAATGTTTAATATATATATATATATATGCATATGCTGAACAAAAAAATATACGCAACATGTAAAGTCGCACGTCAGTACGTCCAACCAGCCTCACAATCGTCTGAGGTGGGGTGAGAGGGCTGCTGAGGAGTATTTATCTGTAGTAAAGCCCTTTTTGAGGGGAGAAAAAATTATTCTGATTGGCTGGGCCTGACTCCCCAGTGGGTGGGCCTCACTGCCAAGTGGGTGGGCCTATGCTCTCCCATGCCCCACCCATGGCTGTGCCCCTGCCCATAGATTAGGACCTAATCTATATATTTCTATTGGCTGATTTTCCTTATGTGAACTGCAACTCAGTAAAATCTTTGAAAATGTTGCATGTTGCGTTTTATATTTTTGTTCTGTGTAAGTAGTGAGTCACAAACAAAAGACGTTGTGCAAATATAGAATACAACTTTTCAAGGGATACTTGGGGATTTTGGCAGAGGCCCTTTGTCTACTTCCCCAGTCAGAGGATTTCGTGGATCCCATTTTCATTACCTCTGCATGCAGTTTGAAGGAAGCTTCTATCTAGCGCCAATGCAATTGTTAACTAACGCAAGTGGTCAAATATGTTTTTGCGGATGTGACAACATTTTGTGAGTTGCGTTTTACAGATCAGTTTTGTGCAGATTTATGATACGGAGTCCAGATTAGGACATCTTCAGTTTTCCTAAAAATAATATCAAAGTGAATACACTCAGAGGCCAGTTTATTAGGTACATCCATCTAGTACCGGGTCGGACCCCCCTGTTGCTATGAAGGGATGCACCTGGTCAGCAACAACCTGGTCAGCTGTGGCGTTCAAACGTTGCTCAATTGGTATCAAGGGAGCTAACGTGTGCCAGGAAAATATTCCTCACACCATTACACCACCCCCACCACCAGCCTGTATCGTTGACACCAGACAGGATGGGTCCATGGACTCATGCTGCTTACGCCAAATCCTGACTCTGCCATCAGCATGACGCATCAGGACCTGGGGTTCGTCGGACCAGGCGATGTGTTTCCACTCCTCAGTTGTCCAGTGTTGGTGATGGCGTGTCCGCTGGAGCCTCTTCTTCTTGTTTTTAGCTGATAGGAACCCGGTGTGGTCGTCTGCTGCAATATCCCATCCGTGTGGTCCGAGATGCCGTTCTGCACACCACTGTTGTACTGCGCCGTTATTGGCCTGTTTGTGTTCCGCCTGTTAGCTTGAACCATTCTAGTCATTCTCCTTTGACCTCTCTCGTCAACAAGCTGTTTTTGTCCACAGGTTCTGCTGCTGACTGGATTATATTTTGTTTGACTACAATGGGGGGGAGACCAAGAAAAGGAAGCTAGGAAAGGAAGGAAAGGAAGCTAGGAAAGGAAGGAAAGAGAGCTAGGGTCTGAGGTCTCGACTCGTCTGAGGTCTGTAGCGCTGATGTGCCAACTTCTGTCTGTTGCGTCCGAACCGTTTGGGCTACTAACTAAAATGATCCCACTGTGGAAAGGGGAGACCCTCACAAACATGTCACGAGACTCATCTGAAGGTAACCCATGCAAATTAATGGAAGTAGTTTTGTGGCAAATAAGGGGTTAAAAACATTTGTATTTGCTGATCTTATATTTCCTAGATATAGTGAAAGGGGGATACCTAGTCAGTTGTACTCTGAATCACAGAGGTGTGGGGGGGTGGTGCCATAATCGACATCCACGGCGCCCAGGGAACAGTGAAGGTTACTGCCTTGCTCAGGGGCAGAACGACAGATTTTCACCTTGTCAGCTCAGGGATTCGATCCAGCAACCTTTCAGTTACTGGCCCAACAGCTCTAACCACTAGGCTACCTGCCTACCTATACGACAGACACTTCAAAGCCTTAGTCCATGAATAAATCACAAGGATTATCTTTTTTTTACCATTTATGAATGTGTTATTTAATGTGTTTTTATGGGCTATAGTAGTAAAGGCCAAATTCAATATATTATGAAAATAAAAGGAAACTATATGGGCATATTTACAAATAAAAATCTTTTTTTTTTTTTTTTTTTTTTTTTAAGTTTCGTAATGTTACACAACACCTCTCTTGTTTGACTCACTACTTAGATGTATATATCAATGTTGTAAATGTATATCTACATAAAGTAGAACAATGACTAATGTTCCTCTCTCTGTCTGTCTCCCTCTGTCTGTCTCCCTCTGTCTGTCTCCCTCTGTCTGTCTCCCTCTGTCTGTCTCCCTCTGTCTGTCTCCCTCTGTCTGTCTCCCTCTGTCTGTAGTCCTGAACAGTCCCAGCTCAGAGTCTCCAGCACACCACAAACCCAGCACTCCGTCCCGCTTGGCCCTCTTCATGCGCCAGCAGAGCACTGGAGGAGGGCCCTCCTCCCCCACCGAGACGGTCCCCTCGTCGCCTGGTGCCGGCCCCAACACCCCCCTGTCCCCAGATAGCCCCATGCACCCCGTCCCAGAGGGGCTGGACTGGGAGTCGGGGTACCTGGAGTACCTCAGGGACGCACGTAGGGGGGTAGAGCTGTGCTCTTGGGCCTGCCGGAACTGGTCAGCCCCCTACGACGGAGAGGACCCCTCACCCAACACGGCCCCTCTACCGCCCCCGCCCCCCACCTCCAACCCCTCCCTGGCCATGTTCCCAGAGCACTTCTCCTTCCAGCAGGGAGGAGGAGGTGGAGGTAGTACCTCCCCCGGCCAGCAGAGGGCAGCGGTGGTGGCAGCAGCGCGGTCAGAGTGGACCAGTACAGAGAGGGATAGTGGAGAGTGGGATGTCACCATCGGTAAGAACAGCTGTATCAGCCTCACACCCCGCACCAAGAAACGCAGCCTGCAGAGAGAGGATGTCCCCCTCCCCAAACCTCTCCATCTCCCTCCTGATTCTGCCTCCCTCCCTGACCCCTCCGCTGCTCCCCACCTCCACTCCGCCCCCACCAAGGGCCCTCAGCAGGCCATCATCAATGGAACGTTGTTGGGGGGGCAGGGGGACGGGTGTAGGGACAGCCAGGATGGAGGGATGGAAGTTAAGAAGGTGAAGAGAGAGTTGGGCGAGCAGCGGCACCCTGCTGGCGGGGACTCTAGTCAGAACGGGGGGGTGGGTGCCTGCCCTGCCCCTGCCCAGTCCTGCAGGTCCCTACAGGGCTTCTATAGTGAAGGGAATGGGGCTGTGGAAAGCTCCAGAGGTCTTCCACCACACAAACCGAGTCACACCCAGACTCAGTCTGCTCCGCTGCTCTCAGAACCCCGTACCAACTCCTCCAACGACAGGCTGACCCTCCATGCTGCAGCACCCGGCCCTGGATCGGGACCTCCAGAGGCTATCTTTAACCAGTCAGAAGCAGTGGAGCGACTGATCTCTGAGCTCCTAGATGGGGCTGGGCCTTGGGAGGGGGGCCAGCAGGGGCCTGGGGACTCCAACGGCCAGGGCATCAGCATCGAAGCCTTCACCCAGGAACTCCGGGAGCTGGAGGAGAGGGTGAGGGAGAGGAGCAGGGGGGTGGGGCTGCTCAGACAGCTGGAGGAGACCACCAGAGACCCCCACTCAGAGGAACCACCGCCCCCCTCTCCCCTGGACGCTGACCTGATGGGGAGTGGGGTAGGGGCTGGAGTTGTGGGGGTGTTCAGCCCTGCCAGGCCTCTAGGACAGCCATCCTCTCAGCCCTACACAGGTGAGAAAGACCACCAGAGAGCAGAAGGAGTTTTGTGTCTTTTAGATGATGTTGTCTACTGTTTATCTGCTGTTTACTTGCTTATGTGTGTTAAGATGTTAGTTGTTATATTTTGTATTGGTGCTCGAGGTTGGATGCTGCTCCATTATTGAATTATTTTGATGTTGGTTTGATGTTTTCTTTTGGTTGACTTGCTCTTTTGATGTTTGACGTTGGATGATGTTGCACGGGAAATTAATATACACTGTTGCTTCCTTTTGATATTTAGTCTTGCCTGTTTTTTTTCTTGTTGGATCTTGACTTCCATTAGTGTGCAAGTGTACCTTCCCTCCCTCCATTCTCTCTCCCTCGCTCCCCTCTCTCCTTCCCCCTCTTCCTTGCTCCCATCTGTCTCCTTCCTTCTCTCTTCCTTGCTCTCTGTTCCTCTCCCAGGGACTTCAGATTTAAATGAACTGTTAGCTAAATCTGGTGCAATGTATCACTTCTCACTTTTGAGTTGTATGTTTGGTTGTACATTTGTCCCTGTTTCAAATTAACAAAATATCTCTCTCTGGCTCCCCCTCTCTCTCGCGCCCCCCCCCCCCCGCAGGTCCGTTCATGGTGGTTCTGTTTGCCAAGCTGGAAAACATGCTCCAGAACTCTCTGTATGTAAACATCCTGTTGACGGGTATTCTGGGCCAGCTTGCCTGCTACCCTCAGCCCCTGCTCCGATCTTTCCTCCTCAACACCAACATGGTGTTCCAGCCCAGCGTCAAGTCTCTTATACAGGTAGGAAGACATCACTATGTTCCCTAACTAACCCAGCGTCAAGTCTCTTATACAGGTAGGAAGACATCACTATGTTCCCTAACTAACCCAGCGTCAAGTCTCTCATATGCTGACCACACCGTTAGCGTCGCGTGCTCACACTGCATATACCCACTTGGGTGATTGAAAGATGAACTGAGGTCCAAACTCCAGTCCAGTTGGTGGTGGTAATGCACCTTAAAGTTGATTGCCAACCACCATATAAAGTCCAAAGAAGAAGAAGCCTGAAGGAGGAGAGATTACTAGAAACAAACTCAGTTTCCCCTTTTATCTGTGGATTAATTGTCAGAGTAGAGGACCTTGTGCATTTCAGGTAAAATATCAAGTTTATTTCCCAGGACAAAATGAGCTAGCAACAGCAAGCTAGAGAAATGGACATGAATGTTCAATGCTTTTCGACCTGTCCCCAAATTAATTTAGTTGGTTCAGAGTTCGTTTTGATATTTCAACCTGCGTGTCCTGATCACGTCTGGTGTGAGTGGACAAAATCAACATGCGCGTGATGGTGCACGTGAACAAGGGACTGGTCAGCATGTCATACTGATAGGAAGTATCACTATGTTCCCTAACCTTGCTTCCCTCCCCTGCCTCCTCTCTCTCCCCTGCCTCCTCTCTCTCTCCCCTGCCTCCTCTCTCTCTCTCCCCTGCCTCCTCTCTCTCTCCCCTGCCTCCTCTCTCTCTCCCCTGCCTCCTCTCTCTCTCTCCCCTGCCTCCTCTCTCTCTCTCCCCTCTGCCTCCTCTCTCTCTCCCCCCTGCCTCCTCTCTCTCTCCCCCCTGCCTCCTCTCTCTCTCTCCCCCCTGCCTCCTCTCTCTCTCTCCCCCCTGCCTCCTCTCTCTCTCCCCCCTGCCTCCTCTCTCTCTCTCCCCCCTGCCTCCTCTCTCTCTCTCTCCCCTGCCTCCTCTCTCTCTCTCTCCCCTGCCTCCTCTCTCTCTCTCTCCCCTGCCTCCTCTCTCTCTCTCTCCCCTGCCTCCTCTCTCTCTCTCTCCCCTGCCTCCTCTCTCCCCTGCCTCCTCTCTCTCTCTCTCTCCCCTGCCTCCTCCCTCTTTCCTCACTCCCTCAGGTTCTGGGCTCAGTGAAGAACCGCATCGAGACGTTTGCAGCGTCCCATGAGGATTTCCCTGCCATGCTGAAGAAAGCCCAGCGCTACCTGGCGGCCAGGGGCAAGGTGGATTGGGCTGACTCACCCATGGGGATGCCCACACTGAGACGCTCTGATTCTCTGGGTGAGTGAGAGGGTCACGGACACATGCAGACAGACACACACACACACAGTGTATAGTAGCCCATGGGAGTGCTAGAGAGAATGAATAATGACATGTTTTGGGTTATTTACTTCTCTTCTGTTGTCAGTCTACTTGTCCTATCCTAATCACATGCTGTGTCTCTCTTCTCCAGTGAAGAGCCGGAAACCCTCACTAGGCGACCTGATCCTTCGCCACACCAACAGCCCCACGCGGGCACGCCACGCCGCCCAGCTCGCCCTGGCCCACGTACGAGACGGCAGCCAATCGCTGCACAGTGCCCTGTTCCGGGGCGGGTCAGGGGCGTCGGGGCTGGAGAAGCAGGCAGAGGCTCTGAGGGTGAAGAACGCCGTCTACTGCGCCGTCATCTTCTCTGAGTTCCTCAAGGAGCTGGCCGCTCTGGCCCAGGAGCACGCTGTCTCCATGCCCTTCCTTCAGAGCCACGACACTGAGGAGTGATGCTGTCTGTCTCCATGCCCTTCCTTCAGAGCCACGACACTGAGGAGTGATGCTGTCTGTCTCCATGCCCTTCCTCCAGAGCCACGACACTGAGGAGTGATGCTGTCTGTCTCCATGCCCTTCCTCCAGAGGCACGACACTGAGGAGTGATGCTGTCTGTCTCCATGCCCTTCCTCCAGAGACACGACACTGAGGACTGATGCTGTCTCCATGCTCTTCCTCCAGAGCCACGACACTGAGGAGTGATGCTGTCTCCATGCCCTTCCTCCAGAGACACGACACTGAGGAGTGATGCTGTCTGTCTCATGCCCTTCCTTCAGAGCCAAGACACTGAGGAGTGATGCTGTCTGTCTCCATGCCCTTCCTCCAGAGACACGCCACTGAGGAGTGATGCTGTCTGTCTCCATGCCCTTCCTCCAGAGCCATGACACTGAGGAGTGATGCTGTCTGTCTCCATGCCCTTCCTCCAGAGACACGACACTGAGGAGTGATGCTGTCTGTCTCCATGCCCTTCCTCCCAGAAGATTGAGAAGCATTGGATTGGTTGTAAGCGTTGTCTGGAGGGAGTTTCTTTCCACCGTTGTTAAATCTAGTGTACATGAAGTCTGGGCCTGTATCCACAAAGAGTCTAAAAGACACAGTGGTTAGGATAGGGCAGGTAGACTGACACAGACAGACAGGATATGACATGTAGACTGACACAAAAAACAGACAGGGCAGGTAGGCTGATTAGGACAGGTACACTGAATAGGACAGGTAGACTGACACAAGACAGACAGGACAGGTAAACTGACAACAGACAGGATAGGACAGACAGACTGATTAGGATAGGACAGGTAGACTGACACGAGACAGTGGTTAGGACAGGACAGGTAGACTGACACAAGAGACAGTGGTTAGGATAGGACAGGTAGACTGACACAAGAGACAGTGGTTAGGATAGGACAGGTAGACTGACACAAGAGACAGTGGATAGGACAGGTAGACTGAATAGGATAGGACAGGTAGACTGACACAAGACAGACAGGACAGGTAAACTGACAACAGACAGGATAGGACAGACAGACTGATTAGGATAGGACAGGTAGACTGACACGAGACAGTGGTTAGGATAGGACAGGTAGACTGACACGAGACAGTGGTTAGGATAGGACAGGTACACTGACACAAGAGACAGTGGTTAGGATAGGACGGGTAGACTGACACACGAGACGGTGGTTAGGACAGGACGGGTAGACTGACACACGAGACGGTGGTTAGGACAGGACGGGTAGACTGACACACGAGACGGTGGTTAGGACAGGACGGGTAGACTGACACACGAGACGGTGGTTAGGACAGGACGGGTAGACTGACACACGAGACGGTGGTTAGGACAGGACGGGTAGACTGACACACAAGACGGTGGTTAGGACAGGACGGGTAGACTGACACGAGACAGTGGTTAGGACAGGACAGGTAGACTGACACACGAGACGGTGGTTAGGACAGGACGGGTAGACTGACGGTGAACTAGCATCGGTTTAGAATTTTAAATCGTAATGAGTAGATTGTATGAACAGATCCTAGATCAGCACTCCTCCTCTAGGACACTGACCATGTATGAACAGATCCTAGATCAGCACTCCTCCTCTAGGACACTAACCATGGATGGACAGATCCTAGATCAGCACTCCTCCTCTAGGACACTGTGACCATGTATGAACAGATCCTAGATCAGCACTCCTCCTCTAGGACACTGTGACCATGGGCCCTGACCTCATGGTGCAGCTACCATTTACTCCCTTCCACCTGCAGGGGGCAAAGTGGAGCACTAATGGGGCTAAGCGCTGCAGTGAAGAGACGAGAGGAAGGGGGGGATAGTTCAATCAGACAATGTGTAATCAAGAATGGAATATATATATATATATATATATATACTAAATGTCAATAGATCTTGGAGAGTGGTCTGTAGCAGGGTGGTAGTGTAGAGCAGCATCACATATGTACATGGTGCTGAGTCAGCTCTTTCCACTCTCCCCTCTAGTGAATGATGCTCATCAGACATGTTAAAGCTTCCGTCTTTTAGAAAATCTGACAACAACAACAAAAAAAGACCCACAACCTTAAAGTTTCCCTGTTCGGTACAGAATTTGCGGAGCGTTGAAACTGTTTAAGTAAACTCTGATACTCAGCTTTTGATCGTCTCAACTGTAGTGGACACAACAGGAAGGGAACTGACCAATGGGCTCAGAGCATCTCAAGAAGACAAACCTTTTTGTTTTTAAACTCATCACCTCCGCTTGTGAGATTTAACAGCAAGGGGGAGAGGAGGTGGTCTGGAAAAAGGGGTGACAAGAGAAAGGACCCCCCCGTACTGTGTACTGGAAAACTAAAGTGGATTTACAACCTCTGTTCTTGTTTTATCATCATTTTAGTTTTAATTGTATTTTTTTTTTATATAAATGAAACATTTTTTAGACCTATCAATGTCATGTGGGAGCAAAATATGCGTGTGCACCGTGCATTCTATGGTCATGTAGCTGGTGTTGCCAGTCTATATGGTCATGTAGCTGGTGTTGCCAGTCTATATGGTCATGTAGCTGGTGTTGCCAGTCTATATGGTCATGTAGCTGGTGTTGCCAGTCTATATGGTCATGTAGCTGCTGTTGCCAGTCTATATGGTCATGTAGCTGGTGTTGCCAGTCTATATGGTCATGTAGCTGGTGTTGCCAGTCTATATGGTCATGTAGCTGGTGTTGCCAGTCTATTTGGTCATGTAGCTGGTGTTGCCAGTCTATATGGTCATGTAGCTGGTGTTGCCAGTCTATATGGTCATGTACCTGGTGTTGCCAGTCTATTTGGTCATGTACCTGGTGTTGCCAGTCTATTTGGTCATGTAGCTGGTGTTGCCAGTCTATATGGTCATGTAGCTGGTGTTGCCAGTCTATTTGGTCATGTACCTGGTGTTGCCAGTCTATTTGGTCATGTAGCTGGTGTTGCCAGTCTATATGGTCATGTAGCTGGTGTTGCCAGTCTATATGGTCATGTAGCTGGTGTTGCCAGTCTATATGGTCATGTAGCTGGTGTTGCCAGTCTATATGGTCATGTAGCTGGTGTTGCCAGTCTATATGGTCATGTACCTGCTGTTGCCAGTCTATATGGTCATGTACCTGCTGTTGCCAGTCTATATGGTCATGTACCTGCTGTTGCCATAGGAAATGCTGTGGTTCTGTTGTATAAATAACACTGCAGTGCTTAAAGGTGTGTGTGTGTACTACAAAGCAGGATCAATGAGTTAGCCAGCTAACTTTAATAAGCAACCAGATGGGTATACTCTACAAAGCAGGATCAATGAGTTGGCCAGCTAACTTTAATAAGCAACCAGATGGGTATACTCTACAAAGCAGGATCAATGAGTTAGCCAGCTAACTTTAATAAGCAACCAGATGGGTATGCTCTACAAAGCAGGATCAATGAGTTAGCCAGCTAACTTTAATACGCAACCAGATGGGTATACTCTACAAAGCAGGATCAATGAGTTAGCCAGGTCTAAATATTCTGAAACGTTTTCTTTTTTTAGAAGGATAACCTTGAAATTGGCTCAACCAAAACTTGTATCCAAGTTTAGATTTCTTAATGAATTAGAATAGCAATAGTTATTTCTGTTTGCTTATCCAAGTTAGCTGGCTAACTCATTGATCCTGCTTTGTAGAGTATACCCATCTGGTTGCTTATTAAAGTTAGCTGGCTAACTCATTGATCCTGCTTTGTAGAGTATACTTCTCTGAAGGTTCAGTGTGGGACAGAGGATGGGAAGGTTAATCGGTAGTCTGAGACTGGGAGAAAACCTCCCTTCTCTCGTGCTGGTTTTCCTCGGGAGATATTGGTTCCTCTAAAAGCTTTACATTTGTTTAATGTGACTACATTTATCACATTTAGTTTCCTGTTTGCAATTAACCAAACTGACGTTCCATCCATCAAATCTGTTGTGTGAAATAGGCTACACAGTTTTGTTTGGGCTCTCTAAACCCTGGGAGAATAGGGTCTTAGTCCTAAGAGCCACTATCAGTTTACGCTGGCTATCTATAATGAAAGGCCATCTTTCTGTTCGGGGGTGGGGGGGGCAACTGTTGCAAGGGAAAGATACTGTAGATCTATCACCTAGGCTAGGAACATGGAATTCAAAAACATAGAACAGTCACCCCAACCGTTCTATAATGGAACATAGAACTGTCATGATAACCTAGTCTGAGCACCAGTCTCTCTTAGCTAACATTCCACTCCTTGCCGTTACCATCTTTGGCACGTGACATGGAGTATTTTGCTACACCCGCAATAACATCTGCTAAACATGTGTACGTGACAATTAATATGTTGATTTGATTTGTGTATAGGGAGTGGATATGCTAGAGGCTGGTACCCAGGCTAATGATAACCTTGGAACTAGCCTAACTAAGCGCGATGCGTTCTTAAACAGTAATACTTAACCTTACGTAGGTAATATACATATCTAAAAGGTGTCATTTTGAGGTACCAAGTAAATATGGGACCTTTTTCTTCTCTCTGGGAAACTAGTCTGTAGAAAGTTTAACCATGTCAGTGTTTCCATGGATCTAATATTGATTAATATGTGTCGTGTTGAGAAGCTAGCCGCCCACACAGTGTTTGAAGCTTTGCCAAGACACTTTAATTACTTTCATTTCCTATTTTTGTTTTTTTATCTAGGGTTTGAGGTTGTTTTTATGTGTGTGTGTGTGTGTGTGTGTGTGTGTGTGTGAATGCATGTGAAAGTCCATCTCTAACCCTGCCTCTATATTGTCAGTAACTTGGCTCAACATTCTCTCTGGTCTGTCAGTGAAACAACTGTTTTTTGCCATTTTTTTTCAGAACATCTGTCAGAATTTAAATGGATATGCCAAAACTCTGGTCGACAGGTACGACTCTTGACTTTTGACGTTTGAGGAAAGCCATGGCTACAATAAGTTCCCTTAATATCCTACGCTGTTACTCTTATTCTGGGCATGTATAACTCTCAAGAATTGACGATATTCCCCAACTCCTCGAACAGCTACATCCAGATGTTTTGAAGAGGGGGAAAAAATACAGTAATTCAATAAAAAGATATATGAACAAAAAAAAAATCTATGAGAAGTCGCTAGTTCCACAAGTAGGTTCTGGGTAATCTGTGCTAGACTGAGAATAGAGAATCAAGCTGTTTCTATGTTGAAGCGAGAGGGAGAGAGTAAATTACTGCAGTGTTTTCCAAAACACCATCCGTCCCTTCAGCTGTCCATATCCATACCTTCTGTCTGTTCGTTCACCTCCGATGTATCCCTTTTCATTCACTTTTATTTTGTCTCAATACATTGTGCAAGAAAAAAGGATTTTACAGTTGGTGACCCCTCTTAAGATCACGAACTGTACCCTGGCAATGACCAAATGATTATCTCTTAACCGTTATCTATTTAATTTGATCAGACATCAAATCAGTCACTCTTAAGTCCGATTTTAACTTTGTATGAATATTTTTCTGTGAAAGAATTGCTTGTTAAAGGTGTGTGAGTTAGTTTCACTGTCCTTTTTATTACAGTTCACTGTTCTCTTGAAGCAACCCCCATCCACAAGAACGCAAACCTATATTAAGTGTTGAGTTAAATACATCTGGGTTTCGGGGTGGCTGCAGACAGTAGCTGGATCAGTCTGGGTTTCGGGGTGGCTACAGACAGTAGCTGGATCAGTCTGGGTTTCGGGGTGGCTACAGACAGTAGCTGGATCAGTCTGGGTTTCGGGGTGGCTACAGACAGTAGCTGGATCAGTCTGGGTTTCGGGGTGGCTACAGACAGTAGCTGGATCAGTCTGGGTTTCGGGGTGGCTACAGACAGTAGCTGGATCAGTCTGGGTTTCGGGGTGGCTACAGACAGTAGCTGGATCAGTCTGGGTTTAGGGGTGGCTACAGACAGTAGCTGGATCAGTCTGGGTTTCGGGGTGGCTACAGACAGTAGCTGGATCAGTCTGGGTTTCGGGGTGGCTACAGACAGTAGCTGGATCAGTCTGGGTTTCGGGGTGGCTGCAGACAGTAGCTGGATCAGTCTGGGTTTCGGGGTGGCTACAGACAGTAGCTGGATCAGTCTGGGTTTCGGGGTGGCTACAGACAGTAGCTGGATCAGTCTGGGTTTCGGGGTGGCTACAGACAGTAGCTGGATCAGTCTGGGTTTCGGGGTGACTACAGACAGTAGCTGGATCAGTCTGGGTTTCGGGGTGGCTACAGACAGTAGCTGGATCAGTCTGGGTTTCGGGGTGGCTACAGACAGTAGCTGGATCAGTCTGGGTTTCGGGGTGGCTACAGACAGTAGCTGGATCAGTCTGGGTTTCGGGGTGGCTACAGACAGTAGCTGGATCAGGTGTTTTCAACATCTTAGCATTTTCATTTTCCTTTTATTGTAAATTAAGAAATTCAAGCAACTATTTCAATTGTATTGATTGGTGATTTGTGGGCGTGTTCAGCTCTTTCCAGGTTTTGTCTTTTGTGTGTGTGTGTGTGTGTGTGTGTGTGTGTGTGTGTGGGGCAGCAGCAGTAGTCTTCCTCAGCCATGCATCTCTCTCCCTCATACAACCATCTCTCTGGAACTGCCAGTCAGCCACTCCACATAATGCCATGCATCTCTCTCCCTCATACAGCCATCTCTCTGGAACTGCCAGTCAGCCACTCCACATAATGCCATGCATCTCTCTCCCTCATACAGCCATCTCTCTGGAACTGCCAGTCAGCCACTCCACATAATGCCATGCATCTCTCTCCATCATACAGCCATCTCTCTGGAACTGCCAGTCAGCCACTCCACATAATGCCATGCATCTCTCTCCCTCATACAGCCATCTCTCTGGAACTGCCAGTCAGCCACTCCACATAATGCCATGCATCTCTCTCCCTCATACAGCCATCTCTCTGGAACTGCCAGTCAGCCACTCCACATAATGCCATGCATCTCTCTCCATCATACAGCCATCTCTCTGGAACTGCCAGTCAGCCACTCCACATAATGCCATGCATCTCTCTCCATCATACAGCCATCTCTCTGGAACTGCCAGTCAGCCACTCCACATAATGCCATGCATCTCTCTCCATCATACAGCCATCTCTCTGGAACTGCCAGTCAGCCACTCCACATAATGCCATGCATCTCTCTCCATCATACAGCCATCTCTCTGGAACTGCCAGTCAGCCACTCCACATAATGCCATGCATCTCTCTCCCTCATACAGCCATCTCTCTGGAACTGCCAGTCAGCCACTCCACATAATGCCATGCATCTCTCTCCCTCATACAGCCATCTCTCTGGAACTACCAGTCAGCCACTCCACATAATGCCATGCATCTCTCTCCATCATACAGCCATCTCTCTGGAACTGCCAGTCAGCCACTCCACATAATGCCATGCAGTCGAGGTTTGAAAAATATCCTCTGATGTAACTTCCTGACTTCCCTATTATATTTACTGCCTATCATATTCAAACTGTGTTGGAGAGGATGTTGTTACTGTTCCAAATGACAAGAAACCACAAGAGAGCTGAACAGCTCATTGTGATTATCTCATCAATGAGCTGATGAGGATGGATTTATGGTTCTCATCACTATTTTGTGTGTGTGTGATTTTTTTTTAAAGATTTACGTTTCAAACTATTTTGATTTAAGTTTCATTTTCTGGAAATTGTCTGTCAGCTGTTCTGTTTTTTCCTGTATTGTGAAATGATAGATCTCTCCTGGAATCTATGCAAATATGTTCTGGTGTCCTAACGCCAAGGCTGAAACGGGAGATAGACTGAGTTAACCTGTAAATAATGTATAAACCAATGGGTCTTTAGAAATACAGGGGCATATGAATTAATCAAGAGGACTGAATGAAACACATACGAAATGAATGTCTGAAATATTTTTATAATTTAAGAGAGGGAAAGAAAAGAAAAAAACATGAAACAAAAACAAGAACTTTGTGGGGAAAAAATCTGTAAGAAACACACAAAAAATAAAAGGGAATGTTTTTATTCATTTCTAAATGTTTTACCTAGCCATATGAATTGTGTCATGATGTTTCTTTATTCTGGCTTTTCTCTCCGGTGTCAATTAAGCTTCTGACACACCACACAGAACAGTTGATGCACAGATGAGCTTCCCACCTAGAGATGTGCTTTTTCCATCTTTCACCTATTATTCTGCCTTTTTAATCATTCATTCTCCCTAAACGTGTGTGTGTGTGTGTGTGTGTGTGTGTACTCTATTTCACAGCAGAACATTCTACAGATGCTTATTAACTGACTCAAACTCTTGCTTATTAGCCTAGCTCCAAGCACTGGGGTGATTTGAGTGAGTGAATCTCATGCATGTCTAGAACATTCACCACTGTTAGTGTGTCCGTCGGTCTATAGAACCCGAGTCAACCTCATTCCACGGAATGCCGAGTGTCTGCAGGTTTTCGTTGTACTGTTCTTGATTGATGAAGGTCACTGATTAGTAAGGAACTCTACTCAACTGGTTGTCAAGGTCTTAACTGAAAGGAAAAAAACAAAAACCTGCAGACATTTGGCCCTCCATGGAATGATTTGGACACCCCAGATCTAGAACGTTCACCACTGTCAGTGAGTTGGTTAATCTAGAACGTTCACCACTGTCTGTGTGTTGGTTAATCTAGAACGTTCACCACTGTCTGTGTGTTGGTTAATCTAGAACGTTCACCGCGCACAGTGTGTTGGTTAATCTAGAACGTTCACCACGCACAGTGTGTTGGTTAATCTAGAACGTTCACCACGCACAGTGTGTTGGTTGATCACCTGTGTCAATCGGGAACTGTCCGGCCGGGCCCGCTACCAGGGACTGTGGGCTCTCCTTCTCCATGGCCGACGAGAGTAAGACATTTAAGCATGTTAACCTTAGCAAGGCTGCCGGCCCAGACGGCATCCCTAGCCGTGTACTCAGAGCATGCGCAGACCAGCTGGCTGGTGTGTTTTCGGACATATTCGATCTCTCCCTATCCCAGTCTGCTGTCCCCACATGCTTCAAGATGGTCACTATTGTTCCTGTACCCAAGCCCAAGAAGGCAAAGGGAGCTGAACTTAATTGACTATTGAACCGTAGCACTCACTTCTGTTGTCATGAAGTGCTTTGAGAGGCTAGTTGAGGATCATATCACCTCCACCTTACCTGATACCATAGACCCACTACAATTTGCTTACTGACCAAATAGATCCAGAGACAATGCAATCGCCATCACTCTGCTCTATCCCATCTGGACAAGAGGAATACCTATGTAAGAGTGTTATTAATTGACAATAGCTCAGCATTCAACACCATAGTACCCTCCAAGCTCATCATTAAGTTGGAGGTCCTGAGTCTGAACCCTGTCCTGTACAACTGGGTCCTGGACTTCCTGATGGGCTGCCCCAGGTGGTGATGGTAGGAAACTTCACCTCCACTCTGCTGATGCTCAACACGGGGGCCCCACAAGGGTGCGTGCTCAGCCCCCTCCTGTACTCCCTGTTCAACAATGACTGCGTGGCCATGCACGTCTCCAACTCAATCATCAAGTTTGCAGACGACACAACAGTAGTAGGCCTGATTACCAACAATGACGAGACAGCGTACAGGGAGGTGGTGAGGCTCTGGGAGAGTGGTGCCAGGAAAATAACCTCTCACTCAACGTCAACAAAATAAAGGAGCTCATCGTGGACTTCAGGAAACAGCAGAGGGAGCTCGCCCCTATTCACATTGACGGGACCGCAGTGGAGAAGGTGGAAAGCTTCAAGTTCCTCGGCCTACACATCACTGACGATCTGAAATTGTCCACCCACACCGATAGTGTGGTGAGGAAGGCGCAATAGCGCCTCTTCAACCTCAGGAGGCTGAAGAAATTTGGCTTGGCCCCTAGAACCCTCACAAACTTTTACAGATGCACAATTGAGAGCATTCTGTCGGGCTGTATCATTGCATGGTATGGCAACTGCACCACCCGCAACCGCAGGGCTCTCCAGAGGGTGGTGCGGTCTGGGTGGTGCAAACTACCTGGACTCCAGGACAACTACAGCACCCGATGTCACTGGAAGGCCAAAAAGATCAGCAAGGACATCAACCGCCACAGCCTGTTCATCCCGCAATCATCCATTTTTTTTAAACATTTTTTTACATTTTAGTCATTTAGCAGACGCTATTATCCAGAGCGACTTACAGTAGTGAATGTATACATTTCATTTCATGCATTTAAAAAAATATATATATAATAATTTTGTACTGGCCCCCCGTGGGAATCAAACCCACAACCTTGGCATTGCACACACCATGCTGGCGTTGCAAACACCATGCTCTACCAACTGAGCCACAGGGAAGGCTACCGCCACAATTCCAGTGGGTCAGAAGTTTACATACACGAAGTGGAGTGTGCCTTTAAACATCTTGGAAAATAACAGAAAATGATGTCATGGCTTTAGAAGCTTCTGGTAGGCTAAATGAGTCAATTGGAGGTGTACCTGTGGATGTATTTCACGGCCTACCTTCAAACTCAGTGCCTCTTTGCTTGAAATCATGGGAAAATCAAAAGAAATTAGCCAAGAACTCAGAAAAATAATTGTAGACCTCCACAAGTCTAGTTCATGCTTGGGAGCAATTTCCAAACACCTGAAGGTACCACGTTTATCTGTACAAACAATAGTATGCAAGTATAAACACCATGGGACCACGCAGCCATCTTACCGCTCAGGAAGGAGACATTTTCTGTCTCCTAGAGATGAATGTACTTTTGTGCAAAAAGTGCAAATCAATCCCAAAACAAAAGTGAAGGCCCTTGTGAAGATGCTGGAGGAAAAAGGTAAAAAAGTATCTATATCCACAGTAAAATGATTCCTATATCGACATAACCTGAAAGGCCGCTCAGCAAGGAAGAAGCCACTGCTCAAAAAACCGCCATAAAAAAGCCAGACTATGGTTTGCAGCTGTACATGGGGACAAAGATCATACTTTTTTGGAGAAACGTCCTCTGGTCTGATGAAACAAAAATAGAACTGTTTGGCCATAATGACCATCCTCCTCCATTTGCAGGGAAAAGGGGGATGCTTGCAAGCTGAAGAACACCATCTCAACTGTGAAGCATGGGGGTGGCAGCATCATGTTGTGGGGTTGCTTTGCTGCAGGAGGGACTGGTGCACTTCACAAAATAGATGGCATCATGAGGATGGAAAATGATGTGGATATATTGAAGCAACATCTCAAGACATCAGTCAGGAAGTTAAAGCTTGGTCGCAAATGGGTCTTCCAAATGGACAATGACCCCAAGCATACTTCCAAAGTTGTTGCAAAATGGCTTAAGGACAACAAAGTCAAGGTACTGGAGTGGCCATCACAAAGCCCTGACCTCAATCCTATAGAACATTTTGTGGGCACAACTGAACAAGTGTATGCGAGCAAGGAGGCCTACAAACCTGACTCGGTTACACCAGCTCTGTGAGGAGGAATGGGCCAAAATTCACCCAACTTATTGTGGGAAGCTTGTGGAAGGCTACCCGAAACGTTTGACCCAAGTTAAACAATTTAAAGGCAATGCTACTAAAAACTAATTGAGTGTATGTAAACTTCTTACCCACTGGGAATGTGATGAAAGAAATAAAAGCTGATTTAAATCATTCTCTCTACTATTATTCTGACATTTCACATTCTTAAAATGAAGTGGTGATCCTAACTGAACTAAAACAGGGAATTTTTACTAGGATTAAATGTCAGCAATTGTGAAAAACGGAGTTTTTAAATGTATTTGGCTAAGGTGTATGTAAACCTCTGACTTCAACTGTACATGGAATCACTGGCCACGGTAATAATGAAACACTAGTCACTTTAATGTTTACATACTGCTTTACTCATCTCACAGTAGAATAGAATACAGTATATACATATATTTTAGGCAATGCCACTCCGACATTGCTCAATGTAATATTTAAGTATTTCTTAATTCCATTATTTTACTTTTAGATTTGTGTGTATTGTTGTGAATTGTTAGATACTACTGCACTGTTGGGGGTTACACCAATGCCATGAAAACTATATATGTATGTATGTATGTATGTATGTATGTATGTATGTATGTATGTGTATATATATATATATATGTATATGTATGTATGTATATATATGTGTGTGTGTGTGTGTGTGTGTGTGTGTGTGTGTGTGTGTATGTGTATATATATATATATATATATATAACTATATATAACTTTTGTATCCTTGCACTGCGCAGATGATGGGGAAAACACTGGGTAAATGGAGATGTCCTGCTTTAGTTCTCAGGCTGGGAACTGTCTGCACCTGCTGATAGCCACACAGCCTCAAGGCTGAGATAGTAGAGAGAGAAACCACAGTCTAGACCATGTTTTTTCTCATCTTAGATACTTTGTATCTAATCCAATGCAACAGTGTTAAGATATGATTGACGGTAGGCTGTCCACATCATCTAGTATAAAGAGCGTTGTCTCCTGTTTCACCACACAGATCTTTACTATAGACTACTAAGGTATTCTGTATGTGAATCTCTGTCTGCAATTGCACTTTATTTCCTTAAGAGTTTTATACCAAGGTTCTTGTGTCTGTGTCATTTATCTGGAAGACTGATTGTTAAAGGAAACTTAAATCACCCCATGCAAAGGAATCACCCAACACTAGGAACAAAAGTATTTCACTACACCATCTGCTAAATATATGTATGTATCTGATCAATAACGATTTGATTTGGTGTGGAGGTAATACAGTCACCGTAACAGTCCTAATCCTGACAGAGAGACTGTCTAGTACTGGTCATCCTGACAGAGAGACTCTAGTACTGATCATCCTGACAGAGAGACTCTAGTACTGATCATCCTGACAGAGAGACTCTAGTACTGGTCATCCTGACAGAGAGACTCTAGTACTGATCATCCTGACAGAGAGACTCTAGTACTGGTCATCCTGACAGAGAGACTGTCTAGTACTGGTCATCCTGACAGAGAGACTCTAGTACTGATCAGCCTGACAGAGAGACTGTCTCGTACTGGTCATCCTGACAGAGTCTCGTACTGGTCATCCTGACAGAGAGACTGTCTAGTACTGGTCATCCTGACAGAGAGACTGTCTCGTACTGATCATCCTGACAGAGAGACTGTCTAGTACTGGTCATCCTGACAGAGAGACTGTAGTACTGGTCATCCTGACAGAGAGACTGTCTAGTACTGATCATCCTGACAGAGAGACTGTAGTGCTGATCATCCTGACAGAGAGACTGTAGTACTGGTCATCCTGACAGAGAGACTGTCTAGTACTGGTCATCCTGACAGAGAGACTGTCTAGTACTGATCATCCTGACAGAGAGACTGTAGTGCTGATCATCCTGACAGAGAGACTGTCTAGTACTGGTCATCCTGACAGAGAGACTGTCTAGTACTGGTCATCCTGACAGAGAGACTGTCTAGTACTGGTCATCCTGACAGAGAGACTGTCTAGTACTGGTCATCCTGACAGAGTCTCGTACTGGTCATCCTGACAGAGAGACTGTCTAGTACTGGTCATCCTGACATACTACATATAATACAGTATTCTGCACAAAACTGACATGTTTTGATTCCAGCATTTTTGTTTTATGAAGCAAAGCATTCAAGACAATCAACCCAATGTTTGTCTGTCATATAATAACATTTGATGTGTTTGCCTGCATATAATATGATAAAGTTTCATGCTCATTTTGTCTGTTGACGTGTCCTTCTCATCAACATTATCCAAACCACTACCCTCTCCTCATCAAGCCAAATCCACTGAAGGAAACAAACCTTTATATATTATTTTTTTTCCATTTTTTTTTTTTAAAGAAAGAAAAAAAACAGCCGTCAGGGCAGATGAATTTCTTCACTTTGTGTGGAGTCTTGGAAACTGGAGGAGTTTTGGCTGTCTCCTAGCAACACCAAACAAGAAAACAAAAGAGAGAAGTTGAGAGAGAACGTTAGAGTTGAGTGGTCATAAAGGACAACAGTGTGTGGGGGTGGAACAGGTGTTGGATACCTGGGTACAGGTAAGGCAATTCTGTTGTTTATATCATAATATATATTTTTTTAAGACAGACAGTTCATGACTTTAGATTATATCACTTAAAGAAATGCTTATGGTATTCAGTGGTAATTGGGGTATGGTGCCATTTATGTATTTAGTTTAAATTAGTGAAATATATTAAAGGTAAGTCTGACCAAATTCACATAGAAATGTGCGTTATAGATCTGTCATTCTCATTGAAAGCAAGTCTAAGACGCGGGAGATCTGTTCTATGTGTGAATTTAGTGTTTTGCCTCTTTAGACTGTCTCTGTCAGGATTTTGTGCACCAGCTTCAAACAGCTGAAAATACAATATTTTTGGTAATGGAAAATATATTTCACAGTGGTTTGAATGGAACAATGATTCTCTAGTTGCTTGGTTTTTTTCCCACATAAAATTCTAATAGTTTGCCTAATTTCATTTAATCAACCAGGAAATGGCAGAGCAATTTCTGCATAATGTGTCTTTTAAGTAAGGTTTAAATGTTTCTAAATATATTTATGTTTCATGCTTCAAAGGACAAGCAATTATAATAAAATACAAACAGTGTTCAAAGTACAAATAACAGAGACAGAGTTATTTACAATATTATTCTCCTCTCACTTGTTGTGCCTACAGATGAAATAAGATATGCCTTCTAGCAGACGCTATTGTCCAAAGTGACCTACAGTCATGAGTGTATACATTTTACATACGGGAGGTGCCGGGAATCAAACCCACTATCCTAGCATTGCATGCGCCATGCTCTACCAACAGAACTACAGATGTAGGAACTTCATTTGAGCCAGTTTGTTACAGCAGGAAAATTATCCTGCATCAACAGGAAATGTGGAATATAATTAATGGAAGTTTTTGTAGGGGTTGATACATTGTTTTTGTTAGGGCAAATCAAGTCTGACATTTCAAAGTGGAAAATACAAACTTTAGAAGCTTTTTTTAAACCATTGAATACACTACTAAGTTTGCATTTCCTGCAAGAATAGTAATCAAATGACGATCCTACATCTGTATGGCTGTCAGGGAGAGAGAGAGAGAGAGAGAGAGAGAGAGTGTATCACTAACACAACATGATGTTGCAGCAACAGGACCTTCTCATCTATAATGTAGGTTGGTAATGTAAGGAGAAACCTGTAATGGCAAGAGAGGGACTCGCACTGCTACAGGCCGACTGCCACACAGGCAGCCTTTCTGACAGACACCCACCCTTAGCAAACATGGGTGTCTCCTAGTCACCTGATATAACCTGAGATAATACATCACGGATGAGTAGAGACTGTCTGCTGATTTACAGAAAGTTGTTTTTCAAATGAGTGAGTTTTTATTGCTTCATTTCCATTTTAGAATTGAATGAGGAGAGACTGTAGTAGGATTTCTCATTTAGTTCCTCTCGTCAAAGTGTTATAAGATAAGATCACTGAGGAGGCATAACATCTGCTGAGTGTTGTATTTCCCAGACAGGATTTCTATACCTACACCGTGGTTTGCCCAAGAAAAATAAATATATTTATAACAACTGTATAAAGTGATATAATTTATTCCTACATAGCGTCAGTAGAGGTGCGTGTGTAAAATCACTGGGGAAGCTAAGCCAGAAAAAAACTAAAACAGGAGCTGCCTCCACTATTCCAGCACCATTTACACACATTTCAACATCATCAAATCATCTCTGCTTAGTCTAATACAGTGACAACTAAAAGATTCCAAAAACTATTTAGCCCAATCAACGTAAGCCAAATATGATGTGGCTGTCTGTGGTTTTGAGTTGTGTGTGTGTGTGTGTGTGTGTAAGTAGAAAAAAAACATGTTGAATCCCTCCTACTTGTAGAGGAACACCAATGCCATCCTCCTCCCCTCTTTCATAGTGTCTAAACGGTCAATGACTCTGTCATACAGTACAGGCCGTCATTGTAAATAATAATTTGTTCTTAACTGAATTGCCTGGTTAAAAAATTAAAAACAATGTCATACTTGTTTGGACCAGATGGCATCAGATAGATGGCCAACACATAGAGGGGCGCTGTTTTGCTCCGAAGCTTTCTCAATGACACATTAAGCCTCTTGCGAATTGAAGGAAAATTATGAAGACACAGAAAGACAAAGATTTTTTTTGTCAATTTTTTGGGGAAGCCTGGCAAACCTTTGCATCCATAAATACACACCACTGTGTATATTCATGCGTTCTGTTATCTCGTCGTCACATGGCTGTTCCCAGGGGCATCGTTCTGCTATCTCCTCGTCACACGGCTGTTCCCAGGGGCATCGTTCTGCTATCTACTCGTCACATGGTTGTTCCCAGGGGCATCGTTCTGCTATCTCCTCATCACATGGCTGTTCCCAGGGGCATCATTATTGTCATAATACAGCAAGCAGGCAGATTGGAAGAACAAACATCTTTCTTTCGCTGATGTTTCTCATAGTCAGTTTGTTCTAGTTCATGAATTAAATATCAAAGCCAGGCTCTTCTCAGTGATGTCTAATTTCTCCAAGCGAGGAGAAGGGGGAGTAATGTCACTGACTTGGGGACCTGTATTAAATGTTTGGTGGTGACACTAGGCTGACTAGCTTCACCTCCCTCTCTGGGCTGACTAGCCTCACCTCCCTCTCTGGGCTGACTAGCTTCACCTCCCTTTCTGGTCTGACTAGCTTCACCTCTCTCTCGGGGCTGACAAGCTTCACCTCCCTTTCTGGTCTGACTAGCTTCACCTCCCTTTCTGGTCTGACTAGCTTCACCTCCCTTTCTGGTCTGACAAGCCTCACCTCCCTTTCTGGTCTGACTAGCTTCACCTCCCTCTCTGGGCTGACAAGCCTCACCTCCCTCCTATCTAGAGGATTCTGACTCTCTGTCTCCATTTGAAATGCTAATAGATTTCTCAATGCCAATGAACTCTCGCTCTCATTCTCCCTCCCTGCCCTCTTTCTCTTCTCCTCTCTAGTTCCTCTCCCTCCCTCTCTTCCCCTCTCTCTCATTATCCTCCCTGCCCTCCCTCTCTTCCCCTCTCTCTCATTATCCTCCCTCCCTCTTTCTCTTCTCCTCTCTAGTTCCTCTCCCTCCCTCTCTTCCCCTCTCTCTCATTATCCTCCCTCCCTCTTTTTCTTCTCCTCTCTAGTTCCTCTCCCTCCCTCTCTTCCCCTCTCTCTCATTATCCTCCCTCCCTCTTTCTCTTCTCCTCTCTAGTTCCTCTCCCTCCCTCTCTTCCCCTCTCTCTCATTATCCTCCCTCCCTCTTTCTCTTCTCCTCTCTAGTTCCTCTCCCTCCCTCTCTTCTCCTCTCTCTCATTATCCTCCCTCCCTCTTTCTCTTCTCCTCTCTAGTTCCTCTCCCTCCCTCTCTTCCCCTCTCTCTCATTATCCTCCCTCCCTCTTTTTCTTTTCCCCATTCTCTTGCAGGCTACTGTCTCTTTCAACAGCGACTGTATATCATCTTTCCATAGGCATACAATACTACATACAGTACTGTTTGAAGTGTGGCAACATGTGTAACTGCATGCAGGGGGTAAATTGTCTTGGTGGAATTTCTTCCTTGGAACAATACTAATTGGCTTATATACACTGAACAAAAATATAAACGCAACACAAAATTATTTTACTGACTTGGATGAACAGTACAAGACAGTCTCTCTGTCAGGATGAACAGTAAGTCAGTATATAAGAGAATCAGTTAATTTAAATAAATAAATTAGGCCCTAATCTATGGATTTCACATGATTGGGAATACAGATATGCATCTGTACGTCACAGATACCTTAAAAAAAAAGGTAGGATCAGAACACCAGTCTGTATCTGTTGTGACCTTAATTTGCGTCATACAGTGTGACACATCTCCTTTGCATAGAGTTGATCAGGCTGTTTGTGGCCTGTGGAATGTTGTCCCACTCTTCTTCAATTGCTGTGTGGAGTTGCCGGACATTGGCTGGAACTGGAACACGCTGTTGTACACAGCGATCCAGAGCACCCCAAACATGCTCAATGGGTGAATGTCTGGTGAGCATGCACAGTTTGTGCAGAAATTATTTTGTTGTGCAAACCCACAGCTTCGTCAGCTGTCTGGGTGGCTGGTCTCAGACGATCCGCCAGGTGAAGAAGCCGGATGTGGAGGTCTTGAGCTGGCTTGGTTACACGTGGTCTGTGGTTGTGAGACCGGTTGGACGTACTGCCAAATTCTCTAAAACGACGTTGGGGGCTTTTGGTAGAGGAAATAACATTCTGGCAATCGGTCTGATGGACATTCCTGCAGTCAGCATGCCAATTGCACGCTCTCTCAATACTTGAGACATCTGTGGCATTGTGTTGTGTGACAAAACTGCACATTTTAGAGTGGCCTTTTATTGTCCTCAGCACAAGGTTCACCTGTGTAATGATCATGCAGTTTAATCAGCTTCTTGATATGCCATACCTGTCAGGTGGATGGATTATCTTGGCAAAAGGAGAAATGCTTACTAAAAGGGATGTAAACAAATGTGTGCAACAAATTTGTGAGAGATACGCTTTTTGTGTGTAAGGAAAATGTCTGGGATCTTTTATTTCAGCTAATGAAACATGGGACCAACACTTTACATGTTGCGTTTATATTTTTGTATAACCCTAACCCCTAACCCTTAACCCTAACCCCTAATCCCTAACCCTAAGCACAGATATTGCTGTTCTGTTGATATGGTGTTGATTGATAACAGTAAGGAAAGTCCAGCAGGTTTGAGAATATCTACTTCCTGTGTGTCTGGGAGAACAGTGTATTGAAGAGTCTGCCTGCGGTAGAGAGATCAGCATATGGCGCCTGTCACAATGAGTCTGTCAGCTATACAAGAACAGGATGCTGCAGGTCTTTAACAACACACACACACACACACACACACACACACACACACACACATACATTACATGCTGAATCCAAAATGTATGTGACAGCCATAGTCAGACTTCTTAAAAATGGCACAGATTTCCCAGAACACAGATCATGGGTCAATACTGTATGAGTTCAGATTATTTTGCAGTAATTAGTTGACATGCTATGTAATGACATAAGTCAAAGGCATTCAAAACATTTTAACAGATACTTTTTTTTCTCTTCTTGTTCTTCTCTCAGGGTAAGGAGGGACTTCATTGCAAGGCCGAGATCTGGTAGCAGGAAGGCCGGCTTATACTGTGGCTCTGACACCCTAGCCTCCACCCCTAGGTCTGCCATTATGTTCCCCATCAGCCCCAGTCCCTTGGGTCAGTCCGACACAGAGACCCCAGAGGAAGACCACCTAGCCCCCATCTCCCCCTCCCTCCTGACCTGCTGGGCCACCCAGGCCCTGCGTGACCTGGCCCGGGGGGAGACAGAGCTGCGACGGCTGCTGGAGCGCCAGGTGGCTGAGACAGAGGGAGTGAGCAGGGGGCTGGAGCGTGCCATACTAGGGGCGAGAAGGGAGGAGCGGCGTCTGCTGGAGAGAGTGGAGCAGGACCACCGGGACACCCAGCGGAGGCTGGAGCAGCTGCAGAGGGAAAATGCTGCGGCCGTCCGCGTTAGTCAGGCCCTGCTGGACCAGAGGCTCCGTAAGGTCGCCCAGCTGCGGGAGCTGATCCAGAGAAGTGGTCAGGGCCAGACAGGGCCCGACCAGAACCTCCTGATCAGAGGGGTCGCTGACCTCCTCCAGCCCTGGGAGATCTCCCTCTCCCTGAAGAAGGTGAGCTTCAGACCCAGCTCCCAGCCCAATGTCGTGACCTTCGGGGAGATCAGTTTCCAGGAGCACAACCTCTGTCTTAATGTGGGGGGTTGTGGGCCAGAGGGACAGTTTTGTGCCCTACACTCTGGGAAGCACTGTGGGAATGCCCAGCATGGGGGTGCAGGGGAAGTGAGAAGTACCCCCGATGGAGGGACAGGGCCGGGGCAGGATATGACCTCACCGACAGGCAGTGGGAACCTAAGGGTTGTCAGAAAGATCCGCCTCTCTGCCAGGAGTGACGAGGAGTCAGGAGAAGAGAAGAAGTCATCCCCTAAAAGGAGACGCTGGCCTCCTAAGAGGGAGCCCTCTGACAGAGAGTCATCCCAGGATGAGGAGATAGAGTCCCCTATATCTCAACCACGTGAAGAGGACCTCTTCCTGGCCGTCCCCATGTCGCTTAGCAACGGAGACTCTGAAGAGGACTTGAGGCACAGGACAAACAATTTCGGCAGCCGGCTGGGTTACGGGGTCATGAGCAAGAGGAAGCAACGCACCCTGGTCATGGTCTCTGGCCGTGAGCCCTGCTCCCCACCAGAGGGGGGCAGACTGGAGCACAGCAGCCTCAGTCCCTGCTGGAGCCTGGACAGCCAGGATGGAGGAGACAGCAGAGGCAGAGTGAGACAGTGTGAGTTCCCCAGAGGATCGCCGTCTCCTAGCTACAGAACAATGGGCTCTCCCTCTCCTAAGGTCAGCCCTAGGGAGCCACTGACCAGCTATAGCTGCATGGACCTCACCTCCAGAGAGTGCCCTCACTCGTGCCTCAGCGTGTCCTCTGATGACCACCAAATGGGCCCCACAGGGGACTCTGGCCATCCTCTTTCCCCGGCCGACAGCCTGGATTCCTGCTACACCTTCATAGTCAGCTCCCCCCGGGACCACAGCCTTAGAGGCTCCCTGAACCACGACCCCCGCCTGTCCAAGTCAGCGGCAGACTTGTCACGCAAGACCCGCCCACTGATCAACAGTGGGAGGGGGGAGCATGTGGGGGCCTGGAGGGTGAACAGGAGCAGCCTGACCTCCACCACCACCTCCATCCCCCCGACACTAAGCCGAGGACACACCGTCTCTGAGGGTCTACAGAGCCCCTCCGGGCGCAGAGACTCTGGGGTGTGGGGCCCAGTAGCCAAGAGGCAGAGTGGGATTATAGGGAGTACCAGCCAGGTGAGCAGGTGTCTCTCCATGTCGGTCATAGACTCTGCCTCTCAGGAGCAGCAGGGGAGAGGCTGGGGGGAGAGAGGGGAGAGAGGAGAGCCTGCTCTGACGGAGATGGAAGAGGAAAGAGGCCATCTCCAGCCCCAGCTTGGGTATCTGATCCGTCAGTTTGGTAAACAAGGCTCCGGCCGTGCCGACCTCACCCTGCCCAGCGGGGTCCACGCCACGCCCCAGGGGCAGCTTTTTGTGGTGGACTGTGGGAATGCCCGCATCCAGGTGACCGACCCGCGAGGGAACATCCTCCAGCAGGTGACCTCCACGACCTCCGAGGGCTCCGTCCGACGCTGCCGGAACTACTTCGACATCGCCGTCAATGCCAAGGGTCTGATCGCTCTGAGCTGCGCAGCGGAGCGCGCACTCCTGGTGTTCAGCCGCCACGGCCGTCTGCTCCAGACCTTCGGCGGGTTGGGGATGGGCGCCGCCAAGGACGAGCTGGAGGCCCCCCGGGGTGTGACGGTGACCCGACTGGATGAGTTCCTCGTGGCGGACATCCGGAAAGGCACCCTGACCACCCTCAAGCTGGACCCCAAGACGGGCTCTCGGCTGGAGCGCACAGTGGTGACGGGTTTCCACAGGCCCTACCTGGTGGCTGCCTGCCTGAGCTCTGGCCTGGTGGCTGTGTCAGAGAGGGGTAGCGAGACGGGCCGGGAGCCCTGCGTCAAGGTGCTGGAGCCGGGCTGGAACACGGTGAGGGTCCTGGGGGTGTGTGCCGGCATAGGGCCCGTCCTGACCAGCCCCTGGGGGATCTGCATAGACAGGGATGGAGACGTGGTGGTGGTGGACTGGGGCAGGCAACACAGGGTGGTGATGTACCCAGCCCAGGGGGTAGGCAGGCCTATAATCACCCAGGGGCTGAGCAGCCCACGAGGCCTGGCCTTGCTTCCTGAGGGGCATCTAGTGGTGTCAGACAGCATGCACCACTGTATCAAGATTTACCAGTACAAGTGATGTCATCAGAACACTGTGCAGCAATAACACTCCCACAGAACTATGAGAAGGGGACTTCATGTTTATTTGTTATATGCTGAGACTTGTCTTTTCACCTAACCAAATGTGAGCTGTTTTTGAAGTAACAAAGTGTAGAGTATTATTTCCTGTCATTTCAGCTAGCCTGTTCTCCGTGTACAAAGTTCTCCGTCTGTAGCCCTTAGGGATAACGTACATGATCGAATCGTGACCTGTAGATGTCAGCATTGAGACATCAAAATCCAATTTCCTTAGAATCAAACCGTTTGGAATATCAAAGTTTACAGTAGTTCCCAAGGGCACTGTAATCAGAGTAAACACAAACATCCTGGAAACTGATGTCATCAGCGTCACTGTCATGTGATCACTCATAAATGCTTACCATCGGTTACATTCACATGTTGTAAAGTTGAGAAGATTCTTATACTATTTCCCTGTTCAATGTGATTTTCTGTTTGCTGTGTAATTTTATATATATATATATATAGGTTCTTGAGTTATCTGGAATCTAGTCACAGTTGTCCTTAGTATTTCTGGAATCTGGGGAACAGTTCTATAATTTTCCACACTGTCGTGTCATTATTTTCTGACAGCGTGACAAACTGTAGGCTGGAGGCTGTATACCTCCCTTCCCACTCAGCTTCAATCACAGCTTGTCTTTCTCTCACAGCAACAAAAAAAAACAGCACATGCATATTCTCCATTCTAGGATGGATTTACTGTGATAAATAACTCTAGTACTTCCAACAATGACACTGCTGTCCAACTCCTCTCCTCACTCGTGAGTGTGTGTATGTGTGTGTGTGTGTGTGTGTGTGTGTTTCTGAATGTCTGCGATATGAAAGATGTCTCACAGAGGAAGTCGCTGCATCGTGTTACTAAGGATTAACCTCCAAAGTGTGAAAATGCTCATGTTTTCATCCAGAATAAACATCAGAGGCATCATGACACATCAAGAAGTGTGTGTTATTTTTGTGTTAGCTTTTTTTTTTGTAGTTAGTCTCGGGGCTTATCTTCTTTTTGAACTTAATTACTTGTTTTCCTCTCTGGCTTTCTCTCAAATCTCTCCCATAACAGCACATTTTCTCCAGCACATTATCTGCATATTTAATCAATACAACTTTAGCTTTTCATGTTTTTTTGGCAGCGTTTGCATTGTGCACAGATCAACTCCCCACTTCCACCCTAAATGATTTATTTACTGTGTAGGCTTAACGGGATCCCTACAGACTCGTCTGACCCTACAGATATGACCTTTTCTGTAAAATGTTTTTGTTTTACCCACGTTAGAAGACAACTTATTTTGTTTTTAATTTTTTTTAAATTACCCCAATTTCGTGGTATCCAATTGGTAATAGTTACAGTCTGGTCTCATCACTTCAACTCCCGTACGGACTCGGGAGAGGCAAAGGTCGAGAGCCATTCGTCCTCCAAAACACAACCCAACCAAGCCGCACTGCTTCTTGACACAGCACACATCCAACCCAGAAGCCAACTGCACCAATGTGTCAGTGGAAACACCGTACACCTGGTCAGCATGCACTGCGCCCGGCCCGCCACAGGAGTCACTAGTGCACAATGAGACAAGGATATACCTGCCGGCCAAACCCTCCCCTAACCCGGACGACACTGGGCCAATTGTGCGCCACCCCATGGGGCACCCGGTCGCTGCGACAGAGCCTGGGCTCGAACCCAGAGTTCACCATAGACCACTGCGCCACCCGGGAGGCAGAAGACAACTTTCTGAGCAGGTGAAGCTCGTAAATTTGGACTGTGAAGGGCGAGGTGAGAGTGTGAGAAAATCCTGTAAACATCATGTTTTAGAGCTGGGGCACACAGCCAGGGTGAAGAATGAGATGCAAACCAGTTCCAACTGTCCTCCACATCCACCTCTACTGGAGATGTAAAATGCAAAGCGGTAATATTTAAACGTCACGTTTATTGCCTGGCTGGAATATAAAGAGCCCGTGATTGCACTAGTGCTGCTGTTCTACACCCACCGTGGACAATAATTGTCTGTCTGCAGGGGGTAAATGGGATTTTGAGACTATGGATCTTCCTGGCAGTGCTGTTTTTTTCCTCCAGAGGCTAGAGAGGAGGCATGGCTCAGTTGGCAACTCCAGGATAGGGGGGTCCAATTCCCAGGGCCACCCATACGTAAATTGTATACGAAATATAAATATATGCACAAAATCACTTTGTATCAAAGTCTGCTAAATAGCTTTTATTATTATTATAGAATCATGCCTGAGACAGAAACCCACTCCCTCTCTCATTAATATCCAACACAACAGCCTGTGGGTCCCATGGGAGCCATTAGAATTTATGCCCTACTATATACTGAAATGGTGTTTGTTTCTCACTCTCTCGGTCTGGGAGGAAAAAAAATAGGGGTATTGAGTGATCAATTATGAGTAGTGTTGTTTGCTTCCTTTTCTCACAGTGGGAATAGGAGTTTGTGTGTCCTCATGTAAATGTGTTTGTTAATGGAGAGATGTTGCATATCGCCTGCTAATGCATCGTGTTACTAAAGGATTTAACCTCAAAACTGTGAAAATTCTAAATGTGTTCATCCAGGATAAACATCACAGATGCATCATAACACAACACAGAGTTGCAAAGAAAATATCTCAAACTGGCCAATAAAACTGTCCAATAAAAAAAGAAAAGATTAAGATGGGTAAAAGAACGGACACTGGACAGAGGAACTCTGCCTAGAAGGCCAGCCTCCCAGAGTCGCCTCTTCACTGTTGACGTTGAGCCTGGTGTTTTGCGGGTACTATTTAATGAAGCTGCCAGTTGAGGACTTGTGAAGCATCTGTTTCTCAAACTAGACACTCTAATGTACTTGTTCTCTTGCTTAGTTGTGCACCGGGGCCTCCCACTCCTCTTTCTATTCTGGTTAGAGCCAGTTTGCGCTATCCTGTGAAGGGAGTAGTACACAGCGTTGTACAAGATCTTCAGTTTCTTGGCTTTTTCTCGCATGGAATAGCCTTCATTTCTCAGAACAAGAATAGACTGACAAGATTCAGAAGAAAGTTCTTTGTTTCTGGCCATTTTGAGCCTGTAATAGAACCCACAAATGCTGATGCTCCAGATACTCAACTAGTCTGAAGAAGGCCAGTTTTATTGCTTCTTTAATCAGCACCACAGTTTTCAGCTGTGCTAACATAATTGCAAAAGGGTTTTCTAATGAGCAATTAGCCTTTTAAAATGATAAACTTGGATTAGCTAACACAACGTGCCATTGGAACACAGGAGTGATGGTTGCTGATAATGGGCCTCTGTACCTCTATGTAGATATTTCATAAAAATCAGCCGTTTCCAGCTACAATAGTCATTTACAACATTAACAATGTCTACACCGTATTTCGGATCAATTTGATGTTATTTTAATGGATAAAAAAAATGTAGCTTTTCTTTCAAAAACAAAGACATTTCTATGTGACTCCAAACCTTTTGAACGGTAGTGTATATTGCCCTAAGAGTTGTACAGAGTTGGTAGAATCTTTTTAAAAATAATTCATAGCTGTAATGGCTGTCAAAGGAGCATCCACCAAGTATTAAGACATCATTTTGTTTTTTTCAAATTGTTTTATTACATTGTATTTATTAAATGTTCCATATATTTTTTTTCTTTCACTGTGAATATGTGTAGATCTGTAGGAAACAATCCAATTCAATCTCTTTTTAGATTTGAGTTTTAAAGGCAGCAAAATGTGAAAAACTGTGTGAAGGGTGGGGAAGACTTTCACTAGGCACTGTGTGAGTGTGTGCTGTTTGCAATTCAGCAATATATCCCAGTAAGCAGCTTTGTGAGTGTGTGTGCTTTAATAAAAACCATATGTGTGTATTGACAGAGATTCCAGTATGCATGTACGTGGGTGGCAGTGGGTAGGTTGTCTTTTGTACTGTAGCTGTCTTGCCAGAGGGGATTTTGGAGTAGTGAGTGGGGAGCTAACCGGTGGAAAAGACCAATAAAAACTGTAGCTTCTTCACAGGTATCTGTTCCCAGTCTACCAGTCACATGTTCTGTCTTCAACTTCCACTCAACACTTCTGTTGGAGCAAAGGGAAGGAGACTGGGCCAGTCAAATTCCTACCCAGCTAGAACATAACGTTCAGAGAACCTTTTTGTGTTTCCTACAGTTTGGTGAGAGAGTGGTTGTCTGATGGTAATTTTGCATGCAACTTTCTTGGAATGGTGTAGGATAGTTGCTTGGCTTTGGAACATTCTCTGCACATTTAAGGAATTTGACAAACATTTTACGTTCTTTGCATTTCATAACTAACAATGTTTCCCAAAGGTTCAAAAATGGTTATGTTTAATTTCAATTTTGGTAATGTTCTAGGAATGTTCTCCAAATGGTTTGACATTGGCAATGTTCTGAAATAGTTCAGAGTACGTTTTAAGACAGGTTCCTTCCTCCTACACAACATATTCAATATTTTACTAAAGTAAAGTGAATAAATGATGATTAAGTGATAAGCAGTTGCCTCCATCATGGGACTTGTTTTATTCTTTGTTGTTACAGCATTCAACCCACGCAAAGCATAGTGCATTTTAAAAGAAAAATTATTGAAACCTGTGGGAATTTCAGGACTTCAGCATAACATTTCCAACAGGTTTCCTCATGGTTCTATTTAAAGTCATGTTCTCAAAGTTTTCCGGAGAACGTTACAACTTTCCATAAAAAACACAATAAAACTTTAGTAATGTTTAGAGAGCTCTCTCTGTCCTCTATGTTAAGTGTGTTCAGGTGTGTTGGCCACACCTGATTGGCCACACCTGATTGGCCACACCTAACACCTAACACCTAATTGTGTTGGCCACACCTAATTGGCCACACCTGATCTTAATGAGTGTTTGTTTTTTGCTTGAAATTGGGTCTGTTTGAATGAACTAAAAGTAACAGATTTGTATGCTCCATCCTAGTGGCGCAGTGGACTAATTCCATGGATTGAGAAAAATAAGACAATAGGTTTGAATCTCACTGATGAAAAATAAATGTGTTTCCATGATTAATGTCTAAGGAAATACATTTCTGGCAGGCCTGGGTGTAAGTCTATTTTCATTCCAATTCAAAGAGGAGACAGTGAAGTCAGTTACTGAGGCTGGCACCAAAAACAGGAGGCAGTGAAGCCAGTTACTGAGGCTGGCACCAATAAGAGGGGTGCCTAGAAGGCCAGCCTCCCAGAGTCGCCGTTTCACTGTTGACGTTGAGACTGGTGTTTTGTGGGTACAATTTAATGAAGCTGCCAGTTGAAGACTTGTGAAGCGTCTGTTTCTCAAACTAGACACTCTAATGTACTTGTCCTCTTGCTCAGTTGTGCACCGGGGGCCTTCCACTCTTTCTATTCTGGTTAGAGCCAGTTTGCACTGTTCTGTAAAGAGAGTAGTACACGTTGCACAAGCTCTTCAGTTCCTTGGCAATTTCTCGCATTGGAATAGCCTTCATTTCTCAGAACAAGAATAGACTGACGAGTTTCAGAAGAATGTTCTTTGTTTCTGGCCATTTTGAGCCTGTAATCGAACCCACAAATGCTGATGCTACAGATACTCAACTATTCTAAAGAAGGCCAGTTTTATTGCTTCTTTAATCAGCACCACAGTTTTCAGCTGTGCTAACATATAATTGCAAAAGGGTTTTATAATGATCAAATAGCCTTTTAAAATGCTAAACTTGGATTAGCTAACACAACGTGCCATTGGAACACAGGAGTGATGGTTGCTGATAATGGGCCTCTGTACGCCTATGTAGATATTCCATTAAAAATCAGCCGTTTCCAGCTACAATAGTCATTTACAACATTATCAATGTCTACACTGTATTTCCGATCAATTTGATGTTATTTTAATGGACAAAATTTTTTAGCTATTCTTTCAAAAACAAGGACATTTCTAAGTGACCCCAAACTTTGAACGGTAGTGTACATGTATCAAGTGATGCCACACCCCATTTCTTCAAAACCAAGGTCAGTACCATTTGCAATGAAAGCTAAGATCGAGGGTGAGTTAGATCGTTGCCAGGACAACAAAATCATGTAACCAGTGAAGTTCTCGGACTGGGCAGCACCGTTAGTCCCAGTGTTAAAACCAGACGGTACAGTGAGATTGTGTGGTGACTATCAAGTAACAATAAACAGAGTTATCATCACTAGAACAGTACCCCATTCCTGAAATGGAGGACATGTTCACGTCCTTAGCTGGATGAGAAAAATTCAGCAAACTAGACATGAGGCATGCTTACCAGCAGATTGTGCTAGATGAAGATTCAAAGAAATATGTCACAGTGAACACTCACAAGGGACTGTTCACCTATGCCAGGTTACCCTTCGGCATCAGCTCCAGTCCCGCTATCTTCCAGCGCACAATGAAGGAGATTCTACAGGGGATTACCCAGTGTGAATTGTATCTCGATGATATTCTCCTGACAGGAAGAAAGGACCAGGACCACATCCGAACACTGGACAGAGTGTTACAGCGACTGGAGGAGGCTGGGCTACGCTTGAAACTGAGTAAGCACAGCTTCATGGAGAAGGAAGTGACATTTCTAGGACACAGGGTGGATGCTACTGGACGTCATCCAATGCCAGGCACCAATGCCTACCACAGTCACAGAACTGAAATCATATCTGGGGCCTATTAAACTACTATAATAGTTTCCTACCGACTCTGTCGACACTATTTCCTACCGACTCTGTCGCTCCTATATACAAGCTGCTGAGGAAGGACGAGCCATGGTGTTGGGGATCAGAACAACAAAAGGTTATTTTCAAACTGTCAAAAAGAACTGTTGCAGTCGAGCAGAGTGTTAGTGCATTATGATGAAGGAAAATAACTGGTACTTTCCTGTGATGCCTTGCCCTATGAGGTAAGGGGCGGTATTGTCTAATCGCATGGCAGATGGGGGGGGAGAAGCAAGTAGGGTTTGTATTACGCACTCTCTCACCTGCAGATAATAACCATTCACAACTTGATAAGGAGGGGTTAGCTATCCTATTCGAAGTGCAGAAGCTTCATAAGTATCTATATGTGAGAAAGTTTGAAAACTGTACAGACCATAAGCTTCTTAACAGTCAGTTGAATGTAATGAAAGCAGTGCCACAGATGGCATCTCCTAGAATAATGAGATGGGCAGTAACACTACGAGCATATGAGCATGTTATTACTTACAGAGCAGGCAAGGACAATGGTAATGCAGATGCTCTCAGCTGCCTCCCTCTCCCAGAGTGTCCAAGCAGTTCACCTCCGGAGGAACGAGTGCTGATGTTGGACCAGGAGAACAGCCCACTGATGACCTACCAGCAAATCCAGAGCTGGACAGCAAAGGATCCAGTCCTGTCGAGGGTCCGTGAGTACACACTTGAGGAGGTGGCCAGATCCCAATGTGGGATCCGAGTTTGCTCCATACTAACAGAGACAGCACGAGCTCAGTGTCCAGGACGGCTGTGTGCTTTGGGGAGCACCGTGTCATCGTTCCAGAGAGAAGGACACACAGTGATGATGGAACAGCGACATCAGAGTCATCCAGGCACGACCAAGATGAAAGGCATGACCAGGAGCTACACGTGGAGGTCTAATATGTACTCTGATATTGAAAGGAAGGTAAAGTCATGCACCACATGTCAAGAGCAAAGGAAAACACCTGCTAGTGCATCACTTCATGCATGGGAGTGGTCCTGGAGAAAACTATACATAGACTATGCAGGGTCCTTTCACTGGGAAGACGTTTTTATTGTGATAGTAGACGCTCACTCAAAATGGCTGGACGTATATCCAGTGAGCTCAGCTACATCTGCTGTTACCGTGGACTGCCTCAGGAACAGTTTCAGTATTCATGGCATTCCAGAGATGATTGTTTCAGACAACAGCTCAGTGTTTTGTGTGTGAGAACAATAAGGAGTTCATGAAAAAAGAATGGAATCACACACGTCCCTTGGGCACCTGCGTCGAATGGTTTGGTAGAGAGAGACGCTCAGACGTTCAAAGAGCTAATGAAAAAGAGAGCAGGCGACTCGTTGGAGACAAAACTGAGTAGAGCGTTGTTTAGCTATCGTGTCATGCCACAGACAACCACCGAACTTTCACCGGCTGAGATGATGACGGGGACGAAGTTGAGGTGCACCTTAGACTTGATACACCCAGACCTAAAGAGTAAGGTGCAGGCTAAGCAAGCAGGACAGAAAACTTACCATGACAAACATGCAAAAGCTTGCAGTTTTGTAGTCAGAGACTCAGCGTATAGCAAGAACTTTGGATATGGACCTAAATGGGTACCAGGGTTGGTTCAAGAAATCACAGGGCCCGTGTCGTACACTGTGCTAGTGGGGGATGGTAGAGGAGCACGTAAGCACGTTGATCAGCTGTTCAGCAGACAGGAAACAGATTACGCAGAGCCAGTGACAGACAACAGAGACGAGGACAGCATACAGGAACAGGACTATGCAGAGCCAGTGACATGCAGCACAGAGCTCAGTCCAGCAGGCAAAGAGTTACCACAGGATACAGGTACTCCACGGCCACCAACGGAGAATGCACTTGTTAAGGAATCCAACAAATGTTCACATAGAGGGGAATTGCGATGCTCTCAAAGAGTTAGGAAACCTCCAGCTCATTTTGGAGAGTTTGGAAAGTAGTAAAGGAGATGTTTGTTTCTCATGGGCTAGAATGCGCCCTTATCTGCTTTAGGAAGTAAAGCAGTCTACACTTGCTTCCAATAAACAAAAGTGAAATGTCAATTCAAACACTGAATCAGTTGTTCAGTTGATAAGAAAAACACTGTAAGGTTATGTTATTGATGCTAAGTGAAGACATTATTTACCAGTTACAATGAGAATGGTTACTGTTCTTGTTGTTGTCATACTCATACAGTAGGTGTTACATCTGGAAATGTTAAACTAACTGAGCGTTAGTGTCAGATTTATGGAGGGAGGAATGTTATAGAGTGATAAATGATGCTGGCTCATCTAACCAATAGGCAGCGCTATCTCTGGTCCTAGGTTGGTAACCGTTCTGTGAGCAATAGAGATGGTTGAGTATTGGTCTCCGTGATAGACAGCGGTGGGTGTAAATCAATTCCTAATAAATGACAAGTAAAGATTACATCCTGTGTCCTCCAATTATACGTTGGTCTATTCAAGATACTACAGAATGATTCACCTTTCTGGTTTTCTGGTTGGTTACAGAGTCTGTGGAGTGCAATGCAATTCAACGTCTGAAGACGGGTCCGATGATGTTCATTAAAACACAGGCCCTATTTGGGAGCAGTATATCGGTGAGTGGACGTTCTGTCTCTTTCTCTTTATATTGGATCTTTGTCCAGCTACAGTGAAAAGTTTGGATGTGTGTAAAATTCTCTCCATAGTCTGCGTTGTTTTAATATTATACGCCCACGGGGAAGGAATAATGGTACCTGTAAGTGTGATCAAGCGTATTTAAAACAAGTTGTTGTTTCGTTTTGTTTAGAATTTGATTATAATTATTATTTATCTTTTTATGCCTTATCAATAATTGATTTAATCTTGCTTATTGACAATGTTTGGCATGTCAATGCCTCAGCCATAATGTAATTTACAGCAGGCCTAGCCCCTATATCAGTGTGAATGCTATGTACACTACATACTGTATTTACAGTAGGAGCCCCTATATCAGTGTGAATGCTATGTACACTAATACTGTATTTACAGTAGGAGCCCCTGTATCAGTGTGAATGCTATGTACACTAATACTGTATTTACAGTAGGAGCCCCTATATCAGTGTGAATGCTATGTACACTAATACTGTATTTACAGTAGGAGCCCCTGTATCAGTGTGAATGCTATGTACACTACATACTGTATTTACAGTAGGAGCCCCTGTATCAGTGTGAATGCTATGTACACTACATACTGTATTTACAGTAGGAGCCCCTGTATCAGTGTGAATGCTATGTACACTAATACTGTATTTACAGTAGGAGCCCCTGTATCAGTGTGAATGCTATGTACACTAATACTGTATTTACAGTAGGAGCCCCTGTATCAGTGTGAATGCTATGTACACTAATACTGTATTTACAGTAGGAGCCCCTGTATCAGTGTGAATGCTATGTACACTACATACTGTATTTACAGTAGGAGCCCCTGTATCAGTGTGAATGCTATGTACACTACATACTGTATTTACAGTAGGAGCCCCTGTATCAGTGTGAATGCTATGTACACTACATACTGTATTTACAGTAGGAGCCCCTGTATCAGTGTGAATGCTATGTACACTACATACTGTATTTACAGTAGGAGCCCCTGTATCAGTGTGAATGCTATGTACACTACATACTGTATTTACAGTAGGAGCCCCTGTATCAGTGTGAATGCTATGTACACTACATACTGTATTTACAGTAGGAGCCCCTGTATCAGTGTGAATGCTATGTACACTACATACTGTATTTACAGTAGGAGCCCCTGTATCAGTGTGAATGCTATGTACACTACATACTGTATTTACAGTAGGAGCCCCTGTATCAGTGTGAATGCTATGTACACTACATACTGTATTTACAGTAGGAGCCCCTGTATCAGTGTGAATGCTATGTACACTACATACTGTATTTACAGTAGGAGCCCCTGTATCAGTGTGAATGCTATGTACACTACATACTGTATTTACAGTAGGAGCCCCTGTATCAGTGTGAATGCTATGTACACTACATACTGTATTTACAGTAGGAGCCCCTGTATCAGTGTGAATGCTATTGAAGACATACAATTCCTTAGAACAATGTGGACTGCAAATGGGTTCAAGTTAACGTATTTAACAAAGATACAGTAGGTCTGTTATTTTACTTCTGGAAGCCATTGAACAAACTAGAACTGACTAACATTGGAATTGAGTTGATTCCAAGGCATTCAGACCTCGACACACCCTCTTTTACGCTACTGCTACTCTCTGTTTATCAATCACTTTATCCATGCCTACATGTACATATTGCCACAACTAGCCCGACTAACCGGTGGCTGTACATAACCTTGCTACTGTTACAGTCTCACTACTGTATATAGCCTCGCTACTGTTATAGCCTCATTACTGTATACAGCCTCTCTACTGTTATAGACTCGCTACTGTATATAGCCTCATTACTGTATTTAGCCTCATTACTGTATACAGCCTCACTACTGTATATAGCCTCATTACTGTATTTAGCCTCGCTACTGTATTTAGCCTTGCTACTGTATATAGCCTCTCTACTGTTATAGCCTCACTACTGTATATAGCCTCTCTACTGTATAGCCTCTCTACTGTATATAGCCTCGCTACTGTATATAGCCTCTCTACTCTTATAGCCTCTCTACCCTATATAGCCTCTCTACTGTTATAGCCTCGCTACTGTATATAGCCTCGCTACTGTATATAGCCTCTCTACCCTATATAGCCTCTCTACTGTTATAGCCTCGCTACTGTATATAGCCTCTCTACTGTATATAGTCTCACTACTGTTATTTTTCACTGTCTTTTTTACTGTTGTTTTTATTTCTTTACTTATCTATTGTTCACCTAATACCTTTTTTTTTTACTTAAAAAATGCACTATTGGTTAGAGCCTGTAAGTAAGCATTTCACTGTAAGGTCTACACCTGTTGTATTCCGCGCACGTGACAAATAAACTTTGATTTGAAGTTATATATTCTTCAAAGTTGTTTATTCCTCTCACCAACGCCAACACGTACACCGATACACGTGATACTAAAAATAGCAACAACAACAAAAATATTCTGACGCACGCTTGAACCCATAGCATTACCGCCCGCGCTTAGATTTACCATTGCGTTGAAATAGAGCCCTCTCTCTCTCTCTCTCTCTTTCATTCTCACTGGCATTAATCAAACTGGCCTGTCTTCAGGTCAGTGGAATGAAGGCTGTGTTCTCTCTTTCTCTCTCTCTCTCTCTCTCTCTCTCTCTCTCTCTTTCTTTCTCACTGGCATTAATCAAACTGGCCTGTCTTCAGGTCAGTGGAATGAAGGCTGTGTTCTCTCTTTCTCTCTCTCTCTCTCTCTCTCTCTCTTTCATTCTCACTGGCATTAATCAAACTGGCCTGTCTTCAGGTCAGTGGAATGAAGGCTGTGTTCTCTCTCTCTCTCTCTCTCTCTCTTTCATTCTCACTGGCATTAATCAAACTGGCCTGTCTTCAGGTCAGTGGAATGAAGGCTGTGTTCTCTCTCTCTCTCTCTCTCTCTTTCATTCTCACTGGCATTAATCAAACTGGCCTGTCTTCAGGTCAGTGGAATGAAGGCCGTGTTCTCTCTCTCTATTTGAAGAAATTACGGCAGCTATCAGGGCAGCTGAGTTTTCCTGACCTGATTGTAGCTGGCCTGTGAGCAAACATGGTCTCTTTTCATCTCTGTCTGTGTGACATAAACATGCTATCTATAACACCTCAGACTCTTTCCACAGGTGCGAGCATTCACACAAACGCACGTGTGGGTTCGCGTGCACATACACACACACACACACACACACACACACACACACACACACACACACACACACACACACACACACACACACACACACACACAAATGAAGGCACACCACCACAAGCCTGTGTTTGATATTAATTACGGCACGTCTGCAATTTTAATCATGCCATTATACCGTTAAATATGAACAAAATGAAAAATACTAACAAAAACAAATGAAGGTAATTAGGCTGGATCATGATTTTTTTATTAATTGCTAGCTACACAATCCCTGCTTCTCTCTCTTTCTAATCTATCTCCCCTGTCTTTTTAATCTAACTCCCCTGTCTTTTTAATCTATCTTCTCTGTCTTTCTAATCTATCTTCTCTCTTTCTCTCTTTTAAATCTATGGTCTCTCTCTTTCTAATCTATCTTCTCTCTCGTCTCTCTCTTTCTAATCTATCTTCTCTCTCGTCTCTCTCTTTCTAATCTTCTCTCTTTCTCTCTCTTTCTAATCTATCTTCTCTCTCGTCTCTCGTCTCTCTCTTTCTAATCTATCTTCTCTGTCTTTCTAATCTTCTCTCGTCTCTCTCTTTCTAATCTATCTTCTCTCTCGTCTCTCGTCTCTCTCTTTCTAATCTATCTTCTCTCTCTTTTTAATATATCTTCTGTATCTATGTTTCAAGTCATCAATAGCAGTCCATTCCAACAGTGTCACTCAGTGTGCTAGAGTATTGAGCCTGCTGGTTGGTTTATGTCTAAACCCAGCAGCGTTTGAACAGCATTACTGACTGTAGGTTAGGTCTTGGCAGGCCAGTTGTGTTTTCTGCTGACTGTAGGTTAGGTCAGGCTTTGGCAGGCCAGTTGTGTTTTCTGCTGACTGTAGGTTAGGTCAGGCTTTGGCAGGCCAGATGTGTTTTCTGCTGACTGTAGGTTAGGTCAGGCTTTGGCAGGCCAGTTGTGTTTTCTGCTGACTGTAGGTTAGGTCAGGCTTTGGCAGGCCAGTTGTGTTTTCCGCTGACTGTAGGTTAGGTCAGGCTTTGGCTGGCCAGTTGTGTTTTCTGCTGACTGTAGGCCAGGTCGGGTCTTGGCAGGCCAGTTGTGTTTTCTGCTGACTGTAGGCCAGGTCTTGGCAGGCCAGTTGTGTTTTCTGCTGACTGTAGGCCAGGTCTTGGCAGGCCAGTTGTGTTTCTGCTGACTGTAGGTTAGGTCAGGCTTTGGCAGGCCAGTTGTGTTTTCTGCTGACTGTAGGCCAGGTCTTGGCAGGCCAGTTGTGTTTTCTGCTGACTGTAGGCCAGGTCTTGGCAGGCCAGTTGTGTTTTCTGCTGACTGTAGGCCAGGTCTTGGCAGGCCAGTTGTGTTTTCTGCTGACTGTAGGCCAGGTCTTGGCAGGCCAGTTGTGTTTTCTGCTGACTGTAGGCCAGGTCTTGGCAGGCCAGTTGGTGTTTTCTGCTGACTGTAGGCCAGGTCTTGGCAGGCCAGTTGTGTTTTCTGCTGACTATAGGCCAGGTCTTGGCAGGCCAGTTGTGTTTTCTGCTGACTGCAGGCCAGGTCTTGGCAGGTCAGTTGTGTTTTCTGCTGATTTGTTTAGCTTGGCCAGCCATAGATAAATGTTGACAGACTCCAAGCTGGTAAACACAATACCTGCCATGTCCCAGGTGCAAAACATTAGTCAGAGTAAAGACAAAGATCAAGGCATCACACACTACATGACCAAAAGTATGTGGACGCCTGCTCGTTGAACATCTCATTCCAAAATCATGGGTATTAATATGGAGTCGGTCCCCCCCTTTGTTGCTATAACAGCATCCACTCTTCTGGAAAGGCTTTCCACTAGATGTTGGAACATTGCTGCGGGGACTTGCTTCCATTCAGCCACAAGAGTATTAGTGAGGTCAGGCACTGATTTTGGGCGATTAGGCCTGGCTCGCAGTCTGCGTTCCAATTCCAGATTCGTCCGTCGGACTGCCAGACGGTGAAGCGTGATTCATCACTCCAGAGAACACATTTAAACTGCTCCTGAGTCCAATGGCGGTGAGCTATACACCACTCCAGCCGATGCTTGGCGTTGCGCATGGTGATCTTAGGCTTGTGTTTGGCTGCTCGGCCATGGAAACCCATTTTATGAAGTTCCTGACTGACAGTTATTGTGCTGACGTTGCTTCCAGAGGCAGTTTGGAACTCGTAGTGAGATGTGCAACCGAGGACGGAGGGTTTTTACTCTCTATGCGCTGCTGCACTCGCTGTTCCCGTTCTGTGAGCTTGTTTGGCCTACCACTTTGCGGCTGAGCCGTTGTTGCTCCTAGATGTTTCCACTTCACAATAACAGCACTTACAGTTGACCGGGGCAGCTCTAGTAGGGCAGAAATGTAACAACCTGACTTGTTGGAAAGGTGGCATCCTATGACGGTGCCACTTTGAAAGTCACTGAGCTCTGGTCAGTAAGGCCATTCTAATGGCAATGTTTGTCTATGGAGATTGCATGGCTGTGTGCTCGGTTTTATAGACCTGTCAGCAACGGGTGTGGCTGAAATAGCCAAATCCACTAATTTGAAGGGGTGTCCACATACTTTTGTATATATAGTGTAAGTGCCCTCATACAGACAGTATAATCATTGCTTTTAAAACAGCATGGGTGTGAAAACGAGCTCCGGCATAAACCAATCTTAAGTCCCGTGAGAGTGGGTTGTTGTGGGTTTGCTTGCCCATTTAGTCTTGTCTGAGTAAGAGCCCTTTCACAAGAGTCTGTTACTCTATTGCACCACTGTGGTGGATTTGATAAATGTTTGGTTTCTGCTTCTGAAGAAGTCCATTAATGATTGGTTAAGTATCAAACCCTGGTGAAACCCACAGCCTTGTGTTGGGCCTACAGAGATACAGCCTTAAACCAGAGGTGACTCAATAAGGGCTTTCTTTCTAAAGGGGACAAGTATGTGTGTGTCACAGAGCTGTCTCTATCTCTGGTCTGTCTCTATCTCTGGTCTGTCTCTATCTCTAGTCTGTCTCTATCTCTGGTCTGTCTCTGGTGTGTCTCTGGTCTGTCTCTGGTCTTTCTCTATCTCTGGTCTTTCTCTTGTCTGTCTCTGTCTCTGGTCTGTCCCTGGTCTATCTCTGGTCTGTCTCTGTCTCTGGTCTGTCCCTGGTCTATCTCTGGTCTGTCTCTGTCTCTGGTCTGACTTTAGTCTGTCTCTGGTTTGTCTCTGTCTCTGGTCTTTCTCTTGTCTGTCTCTGGTCTGTCTCTGGTCTGTCTCTGGTCTGTCTCTGGTCTGTCTCTGGTCTGTCTCTGGTCTGTCTCTGGTCTGTCTCTGGTCTGTCTCTGTCTCTGGTCTGACTTTGGTCTGTCTCTGGTCTGTCTCTGGCCATTTTCGAACAGTCCCGTGTCTCCTGCCATGTCTAAAGACAAACAAACAAAAACAGACTGTCGGAGAATGAGTGCACAACTGGTAAATTGTCGCTTATAGATATGTCAGTCTGCCGGCAGAGACTTCTATGTCAGTAACGTTGAAGGCGTCTGGCTAGTATTACTTAGCCAGCTGGAAAGATGAAGTAAGAAGTGAACATTAAACGGAGCCTACCTCAACAGGAGCAAAAAAATAGGCTACTAAGTTCTCATAATAACTTTACTTTACAGAGAGCAGGCTACTGAGACAGACAGTGATGTGGCTTTCAGTGGTGAGGCTGAGGCTGCAATGCATTCAGGAGAAAGAAGAAGAGGAGTCCGTGGTTCCCAAACTTGGGGTCAGGGGCCCCCTGAGAAAATCTGTACGAGCCTTATCGAACAAGTAAAAAATAAATATGAACATCTCCACATGGCCTATCTTCCATATCGTCCGACATTAAAATGCAAACAACACAACTTTAAAAATGTCAGACGTTTTCATTTCGTCGCTGATGCTACGTGTCAGTGTGAATAATTTCTCATATCTCCCCCCTTTTCAGAGGTATGACATTACAACTGTATAGCTAATGGGCTAGGTGTTTTCAGATGGCCTGAGGTGAATGAAGCAGCCGAGGGGTTAATGATGGGTTGTTCTCCAAATAGCATTTCAAGGTAATGAGCTTCACACCCCCCCCCCTCTCTTCCAGAACCTCACTTAAACTCAAAGTTACAGCCTTGGGTGGGATGACCAGAGGGTTGAGCAAAGATATCCCTTCCTCTCTCATCTTCTCTGCTTAGGGTGGTGCAGGGAGGGTGGGATGACCAGAGGGTGGAGTGGAGATATCCCTTCCTCTCTCATCTTCTCTGCTGAGGGTGGAGCAGAGAGGGTGGGGTGACCAGAGGGTGGAGCGAAGATATCCCTTCCTCTCTCATCTTCTCTGCTTAGGGTGGAGCAGGGAGGGTGGGATGACCAGAGGGTGGAGTGGAGATATCCCTTCCTCTCTCATCTTCTCTGCTGAGGGTGGAGCAGAGAGGGTGGGGTGACCAGAGGGTGGAGCGAAGATATCCCTTCCTCTCTCATCTTCTCTGCTTAGGGTGGAGCAGAGAGGGTGGGATGACCAGAGGGTGGAGTGGAGATATCCCTTCCTCTCTCATCTTCTCTGCTTAGGGTGGAGCGGAGAGGGTGGGATGACCAGAGGGTAGAGCGGAGAGGGTGGAGTGACCAGAGGGTGGAGCGAAGATATCCCTTCCTCTCTCATCTTCTCTGCTTAGGGTGGAGCAGGGAGGGTGGGATGACCAGAGGGTGGAGCGAAGATATCCCTTCCTCTCTCATCTTCTCTGCTTAGGGTGGAGCAGAGAGGGTGGGATGACCAGAGGGTGGAGCAGAGAGGGTGGGATGACCAGAGGGTGGAGCGGAGAGGGTGGGGTGACCAGAGGGTGGAGCGAAGATATCCCTTCCTCTCTCATCTTCTCTATTGAGGGTGGAGCGGAGAGAGTGGGATGACCAGAGGGTCGAGGGAGAGATCATCTGCCCTGTAAAAGCCATTATTCACCGTGAATATGTCCTTCGTCCACTTAGAACCTAAAACAGAGAATGCTGTCATTAAAATTCCAAACATTCCTCCAAATATACCACATGAAAGGACAGGACACTGCTGACAGGACACTGCTGACAGGACACAGTGGCTGCTGGTTTTATGGTTTGGGACGTGCCATCCTTGAGAGGCCACATGTAATGGACCAATTCTGGTTTTAAAGGCAGTTTTACACAATACCACTGTAGACTTGACTTTCACTGTGGGGAAGATCAATATGATCCAATAGAAAATGGACCGAATGGACAGAATGTACGGTCAACTGGAGTTCAGATAACGGCTGCTTTTGAGTAGGAGGTTAGTGAGAATTGATTTCTGACATAACAGCACTCTACATTCAGCATCTCCTGAAGACTCACACAATGAATGATTGCCTACACACCTGGGTCCCTTAGTCCCTTTCCTTAATGGTAGTGTTAAACTTAGTCTACTCCCTTTCTTTCTTCTGTGATAGACAGGTACTCACCGTAGATGTCAGTAGTTCACAGGGGCGTCTCCCTTTTGTATAAGGCAGCGCTGGTGGGCCCTTCAAACTGCAGCTTGATGGCCTGTTTCAGGTTGAGCTGGGGGTCCGTGGTCGTCATGACCACCGTGCAGGCAGTAGATAAGGCACTACTGGACTTTATAGACATCTTCTGGTTCTCCTCCCGTGTCTCTCTCTGGGCTGGGCTCTGGAGCTCATAGGGGTAGCCCATAGGGAGACAGTTCCTGTTTTTGGGGCCATCTTGTCCAGGCGTCACCCCTAGAGAAGCCATGACGGAGTTCCACCTCCCCCCTTCGTACTGAGACCTCTCCTCCTGGATCAGGCTGGGGGGTTTGTGTTTACTGGGATAGTCGAACCCTATTGGGTAGCCTTTGCAAGGCTGTTCAGAGTCATGTACCGTGGCCGTGACTGTGCAGAGGGTGGATGGAGGAGGGCTGGCCTTAGGGCATTGGGCCCTGCGGCTGCTGCTGTGCAGGCTGCCATGGGCGGAGTCTGGCGGAGGCAGGGTGGAATGGCGAAATCGGCTGCGGGGGAGGGAGTGCTGCTGGATCTGCTGGGTGAAAGACAGGTTGTCAGCGGGGACGGTCTGCACCGTGGCCAGGGAGTGGGCTGTGGAGGAGGATGTCTGGGAGCTCTGGATGGAGTGGAAGTGCTCGGCTGTGGAGCCTGGGGAGCAGGAGGCCGAGGCTGAGGAGGTGGAGGCGCTAGCCTCGTTACTCTCTGAGCAGGTTGAGTACAGGCTCTTCACAGTGGATGACTTGGGCGACCGGGTGTTCGATTGGGGCACAAGGCCTGAGTACGGTTTGGCTCCGTAGCGCTCCAGCATCCTGACGATAGTGAAGTGGCCCCTCTTCCCGGCCACCTTGACAGGGCTGCGGCCGTACTTGTCTATGTGGTCTGGGTTGGCCCCTCCCTCCAGCAGCATAGCCACGATGTTGGCGTGGCCCTCCTGAGCCGCGATGCTCAGGGCCGTGGCCCCCTGCTGGCGGCAGGCCAGATCCACGTTGACCCCCCTGACCTCCAGGAGCAGACGACCAGGCGCCACATGACCCCGCCAGGCTACAGAGTGCAGGGGGGTTCGTCCTTCCCCATCCTGGGCATTAGGGTCTGCCCCATGGCTGACCAGCAGCCCCACCGCCTCCAGGTTGCCCTGCCAGGTGGCCACGTGCAGCGCCGTACGCCCCTCCACGTCCCGGGACTCCAAGGGCACGCCCCCTTTCTCTATGAGGAGGGCAGCCATGTCCAGATGTCCCTCCAGAACCAGGAGGTAGAGCAGTGGACGGCCCTCAGCGTCCCGTACATCCGTGTCCGTGCCCCGCCTCATCAGTAGCTCCACCACCTCAGCGTGGCCCTCCAGGGCGGCGGCGCTCAGTGCAGAGTGGCCGTCGTAGGCCCGGTGGTCGATGGGTGTTCGGTGGTCCAGCAGCAGCCTCACTGTGCCACAGTGGCCCTCCTGCGCTGCCAAGATGAGGGGCGTCCGTCCCTCGATGTCCATCTCTCCGACACGAGCCATGCTCCCACTCTCCGTCAGGATGGCACAGATCCCCCGGTGGCCCTCGCAGGCGGCGGCGTGCAGCGGGGTCCAGCCCAGATCATCTTTATGGTTCTCATCCAGCCCTCGGTCCAGGAGAGCTCTGACCACCTCCACGCTGCCCTGTGCTGCTGCCAGGCTCAGAGCTGTACGACCCTCCCCATCGATGCTATCCACCGTAGCGCCCCAGAACAGCACCCTGCCCACTGTCTTAGTATGTCCCATGGCGGCAGCCGCCAACAGTGGGGTGACAGCAGCAGAAGTGGAGGCGGCATGTGGCCCGGCACTTTCGTCTACGTCAGCCCCAGCCTCTAACAACAGTTCTACCACCTCCTCATGACCTTCATACGCCGCCAGCAGCAAAGGGGTCATCCCATTCCGGTCCCTATGCCCCGGGTCAGCCCCTCTCTCCAACAGCAGGCTGGCCACGTCTCCATAACCTTTGACCCCAGCTGCTGTGCGCACACAGAGGGCAGCCACGGACAAGGCAGTACGTCCGTCTCCATCGGCCAAGTCGACCTCCGCACCGTGGTCTAGCAGGATCTCTACTGCCTCCCTGTGTCCCATGTAGGCGGCAGCGATCAGCGGCGTGCGGCCCTCCCGGTCTGCCTTGTCCACCTGCGCCCTGTAGTCCAGCAGCGTGAGGAGGATCTTCTCATGACCCCCCCAGGCTGCCGCCCTCAGCGCCGACCGGCCCTCCGCATCACACCCGTCCACGTCCGCCCCCGCATCTAGCAGCAGGTGCACTGCCTCAGTGTGACCCCCCCAGGCCGCTGACCGTAAGGCTGTCCAGCCCTCGCTGTCCGCGTGTTCCACCATCCTCATGGCGGTCTCCGGCTGCTGACCCCTGGCCCAGTCCAGCAGCATCGCCAGCACCTTAACATGGCCCTGCCTGGCAGACAGCGTCAGGGGTGTCTGGCCCTGGTGGTCACTGATCAGAGGGTCAGCCCCTCGGGACAGGAGCAGGACGGCCACGTCGGCTGAGCCTGTGTGGGCCGCTCTGGCCAGCAGGGTGTGTCCATCTGTGGGATCGGTCCAGTTCACACTGACCCCGCTGTCCAAGAGCACCCTCACTGAGTCCTGCCTCTCCAGCACCCGCCGGATGATGGTCCCCCCTTGTCCTGCACAGTGTACCCGTGTGCTTGGGCCTCTGTCTGGGGTGCAGGAGGGAGGGAACACCCCACTCTTCATCAGCAGCTGGAGGACCTCCTGTCTGACCAGGACAGGGGGCGGAGAGGCAGGGGAAGAGGGGTATGAGGAGCTAGCCAGAGGGGGCACATCTACCCACAACAACCATAGGGCCAGGAGGGCAGGGTTGTCCTTGTGCATGCCTGAGCTGATCAGGTGCGAGCCCATCTGACAGGTGTCCTCTGTGTTAAGGTGTGGGGCGCGCAGGGAGAGAGCCATGGCCAGCATGGTGTGTCCCTCAGACACACTACACAGATACTTCTGAGTGCAGTACTTCACGTCCGTCAGCCACTCTGCAAAACTAGCATGGAACAGAAGCTTGCTGCCTCCCGGCCCGTCAATGAGCAGCGTAGACAGAGCCTTTAGCCTGCTCTGGAAGTCCAGAGGGCTAAGGGACATGTCCTGGGTCCAGGTGGCAGTGTAGATCTCCTGGGTGGTGAAGGGCCTAGGGGAGGCCAAGAGGGCGTTGAGGAGGGGCCTGACCTCAAGGAACAGGCACCTGGGGAAGAGTCTCTGGCAGAGCCACAGGTAGAGGCCGTTGAGGGTCCCGGGGATGTCTCGGATCTCCCGGAGACCCACCAAGGCCCCCGCCACACCGTCTAGCACCTGCTCCAGAAACAGGAAGCAGCCGCCACTCTTGATGTGCAGCAGGTTGAGCATGTCGGCTGTCTCGGGGGTCAGCTGACGGCGGAGCGCCCCTTCCTGGTCCAGCCTCCGCAAGATGTACTGCTGCACATCACGCACTGGCGCCGGCTTCCGCAGGTCATCCAGACACAGCTTACGGAAACCTGGAGGAGAGAGAGAGAGAGTGAGAGAGAGAGAGACAGAAAGAGAGAGAGGAGAGAGAGACTTATTGAAACTCAGATTATTTTTCTGTTTTATGAAGAGGTATTGGACTTCCCTGGAAAGACAGATGTATAACGTGTATGGGGTTTGACATTGAACTGCTGTCAGGCCAGAGGTTTAAGAGTCGGAAGTCGGAAGTTGACATACACCGTAGCCAAATACATTTAAACTCAGCTTTTCACTATTGCTGACATTTAATCCCAGTAAAATGCCCTGTTTTAGGTCAGTTAGGATCACCACTTTATTTTAAGAATGTGAAATGTCAGAATAATAGTAGAGAGAATGATTTATTTCAGCTTTTATTTCTTTCATCACATTCCCAGTGGGTCAGAAGTTTACAAACAATCAATTAGTATTTGGTAGCATTGCCTATAAATTGTTTAACTTGGGTCAAACGTTTAGGGTAGCCTTCCACAAGCTTCCCACAATAAGCTGGGTGAATTTTGGCCCATTCCTCCTGACAGAGCTGGTGTAACTGAGTCAGGTTTGTAGAACTCCTTGCTCGCACACGCTTTTTCAGTTCTGCCCACAAATTTTCTGTAGGATTGAGGTCAGGGCTTTGTGATGGTCACTCCAATACCTTGACTTTGTTGTCCTTAACCTCACTAGTGTACGTGTACACCAAATTCAAAAACAGAAATACTTATTATAAAAATTCAGAAAACATACAAGTGTTATACATAGTTTTAAAGATTAACTTCTTGTGAATCCAACCACGGTGTCAGATTTCAAAAAGGCTTTACAGCGAAAGCATACCATGCAATTATTTGAGAACATCGCCCAGCAGACAAATCATTACAAACAGTAACCAGCCAAGTAGAAGAGTTACACAAGTCAGAAATAGAGATAAAATTAATCACTTACCTTTGATGATCTTCATATGGTTGCACTCAGAAGACATTCATTTACTCAATAAATGTTCATTTTGTTTGATAAAGTCTCTCTATATCCAAAAACCTCAGTTTTGTTTGCACGTTTTCTTCAGTAATCCACAGGCTCAAACGCAATCACAACAGGCAGACAAAATATACAAATTGTATCGGTAAAGTTCATAGAAACATGTCAAACGATGTTTATATTCAAACATCAGGTTGTTTTTAGCCTAAATAATTGATCATATTTCAACCGGACAATAACGTCGTCAATATAAAAGGTAAACAAGAAAGGCGCGCTCTCGGGATTGCGCATGAAAAAGCTCTGTGACACTTTAGGGTCCAGTCATTCAGACTGGTCTTACTCCCTCATTTTTCAGAATACAAGCCTGAAACAATTTCTAAAGACTGTTGACATCTAGTGGAAGGCATAGGAGCTGCAATTTCCTATGCCTTCCACTAGATGTCAACAGTCTTTAGAAATTCGTAAGTCAATGGATACTGTAATGGCATTGAATAGAAAACTACAAAAGTAAAAAAATCCTACTTCCTGGATGGATTTTTCTCAGGTTTTCGCCTGCCAAATCAGTTCTGTTATACTCACAGACATTGTTTTAACAGTTTTGGAAAATGTAGAGTGTTTTCTATCAAACTCTACCAATATATGCATATCCTAGCTTCTGGGCCTGGGTAGCAGGCAGTTTAATTTGGGCACGCTTTTCATCCAAAATTACAAATGCTGCCCCCTACCCTAGTGAAGTTAAGCTATTTTACCACAACTTTGGAAGTATGCTTGGGTCATTGTCTATTTGGAAGACCCATTTGCGACCAAGCTTTAACTTCCTGACTGATGTCTTGAGATGTTGCTTCAATATATCCACATAATTTTCCCTCCTCATGATGCCATCTATTTTGTGAAGTGCACCAGTCCCTCCTGCAGCAAAGCACCCCCACAACATGATGCTGTCAGCCCCGTGCTTCACGGTTGGGAAGGTGTTCTTTGGCTTGCAAGACTCCCTCCTTTTCCCTCCAAACATAACAATGGTCATTATGGCCAAACAGTTCTATTTTTGTTTCATCAGACCAGAGGACATTTCTCCAAAAAGTACGATCTTTGCTGAGCGGCCTTTCAGGTTATGTCGATATAGGACTCGTTTTACAGTGGAAAAAGATACCTTTGTACCTGTTTCCTCCAGCATCTTCACAAGGTCGTTTGCTGTTGTTCTCGGATTGATTTGCACTTTCCACACCAAACTACGTTCATCTCTAGGAGACAGAACGAGTCTCCTTCCTGAGCGGTATGATGGCTGCCTGGTCCCATGGTGTTTATACTTGCGTACTATTGTTTGTACAGATGAACGTGGTACCTTCAGGCGTTTGGAAATTGCTCCCAAGGATGAACCAGACTTCTGGTCTACAATTTGTTTTCTGAGGTCTTGGCTGATTTCTTTTGATTTTCCCATGATGTCAAGCAAAGAGGCACTGAGTTTCAAGGTAGGCCTTGAAATACATCCACAGGTACACCTCCAATTGACTCAAATGATGTCAACTAGCCTATCAGAAGCTTCTAAAGCCATGACCTCATTTTTTGAAATTTTCCAAGCTGTTGGGGCTATGGGTTAGCAATGAACCCCGAGACGGGATTGCTAGCAAGGCTGGAAATTCAAAACATCAAAAATCTAATAATTTCAATTTCTCAAACAATCAACTAATTTACACCATTTAAAAGATAAACATCTCCTTAATCTAACCACATTGTTCGATTTTCGAAGAGGCTTTACGGCAAAAGCATAAAGTTAGATTATGTTAGGACAGTACATAGCCACAAAAGTACAAACATCCATTTTCAATTCAAGGTCAGGCGTCACCAAAAGCAGAAACCAGCTAAAATTATGCACCAACCTTTGACAATCTCCATCAGATGACACTCCTAGGACATTATGTTATACAATACATGCATTTTTTGTTCCATCAAGTTCATATTCATATCCAAAAACAGCATTTTACAGTAGCGGTGAAATTCAGATTTTTTTCTTCTCTGAAATGCTTCCGGTGAACAACGTTACAATTTACAAAATTACTATTCGAAAACATTGGTAAATTATAATATTGTCATTCAAATAATTATAGTTTAACATTTTGTAAATGCTACTGTATTGCCAGATTTCAAAATAACTTTACTGGGAAATCACAAGTTGCAATAAACCGGGTGCTGTGCTAAGAACAATAGGCTAGGCTATATAGGTTAGCATCATCTTGTAACCATGTAATATCAATAATACTATTGTCAATAATCCCTTACCTTTGATTATCTTCATCCATTGGCACTTCCAGGAATCCCAGGACCACAACAAATGTGGTTTCTTTTGACAAAGTTCATAATTGATGTCCAAATAACTCCAAGTTGTTCCATGTTGTTAGCGCTTCGGTGGCTACTAAAAAGTAGCGCGGGGGGGTGTGAAGTCACGGCAAAAAGTTAAAAAAGTTTAAAAAAATAATCTATTTACGTTCGTTCAAACATGTCAAACGTTGTTTAGCATCAATCTTTAGAGCCATTTTTAACGTGAAACATCAGTAATGTTTCAACCCGACCTAGAAAAACGTTTTTGAAAAATGTCTCGCATCTCATGATTGCGCAGGTGCAGGCAATAATGGAAGTGACGACATCCCAGGGACGTCAACTTCCCTGCATTCTAATTTGGTCTCTGTTAATCATAGACGCTTCAGACAACTTTATAAAGATCGCTGACATCTAGTGGAAGCCGTAGGAGTTGCGAAATGAATCCTTTCTGACTGTGGTATCTATAAAACAATGACTCAAAAACAATAGTACAGCCACAAAATTCTTTTTTTCTCTCAGGTTTTCTCAGGTTTTTGCCTGCCATATGAGTTTTGTTATACTTACAGACACCATTCAAACAGTTAGAAAATTCAGAGTGTTTTCTATCCAAATCTGGTAATAATATGCATATCCTAGCTTCTGAGTTGGTGTAGGTGGCAGTTAAAAATGGGCACATATTTTTTTCAAATTTCTCAATACTGCCCCCTAGCCCCAACAGGCACAGTCAACTTAGTGTATGTAAACTTCTGTGAAGCATTTATTTGGGTTGCAATCTGAGGTGCAGTTAACTCTAATGAACTTGTTCTCTGCAGCAGAGGTAACTATGGGTTTTCCTTTCCTGTGGCAGTCCTCATGAGAGTCAGTTTCATCATAGCGCTTTCAAAGTTCTTATAATTTTCCAGATTGACTGACCTTCATGTCTTAAAGTAATGATGGACTGTCATTTCTCTTTGCTTATTTGAGCTGTTCTTGTCATAATATGGACTTAGCCATATTTGGTAAAAGACCATCTTCTGTATACCACCCCTACCTTGTCACAACACAACTGATTGTCTCAAAGGCATTAAGAAGGAATGAAATCCCACAAATGAACTTTTAACAAGGCACACCTGTTAATTGAAATGCATTCCAGATGACTACCTCATGAAGCTGGTTGAGAGAATGCTAGCTAGAAAATGAACTATAATCCCAATCGGTAGATTAACATTAGTAGCAGATTAGCCACTCGTCGGCAGATCCTCACAAGGCGCCCGGATCTCCTTCCACAAAATCTTTTCCGTCTTTTTCTCCTGCGAATGACGGGGACGAGGGCTTGTTCAGGTATCTGGAGTAAATCCCTCTCGTCCGACTCATTAAAGAGAAATTATTCATACAATTCAAGGTAAGTAATCGCTGTTCTGATGTCCAGAAGCTCTTTTCAGTCACAAGAGACAGTAGCAGAAACATTATGTACAAAATGAGTTACAAACAAAAAAAAAAAAAATTTTTTAAATGGCACGGTTGCTTAAGAGCCCATAAAACGGCAGCCATTTTTCATGGTGTTGAGCAGAATTGTGTTGGTGTCAGAGCGCTACTGTATTTAACAGTGTTGAGCAGGATTGTGTTGGTGTCAGAGCGCTACTGTATTTAACAGTGTTGAGCAGGATTGTGTTGTTGTCAGAGCGCTACTGTATTTAACAGTGTTGAGCAGAATTGTGTTGGTGTCAGAGCGCTACTGTATTTAACAGTGTTGAGCAGGATTGTGTTGTTGTCAGAGCGCTACTGTATTTAACAGTGTTGAGCAGGATTGTGTTGGTGTCAGAGCGCTACTGTATTTAACAGTGTTGAGCAGGATTGTGTTGGTGTCAGAGCGCTACTGTATTTAACAGTGTTGAGCAGGATTGTGTTGGTGTCAGAGCGCTACTGTATTTAACGGTGTTGAGCAGGATTGTGTTGGTGTCAGAGCGCTACTGTATTTAACAGTGTTGAGCAGGATTGTGTTGGTGTCAGAGCGCTACTGTATTTAACGGTGTTGAGCAGGATTGTGTTGGTGTCAGAGCACAACTGTATTAAATGGTGTTGTGCAGGATTGTGTTGGTGTCAGAGCGCTACTGTATTAAATGGTGTTGAGCAGGATTGTGTTGGTGTCAGAGCTCTACTGTATTTAACAGTGTTGAGCAGGATTATATCAGAGCTCTACTGTATTAAATGGTGTTGAGCAGGATTGTATCAGAGATCTACTGTATTAAATGGTGTTGAGCAGGATTGTATCAGAGATCTACTGTATTAAATGGTGTTGAGCAGGATTGTGTTGGTGTCAGAGCGCTGCTGTATTTAACAGTGTTGAGCAGGATTGTGTTGTTTCAGAGGGCTACAGTATTAAATGGTGTTGAGCAGGATTGTGATGTTTCAGAGGGCTACAGTATTTAGTGGTGGTGAGCAGGATTGTGTTGGAAATACAGTCTCTCTCTCTCCTCTCCAGAACGGACGTCTTCAGATGTCACCCACCCTGTGATAATGAGAGTGTGGGGTATCTGTGCTTTGTTAAAAACTAATGTAGTGCTGTGTGGGCAGTAAGAACTGGCATTCAGCATGCCTGACAAGGACAGGAATACAATGGTTGGTCCCCTCGCTGCTTTGTTCCTGATCACGCCACAGTTGATTACAATTTGCATTTTCTAACACTACCCACATTCTAATGACATTCAAATGTATTTTTGTTTTGTTGACCTTTTGTAGAAAAGCCTGACTTGAGATATCGTCCATGCTATAGGCTTGTAAAAAAGCCTGACTTGAGATATTGTCCATGCTATAGGCTTGTAGAAAAGCCTGACTTGAGATATTGTCCATGCTATAGGCTTGTAGAAAAGCCTGACTTGAGATATTGTCCATGCTATAGGCTTGTCGAAAAGCCTGACTTGAGATATTGTCCATGCTATAGGCTTGTAGAAAAGCCTGATGTTATATGCTTGGGGCGGCAGGTACTCTAGTGGTTAGAGCGTTTGGGCCAGTAACCGAAAGGTTGCTGGATCGAAGCCCCAAGCTGACATGGTACAAATCTGTCATTCTTCCCCCGAGCAAGGCAGTTAACCCACTGTTCACCGGGCGCTAAAGACGTGGATTCTGATTAAAGCAGCCCACCGCACCTCTCTGATTCAGAGGGCATTCAGTTGAAGGCATTCAGTTGTACAACTGAAAAGCCTAGCAGAAATGCCTGATTTGAGATATTGTCCATGTTGAAAACACATAGACTCTGTCAGCTGATGAGCTTATTAAGGGCACTACAGCTGTTCTAATCACGTTTACAGTAAACAACCATGTTAGGATGTGTATTGGCAAGAATGGTGGCAGACAACTTTGTTTCATGTTTACAAAAGCTAGTAAAATACTAATTCAACCGGTCTGGGTAGCAGCCTGAGGTGGTGCTTTCAAACACAAGCCAACTCACTCCATATTCAGTACCAGTCAAAAGTTTGGACACACCTACTCATTCAAGGGTTTTACTTAATTTTTTAAAACTATTTTCTACATTGTAGAATAATAGAAACGAAAACTTCGGAATGACACATATGGAATCAAGTAGTAACCTTGTTAAAAGTGCATCTGTGTAATGTCTTTCCATCTTAATGTAACTGAGTCAATCAGTTTACATTTACAGTCACTTAGCCTGTTGAGGCCAGGGGGCAGGATCTTATCCCGGTATTGGGATTCATTGTCATGTGACCATGGCGGGGAATTCAAAACTGCAAGAGTAATCATTTCAAATAATCAAATAATCAACTATTTTCCTCCATTTGAAAGATATATATCCTAAATCTAACCACGCTGTCCGATTTTCAGAGGCTTTACGGAGAATGCATAAAGTTAGGTTATGTGAGGAGAGTACATTGACAATAGCTGCGTGTAATGTTTAGCCAATTCAAAGAAGGGCATCAACAGACAGAAAACTAGCTAGAATTATGCACTTACCTTTGACAATCTGCATCAGATGACACTCATAGGACATTATGTTAGACAATACATGCATTTTTAGTTCCATCAAGTTCATATTTATATCCAAAAACAGCATTTACAGTCGCGGTGAAATTCAGAATTTTTTTCGGCTCGAATGCTCCCAGTGAATCCAGCATTACAAATCACGGAATTACTATTCAAAAACATTGGTAAATTATAATATTGTCATTCAAAGAATAATATATTATCATCTCGTAATTGCTACCGAATGGCCAGATCTCAAAATAACTTTACTGGGAAATCACATTTTGCTATAAACTGGGTACTATGCTAACAACATAAGCTAAGCTATAAGCTAAGCTAAGCTAAGCTATACCGTTAGCATTAGCATCATCTAATATCGATAATAACATTCTAAATATCCCCTTACCTTTGATTATCTCCATCAGAAGGCGCTGCCAGGGATCCCAGGTCCAGAAGAAATGTGGTTTCTTTTGACAAAGTTCATAATTTATGTCCAAATAGTTAGCGTTCAGTAGGCTCCCACAAAATGAGGTGGGCAGTGTAAAGTCACGCCGAAAAGCTAAAAAAAACCTAGTAAATAATCTATTTATGTTTGTTCAAACATGTCAAACGTTGTTTAGCATTAATCTTTTGGTCCATTTTTAACGTGAAACATCAGTAAACATCAGTAATATTTTCACACAACCTATCAAGTGTCTAGAATAAACGATTATGACAAAGACACTCTTCTCAGATTTATGCGCAGGCGCAAAAAATGAAGTGATGACGTGTCAACTTGTAAGCATTCTAATTCGGTCTGTATTCATCACAGATGCTTCCAACAACTTTCTAAAGATCGTTGACATCTAGTGGAAGCAGTAGGAGTTGCGAACTGAATCCTTTCTCACTATGGTATCTATAAAACAATGACACTAAATAGTACAGTCACAAAATTCTCATTTTTTTAAATCTATTTTTCACAGGTTTTTGCCTGCAATATGAGTTTTGTTATACTTACAGACACCATTCAAACTGTTTTAGAAAATTCAGAGTGTTTTCTATCCAAACCTGAACAATAATATGCATATTCTAGCTTCTGAGTTGGTGTAGGAGGCAGTTAAAAATGCGCACATATTTTTTTCCAAAATTCTCAATACTGCCCCCTGGCCTCAACAGGCTAATTAGCAGACGCTCTTATCCAGAGCGACTTACAGTAGAGTGCATACATTTTATTACATTTTAAATACTGGTCCCCCGCGGGAATCGAACCCAGAACCCTGGCGTTGCAAGCGCAATGCTCTACCAACTGAGCTACAGTGGTAGACGTGGTATACAGAAGATAGCACTATTTAGTATAAGACCAAGTCCATATTATGGCAAGAACAGCTCAAATAAGCAAAGAGAAATGACCTTCCATTATTACTTTAAGACATGAAGGTCAGTCAATGCGGAACATTTCAGGAACTTTGAAAGTTTCTTCAAGTGCAGTCGCAAAAAAACCATCAAGCGCTATGATGAAACTGGCTCTCATGAGGATCGCCACAGGAAAGGAAGACCCAGAGTTCCCTCTGCTGCAGAGGATAAGTTCATTAGAGTTACCAGCCTCAGAAATTGCAGCCCAAATAAATACTTCACAAAGTTCAAGTAATAGACACATCAACTGTTCAGAGGAGACTGCGTGAATCGGCCTTCATGAACGAATTGCTGCAAAGAAACCACTATTAAAGGACACCAATAAGAAGAAGAGACTTGCTTAGGCCAAGAGATTTTTGGTTCCAACCACCATGTCTTTGTGAGACGCAGAGTAGGTGAATGGATGATCTCTGCATGTGTAGTTCCCACCGTGAAGCATGAAGGTGTGATGGTGTGGGGGTGCTTTGCTGGAGACACTGTCTGTGATTTATTTAGAATTCAAGGCACACTTAGTGGGACAATCATTTGTTTTTCAACAGGACAATGAGCCAACACATGTCCATATATGGAAACTCCTTCAAGACTGTTGGAAAAGCATTCCAGGTGAAGCTGGTTGAGAGAATGCCAAGAATGTGCAAAGCTATCATCAGCTTTGGCTACTTTGAAGAATCTCAAATGTAAAATCTATTTTGATTGGTTCAACACTTGAGAGGAATATTTACATTTATTGCTTGCTGTTTGGGGTTTTAGGCTGGGTTTCTGTACAGCTCTTTGTGACAACAGCTGATGTAAGAAGGGCTTTATAAATAAATTTGATTGATATTTGTGTAGAACATACAAAGGAAGACCTGAGACAGTCCACACATACCTGAGAACATCTTACACACAGCCTTGTTCTGTCTGCGTACAGAGCAGACCAGGAGCAGCCAGCTGGGGAAGAGGTGCTGGTGGCTGGACAGGAGCTCTGAGATAGAGCTGTTCCTCCCTGGAGCCCCAGCACTGCAGGACCCCTCACCAGCCCCATACTCACACCCCGAGTCCAGGGAGTCCACAACCAGAAACAAGGGCTGCCCTGGGGGAGGGAGGCCCAGCAAAGGCAATAACACTGCCCTGGAGAGAGAGAGAGAGAGAGAGAGAGAGAGGAATGTAGCTGGTATTTCATCACACTGGTAAATTAACAGATCAGACCTTCATTTTACCTTTATTTAACTAGGCAAATCAGTTAAGATCAAATTCTTATTTACAATGGCAGCCTAGCAACAGCAGGTTAACTGCCTTGTTCAGGGGCAGAACGACAGATATTTAACTTGTCAGCTCAGGGATTTGATCTAGCAACCTTTCGGTTACTGGCCCTACACTCTAACCACTTTGGCTACCTGCCACCCCCACACTCTAACCACTAGGCTACCTGCCACCCCTACACTCTAACCACCAGGCTACCTGCCACCCCCACACTCTAACCACCAGGCTACCTGCCACCCCCACACTCTAACCACTAGGCTACCTGCCGCCCCTACACTCTAACCACTAGGCTACCTGCCACCCCCACACTCTAACCACTTTGGCTACCTGCCACCCCCACACTCTAACCACTTTGGCTACCTGCCACCCCCACACTCTAACCACTAGGCTACCTGCCACCCCTACACTCTAACCACCAGGCTACCTGCCACCCCCACACTCTAACCACCAGGCTACCTGCCACCCCCACACTCTAACCACTAGGCTACCTGCCACCCCTACACTCTAACCACCAGGCTACCTGCCACCCCCACACTCTAACCACCAGAATACCTGCCACCCCCACACTCTAACCACTAGGCTACCTGCCGCCCCTACACTCTAACCACCAGGCTACCTGCCACCCCCACACTCTAACCACCAGGCTACCTGCCACCCCCACACTCTAACCACTTTGGCTACCTGCCACCCCCACACTCTAACCACCAGGCTACCTGCCACCCCCACACTCTAACCACCAGGCTACCTGCCACCCCCACACTCTAACCACTAGGCTACCTGCCGCCCCTACACTCTAACCACCAGGCTACCTTCCGCCCCATACACTCTAACCACTAGGCTACCTGCCGCCCCTACACTCTAACCACTAGGCTACCTGCCGCCCCATACACTCTAACCACCAGGCTACCTTCCGCCCCATACACTCTAACCACTAGGCTACCTGCCTCCCCTACACTCTAACCACTAGGCTGCCTGCCTCTACACTCTAACCACTAGGCTACCTGCCGCCTCTACACTCTAACCACTAGGCTACCTGCCGCCCCTACACTCTAACCACTAGGCTACCTGCCGCCCCTCCACTCTAACCACTAGGCTACCTGCCGCCCCTACACTCTAACCACTAGGCTACCTGCCGTCCCTACACTCTAACCACTAGGCTACCTGCCGCCCCTACACTCTAACCACTAGGCTACCTGCCGCCCCTACACTCTAACCACTAGGCTACCTGCCGCCCCTACACTCTAACCACTAGGCTACCTGCCGCCCCTACACTCTAACCACTAGGCTACCTGCCGCCCCTACACTCTAACCACTAGGCTACCTGCCGCCCCTACACTCTAACCACTAGGCTACCTTCCGTCCCTACACTCTAACCACTAGGCTACCTGCCGCCCCTACACTCTAACCACTAGGCTACCTGCCGCCCCTACACTCTAACCACTAGACTACCTGCCACCCCTACACTCTAACCACTAGGCTACCTGCCGCACCTACACTCTAACCACTAGGCTACCTGCCGCCCCTCCACTCTAACCACTAGGCTACCTGCCGCCCTTACACTCTAACCACTAGGCTACCTGCCGCCTCTACACTCTAACCACTAGGCTATCGTCCATCTCTACACTCTAACCACTAGGCTACCTTCCGCCCCTCCACTCTAACCACTAGGCTACCTGCCGCCCCTACACTCTAACCACTAGGCTACCTGCCTCCCCTACACTCTAACCACTAGGCTACCTGCCTCCCCTACACTCTAACCACTAGGCTACCTGCCGCCCCTACACTCTAACCACTAGGCTACCTGCCGCCTCTACACTCTAACCACTAGGCTACCTGCCTCCCCTACACTCTAACCACTAGGCTACCTGCCGTCCCTACACTCTAACCACTAGGCTACCTGCCGCCCCTACACTCTAACCACTAGGCTATCGTCCATCTCTACACTCTAACCACTAGGCTACCTTCCGCCCCAAACAGCTGTAGTAATATACATAATTGCATCATTCAGTGACTGAACTGTCTGAACATGAATGTCCATAGTTGTAGCTACTGCAATGAAACATAGTGAAAGCTGGTGTCATAAAGGTAGAACAGAACTGTGGTATCAATGGTGGGGTTTTTCCTGAGGAAACAGCTTCTACATTCACCGGGGCTATGGGTGTTACATCTGTCCTGCTCAGGCAAGCCTTTCAGCCCCACTCGCCCTGGTTCAACTCCCTCACCCAGTCTCACTCCCTAACCCTGTCTCCCTAGGCCAGGGTAGAGTGATCCAGTGACTCAGGTCTAAAGAAGCTCTGGGATTTCCTGTACCGCCCTGGGCACACACACACACACACACACACACACACACACACACAGACAGACAGACAGACAGGACTGTCGTCTCTGCCAGCCCTCTTACAGCCTTCTTATCAAAAGCCCTGTTCTACAGCATTAGATTTACTAACTATAGCATAGTAACAACAAGACACAGTAGATTTCCTAACTATAGCATAGTAACAACAAGACACAGTAGATTTAGATGTACTAACTATAGCATAGTAACAACAAGACACAGTAGATTTACTAACTATAGCATAGTAACAACAAGACACAGCAGATTTACTAACTATAGCATAGTAACAACAAGACACAGTAGATTTACTAACTATAGCATAGTAACAACAAGACACAGTAGATTTACTAACTATAGCATAGTAACAACAAGACACAGTAGATTTACTAACTATAGCATAGTAACAACAAGACACAGTAGATTCACTAACTATAGCATAGTAACAACAAGACACAGTAGATTCACTAACTATAGCATAGTAACAACAAGACACAGTAGATTTACTAACTATAGCATAGTAACAACAAGACACAGTAGATTTACTAACTATAGCATAGTAACAACAAGACACAGTAGATTCACTAACTATAGCATAGTAACAACAAGACACAGTAGATTCACTAACTATAGCATAGTAACAACAAGACACAGTAGATTTACTAACTATAGCATAGTAACAACAAGACACAGTAGATGTACTAACTATAGCATAGTAACAACAAGACACAGTAGATGTACTAACTAAAGCATAGTAACAGGACACCTCTAGGCTTCTATAGAGTCCTCTGGGACGGGAGGGTGGCTTCACACAACACCTAGGCCATGTAACAACCACGCAGTGTATGTGTGTACTGTGTGTGTGCGTGTGCGTGTGTGTGCGTGCATGCGTGCGTGTGTGCGACATAATGAGGGCGATGACACGATGGTGCTGTATTTTGTTTTAACACCGTCTCTCACACCTGGTAGTACAGTACAACACGCTGCAGCAGACGTAGAAACCTAACGGAGTGATAAATGTGACACATTTAAACGTTTTGTAACGACACATATATAAAGTGTTTGATAGGTGGAGACTGTGTTAAAAAAAAAAAAAGGTACTATTCACAGAGAGACCTGAATAACAGCCTTGGTCATTCACAAACATTCAACAAGGAAGTAACACTCATACGCTTTAATGATCCCTCTTAGAAGTATCCAAAGGAAGGTGTCAGCTAATGTAAACGTAAGATATAGTCTAGTGACCCCCCACCCCCCACTACTCACGCTGAACAATACACTAAGCTCAGGTTTTATGTAAAAGCACTTAGTGCCTTTTGAGAGAGGGGATGTGAACGCAGGCTCCAGTCTAAAAACATTTAGGTCACAGGCTTTTTCACACTTATGACATAAGAGAGGAGCACACGCCGTGTGGTTAATGACCCCTTAATTGACTCGGGGCTTCCTGCCACATCCGGTCCTCGTGGTACTAACCCAAAGGCTGACCTTTTGAACCCACAGCCCTGCTGTGAATGTACAGTGTGTAAGCTAAGCGGGGTTGTTATATGGTGTTAAAATCAAATCAAATTTTATTTGTCACATACACATGGTTAGTAGGTGTTAATGCAAGTGTAGCGAAATGCTTGTGCTTCTAGTTCCGACCATGCAGTAATATCTAACAAGTAATTTACCAATTCCACAACAACTACCTTTACAAGTGTAAAGGAATGAATATGAATATGTACATATAAATATATAAATGAGTGATGGCCGAACGTCATAGGCAAGATGTAATAGATGGTATGGAGTACAGTATATACATATGAGATTAGTAGTGTAGGGTATGAAAACATATAAAGCAGCATTGTTTAAGGTGGCTAGTGATGCATTACATAAGGATGGCAAGATGCAATAGATGGTATAGAGTACAGTATATACATATGAGATGAGTAATGTAGGTTATGAAAACATTATATAAAGTGGCTAGTGATACATCTAATTACGACGCTAATGGCTACAGCTAGCATTTATATGGTGTTAATGACTCTAATGGCTACAGCTAGCATTTATATGATGTTAACGACTCTAATGGCTACAGCTAGCATTTATATGATGTTAACGACTCTAATGGCTACAGCTAGCATTTTTATGATGTTAACGACTCTAATGGCTACAGTTAACAACTCTAATGGCTACAGTTAACGACTCTAATGGCTACAGCTAGCATTTATATGGTGTTAACGACTCTAATGGCTACAGCTAGCATTTATATGATGTTAACGACTCTAATGGCTACAGCTAGCATTTTTATGATGTTAACGACTCTAATGGCTACAGCTAGCATTTATATGATGTTAACGACTCTAATGGCTACAGCTAGCATTTTTGTGATGTTAACGACTCTCATGGCTACAGTTAACGACTCTAATGACTACAGCTAGCATTTATATGGTGTTAACGACTCTAATGGCTACAGTTAACAACTCTAATGGCTACAGTTAACGACTCTAATGGCTACAGTTAGCATTTATATGGTGTTAACGACTCTAATGGCTACAGCTAGCATTTATATGATGTTAACGACTCTAATGGATACAGCTAGCATTTATATGGTGTTAACGACTCTAATGGATACAGCTAGCATTTATATGGTGTTAACGACTCTAATGGCTACAGCTAGCATTTATATGGTGTTAACGACTCTAATGGCTACAGCTAGCATTTATATGATGTTAACGACTCTAATGGCTACAGCTAGCATTTATATGGTGTTAACGACTCTCATGGCTACAGTTGATGACTCTAATGACTACAGATAGCATTTATATGGTGTTAACGACTCTGATGGCTACAGCTAGCATTTATATGGTGTTAACGACTCTCATGGCTACAGTTGACGACTCTAATGACTACAGATAGCATTTATATGGTGTTAACGACTCTAATGGCTACAGTTAACGACTCTAATGGCTACAGTTAACGACTCTAATGGCTATAGTTAACGACTCTAACGACTACCGATAGCATTTATATTATGTTAATGACTCTAATTGCTACAGCTACCATTTATATGGTGTTAACGACTCTAATGGCTACAGCTAGCATTTATATGGTGTTAACGACTCTATTGGCTACAGCTAGCATTTATATGGTGTTAACGACTCTAATGGCTACAGCTAGCATTTATATGGTGTTAACGACTCTAATGGCTACAGCTAGCATTTATATGGTGTTAACAACTCTAATGGCTACAGCTAGCATTTATATGGTGTTAACGACTCTAATGGCTACAGCTAGCATTTATATGGTGTTAACGACTCTAATGGCTACAGCTAGCATTTATATGGTGTTAACGACTCTAATGGCTACAGCTAGCATTTATATGGTGTTAAGGACTTTAATGGGTACAGTTAACGACTCTAATGGCTACAGCTAGCATTTATATGGTGTTAACGACTCTAATGCTACAGCTAGCATTTATATGGTGTTAACGACTCTAATGGCTACAGCTAGCATTTATATGGTGTTAACGACTCTAATGGCTACAGCTAGCATTTATATGGTGTTAACGACTCTAATGGCTACAGCTAGCATTTATATGGTGTTAACGACTGTAATGGCTACAGCTAGCATTTATATGGTGTTAACGACTGTAATGGCTACAGCTAGCATTTATATGATGTTAACGACTGTAATGGCTACAGCTAGCATTTATATGATGTTAAGGACTGTAATGGCTACAGCTAGCATTTATATGGTGTTAACGACTGTAATGGCTACAGCTAGCATTTATATGGTGTTAACGACTGTAATGGCTACAGCTAGCATTTATATGATGTTAACGACTGTAATGGCTACAGCTAGCATTTATATGGTGTTAACGACTAATGGCTACAGCTAGCATTTATATGGTGTTAACGACTGTAATGGCTACAGCTAGCATTTATATGATGTTAAGGACTCTAATGGCTACAGCTAGCATTTATATGGTGTTAAGGACTCTAATGGCTACAGTTGACGACTCTGATGGCTACAGCTAGCATTTATATGGTGTTAACGACTGTAACGGCTAAAGCTAGCATTTATATGGTGTTAACGACTCTGATGGCTACAGTTAACGACTCTAATGGCTACAGCTAGCATCTGTTCAAATTCAAGGATCCTCTGTATATGCTTTCACCATCACTCCAAGCTTGTGTTTCCTCTGATAGTGTTGACATGACAGTGGCTTAACCGCAGCCACTTTCTCTCAATCAGGCTCCGAATGCACACAGCTCCCTCCAGGCTATGGGTCAGTCTGAGGGGAATGTGGAATGTAGCCCTATACTTCACACCAGAAACACAGCAAACAGATAGGGAGAGCGTCAGCGTTCCTCCGCCGTCCACAAACATCCCCAGAGTCAGCATGACAGCAGCAGACAGACAGAGAGGGTCCTCGTGAGAATGGCGACCTCACCAAGCGGTACCAACGACTCCGTCTTTGCGACTCGAGGGAACGCATTTTTCATGTCTTTGTTCTTTTTTCTGAAAGGACGTGTTGTAAATAGCATTGTAGCGTTCATTCAGACTGGAGGGCCATTGTGAGAGCGCTGAATGGCTTGTATTATTAGTGAATAAATAAATAAATAAATAAACCAAGGAAACGAGACAATCACTAGCTTTTTTTTCTGTGGTACTTTTGGCCCTCTTTGTTTGACTAAGCAGCACTAGCAGTGACAGGCTTTTAGAAGTACAGTGTAAAGAGAATCTGAATGTCAATGCTTACAATGACGGCATACCAAAAGGCAAAAGGTCTCCTGTTGGGTATGGGGGCTGGGATAAAATAAATAAATACAAATAAATACAAATGTATAGGACAAAACACACATCACGACAAGAGAGACAACACAACAGTACATAAAGAGAGACCTATAAGACAACAAAATTGCAAGGCAACGACACATGACAACACAGCATGGTAGCAATACAACATAACAACAACATGGTAGGAGCACAAAACATGGTACAAAAATGATTGGGCACAGCCAACAGCACAAAGGGCAAGAAAGTAGAGACAACAATACATCATGCAAAGCAGCCACAACTGTCAGTAAGTGCCCATGATTGAATCTTTTGAATGAAGAGATTGAGATAAAACTGTCCAGTTTGAGCGTTTGTTGCAGCTCGTTCCAGTCGTTAGCTACAGCAACTGAAAAGAGGAGTGACCCAGGGATGTGTGTGCTTTGAGGACCTTTAACAGAATGTGACTGGCAGAACGGGTGTTGTATGTGGAGGATGAGGTCTGCAGTAGATATCTCAGATAGGGGGAAGTGAGGCCTAAGAGGGTTTTATAAATAAGCATCAACCAGTGGGTCTTGCGACGGGTATACAGAGATGACCAGTTTACAGAGGAGTATAGAGTGTAGTGATGTGTCCTATAAGGAGCATTGGTGGTAAATGTGATGGCCGAATGGTAAACTCCCTGTTATCTGTAAGAAGTAGTCAAGGACAGTTAACTAGGAGAAGCTTGATGGTTGTGTAATTTATTTCACTTTCCAAATACATTATGCTAATACGACTATTCATATGCTACCGTAAAAGTGTGACAACTATGTCAAATCAAACAATGGGTATTTTTCGCAGGCGTACTTATCCCTCTATCAATCTGAGTGACTCAATGTTTGAGTTTGACAACCCTTGAAATGTCTCTATAGAAATGTCACATCCGCTTCTGCAGACAATGTATTGAATTCACATCAAAGCAGAGCAATTCACAAAGCCGTCTAGTTAAGTTGATTAGTAATGCTAGAGAGTAATAAGAGGGGGTATAGAGTGCAGACCTTTTGAAGGTGTCATCCGGGTCCCTCTGGCAGTGTAGGGGCTCCAAGGTGGGAGCCACCAAGGGGGTGTCTAGTGTTTCCCTGTACCCCAGAGGGAGGAGGGGGCTAACCCTCAGCTGGTCCACCAGGCCCAGGACAAACCTCCATACCGCCATGCTCCTCCCGTCCTCCCGCTTGCAGAAGTGAAACCCCAAACAGCGGGGTGCCAGCCCGACCCCCAGCCCTGCGTCCGATGTGGGCCATACTGCCTCTGTGCATAGGGCTGTCTTCCCTGCCCCGGGACCCCCAGTTACCAGGACCCCCGGGGGCCGGCCGGGAGTGGACCTGGCCTCCAGACAGCGCCGGAGCTTTTCCAGGGCCCATTCCCGGCAGTAAAAGCGGTGGCCCCGTAGCAGGCTGGTGCTATGGCTGCTGCCACTCATCGGGCCCCTGGGAACCAACCAGGAGTCACTCCACCACGCATCCCACGTCCCATACTCCCCTCTCCAGTTCCTCTTGTAGTTTTGCTTTTGATATGAATGAACAATTGTGTACTATTATAAGGACTATACAGCTCTGGCAGCTTTGGTAGTGTCAGGATACTTTCCTTCAGTGTCCTGAAAGTTCTGCGTCAGATCTTATGTTCTGGTGGATCGTCCAGGTACCATCCTAGTCCCTTAATCTTTCCCCTGTGGTCAATTAGGATCAGTCCTCTGGACACTCAGGTCTGTGAAGTGAGATCCTTTAGTCTCTCCACACCTTCCTCCAGTCAATCAGTGTGTTTCTGCCATCTCAACCGGGTCCGAAAGGTGAGAAATACAAGGAAAAGGTTAATGAATGGAAAATAGAATAGCGCTGCTGCTGCTACACGGTTCCAGTACTGACTCTGTCTTTCACACTGCTGCTCCTCTCCTCTGTCTGAGAGAGAGAGAAAAAAGAGAGAGCCAGAGAGAGTGTCAGACCGTGAGAGATTGCGACGAGGGATCACCCCAGATAAGATATCCTTGTGTTCTACCTCCGTGCTGCTGCTGCTGCTGCAAGTCCTGCTTTCTCTCATTGCGATTCTTACATTTGTCTCAAAGTTTCTTCCCTCTCCGTACAGTTGGCTCAGATGAAATTCCCTCTTTCACACGCCCTCTCCCTCCCTCTCACTCCTCTCTCTCCCTCCCCCCTCTCTCTCTCTCCCCCTCCCTCCCTCCCTCCCTCCCTCCCTCCCTCCCTCCCTCCCTCTCACTCCTCTCTCTCTCCCTCCCCCTCTCTCCCTCTCCCTCCCCCTCTCTCTCTCTCTCTCCCTCCCTCTCTCTCCCTTTCCCCCCTCTCTCTCTCTCCCTCCCTCCCTCCCATTTCTCAGCATGTCAGGGCATGTATTGAAGCAGAGTGGCATTTAAACTGTGAGTCAGAGACAGGGAGGAAGTGTAAAGAAAAGAAGAAGAGAGAGCATATTGGAACGTGAGCGATCTAAAGAGAGGAGGAGTTAGATTGTTTGTTTGGGGTCAAAGTTCATCCACAGCAGCATGCTGTAACTGAGGCTTTCACACCGCTCCTGGGTCCCTCCTGTCCAGGGATTGGCTTAGGGAGGGAGGGAGGGAGGGAGGGAGGATGTGAATAAGCTCCAGAACTCCTGTATAAGTACACCTCACATGGTTATTATTAAACAGATGTGATGAAGCAGAACCCATGCTGCTGTTATTGCAGGAATCAGGATGGAACCAACCTTTAACTAAGTCGCTGACAAAGCCACTTTATGTAGTCTGACTGTTTCCACATTTTGTGTGGAAAGCATGCGAGGCTCAGAGAGGTGTTTTCAAAAATGCTACTTTCGAGTTTTTAACAGTTATATCATAGTTCATAATAAAACAATCTATGAGGTAATGTAAAATGAAAAAGATGAATTTGGTCATTCTCTGTGACATCCAGAGAATCTATGGTATTTGTTCAAAGCCCTCTGAAGACTTAACTAGTCTATGGAAGAATGTCAATTACATTATATTACTTCAGTGAATCAATCCATAATGTATCAAATCAATACATGAACCAATCAATCAATCAGCTTCTTTCAACTCAAATGCCCCTATAGGGTACTGAGGACGCTTGGATGAGTTATAAACTAGCAGCAAAAAAAAGGAACATTGTCATCTCAGCTTGCTTGCCAGTGTGAATTTTCTATTTTAAGTAGTTAGCTAACTAAAAATGTTTGAGAAAAGCTACATAGCTAAACCATAGCTACATAGCTAAACCAAACCCAAAAAGGTTGATGCATATCTGAATTGTGGCCACGCAGACGACGATGATGTCACATGATGTATGATGTCGCCAGAATCAGAGGATAGATGGCAGTATCTTCTACTGTAGCCATGCACAGCAGACTGTAAAGGTGATTCCACTGTATCTTTCAACCAGTGATTGAAATACAGTTAATAATATAACAACCAATTGTTTCCAGAAGCTTCTTGTATACATGCTTTCCTTCTTCATAGGCTAGTTATTTGTGGTTATGTTTTGATGATGAGCCTAATGTATTTATTAAATGTTTTATAAAAAAAAAAAAGCATAGTTAACATATCATCACATTTCTTAAATGTAGACTTATTTTTTCAACAAAAAAAATCATTTAACATTTTTGTCAGCAGTAATGTTGTGTTTTTACCAATACATTCCTCTTATACTGATCAGATGTGTGCAGGACCATGTGATCACTTTAAGCAGTTGATTGATGGTTTCTGTATCTTTTACTCTCATAATGTTCACTGTAAGGGGAATAGGCTTACATCTAGTGGGGCATTGGAACATACTGTAGCACACACAGCAGTAGGATATGGAACAATGCTCTGAAATCTAGACTCTGATATTAAACTTTGATATTTAGATTTTTTAATTCCATAGATGTTAACATTTTACACATAATTAAACAGCCCGAAGGAACACATTAGGCAGATTGTTTGATCAGTGAGCTATGCAGAGGAAGTGACTCATAAACAGCGTGAAGTGAAGGCTTGTCTAGTTAACTTTGTATAAACCTATTTTTTTATGAATGTACGTTTGTGCAAACAATGAGACACACTAAGACAAGTCAGCTAGCTGGTAGATACGCAAATTAAACATTTACAATTGCGGTTACAATGGCTAGTCTAGCCATTAGCTAACTAGAGCAAACAGCTGTGCTGAGATGAAGTCAGGGTAAACAAATCTTCGGGTTCCTGGCAGGTCACATGATCAGACCAGCAGATCATGTGTTCAGGCCAGCTGTGTGAACTTTGCACTACCTGTACCGGATATGTTAACAACTATCTTAGTCTACAGGGCCATTTAGGGAACTGCCTGCCATTAGACTGACAGTGGCTGTTTTTTGGGGGGCCTTTGCACGACCCCCGAGAATTAGTAGCCATTTAACTCTAGTTTGTCAACAACACAACCCTTCCATTCAACTGATGCAATTAATAGATACTGTAAAAGCTTTGAGTTGGACTTCGAATGATGAACCCTTGAAATTGAAAGAACCACTTTGTTGTTACATAGGCTAGGAAATTTAGATAGACTTTGAAATGTCTTTCTTAAATGACCATTACATAGCCTACGTCAATAGAGAGAAACAATAATGACGTCTTTTTGCAGGCATTAATTCCGCCTCTCCAGCCGATGCTTGGCATTGCTCATGGTGATCATGGACAAAGCCTATGGGGGGAAATTAATGCCTTTTTTTGTAGGATTTTTGGATAAACGCTGAAAATAAAGTCTGTGGTAAACACAGGCTTAGGAGACCTCGTACGTTTTGTTTCTCCAAATATATGGAGGAAAAACATTTTACCAGGAAATGTGTTTTCTATAGGTTGTTTCTTTGTACAGAAGGATGTGCTCTCAAGAGACAAGAAAAAGGTAGTTGCTGATTGGTGCTTTTTACATTTGATACACAGTGCTGAGATACATTGGGTTATATATGGGAAAAGGTTTATTTGGTGCATAGTAGTTTGTGTGTGTGTGTGTGTGTGTGTGTGTGTGTGTGTGTGTGTGTGTGTGTGTGTGTGTGTGTGTGTGTGTGTGTGTGTAGGTGGGGTACTGATTGCTTTAAGGGGACATATCTCCTTTCCTGACTCCCTGTGCCAAAAGGATGTATAAATAGCTGGAATGTATCATAGCAGGAAATTCTCTCACAGCCGTGTGTTTCTGTTTGGGAACAGGAACAGGAAGGAACTCAGCCAAGAATGAAGGGAAGAGTCCAACTGAAAGAGAGGACTCTCTGGCTTCCTACACCTGCACTGGCATTCATTCAGTCATTTACAGTACTTCTTTGGATACATACTCTAGCACAGGGACGGGCAACTAGTGCAATTTCTAAATGTGGTTGTTCATAAGTAGTTTCTCGTTATGTAAGTCACTGACAGTCACTCAATTAGCCCAGCTAACATTTTTTAGATGGGTAAGTTAGCTGGCTAGACTATCTAAACTTGTAGTAATCATGGTCGAATTACCGACTGGGGGGGGCCCCCATTGGTTTTGTTAGTCACTCACTCAGATGTCATATTAAAACTGCAAATAATTCTCTCCACCATGTGGCAAAATGTGTAGAGTTGCAGAAAACTTGCTTTAAAACGGCCACATTTTCTCTATGCCCCATGGCAAAATGTGTAGAATTGCAGAAAACTTGCTTTAAAATGGCCATATTTTCTCTATGCCCCATGGCAAAATGTGTAGAATTGCAGAAAACTTGCTTTAAAACGGCCACATTTTCTCTATGCCCCATTGCAAAATGTGTAGAATTGCAGAAAACTTGCTTTAAAAGAGGGGGACCACTAAAATGTTGAGCTCACAAGTATGTCAATATGTCCTTTGATCGTTTTTGGTGAAAAGTAGCCTGAAGTGTATAATTTATTCTATTTGGGCCCCATATCTATTTTTCATTCTAACAATTCAGACCCATTCATAAACCACATTGTGTAATAATTAAGTGATAATGCCCGAATGAGCCATTGTTAGTCTAAAAGAAATGTGAGATAATGTCTAGACGCTTTTTATAGTGGAGATCAAGTTCATAAATTGCCTGGCTGGGCTGATGAGACAGTGGATTGCGCAGTAAGATGGAATAAAGTAAATTAACATTTCAACGTCATAGATTTAGCCGGTGTTAACTTGTGAAATAGACACTGGTTGGAATGCAGTTTTAACCAATCAGCATTCAAGATAAGACCAACCCATTGTAAAATGATGTAATAAACACAGGTGAACGATCATTGCAACATTCCACTGGACTGTTATCTCTTTCTACTGGGCTTTCCTGAAGCATGAAGCATATGTGACGACCCTCCCACTCTGTCTGCCGAATTCTTTCTCTTTGCTCTTGTTTTCCTTAATAGGATGTCGGTGGGCGGGGCTGGGAGGATCGTCAGCGAAATGGGACACACCCAGGAAATAATGCACCTCTTCCCCATTCATTGAGGAGACTCTCTCCATGCAGACACAGACAGATTTTGGTTGTGGCATTTTTGTGGCTATTTGGTTTGTTTGCGTTGGCACCTTTCAACACCCCTCATTATCACATGTATACACGCGACCACTCACTTACACTGCTGACTAAACACACACCAGAAGTTAATTGTATTTACTTTACTTCAGTTAAATAAATATATTTTGTTATTCTTTATGTTCACATTGTCTCCCTTTTTGTTACAGGTTTCGAGCCGGTTCGTGACACATATCACACATAGCTTTCCCTGTAGCTCAGTTGGTAGAGCATGGTGTTTGCAACGCATGGTGTTTGCAACGCCAGGGTTGTGGGTTCGATTCCCATGGGGGGCCAGTACGAAGAAAAAAAAATGTATGAAATGAAATGTATGAAATGTAAGTCACTCTGGATAAGAGCGTCTGCTAAATGACTAAAATGTAAAATGTAATCACAAGCGAGGCTAGCTGTGATGCGTCAAGGTTTCAAGAATGAGTCAAGGCTTCAACTAGAAAAAAACAGCTGAATTTGACCCCGAGATGTGGGAGCAGGTCACGCCATGTCTCTTCTCATTTGCATAATGTTTACTGTATCTGTACCTCAACGGCTTGATATTTTATCTCTCTCTCTCTGCCTCAAGGTTTCCATCTGTTGTGTTGAGAATCTCTTCATTTCTCTACAGTGACATACAGAACACACTGACTATACCAAACATTAGGAACACCTTCCTAAGACTGAGTTGAACCTCCCCTTCCTTTTGCGGTCAGAACAGTGTCAGTTTGTCGGGGCATGGACACTACAAGGTGTCGAAAGCGTGCCACAGGGATGCTGGCCCTTGTTGACTCCAATGCTTCCCCACAGTTGTGTTAAGTTAGCTGGATGTCCTTTGGGTGGAGGACCATTCTTGATACACAAAGGAAACTGTAGAGAGTGAAAAGCACAGCAGCTTTGCAGTTCTTGACACAAACCAGTGCGCCTGGCAACTACTACCACATCCTGTTCAAAGGCACTTAAACCTTTTGTCTTGCCCTTTCACCCTCTGAATGACACACACACACACACAATCCATGTCTCAATTATCTCAAGGCTTAAAAATCCTTCTTTAACACCGTCTCCTCCCCTTCATCTACACTGATTGATGGTGGATTTAACAAGTGACATCAAAAAGGGATTCACCGGGTCAGTCTGTGTTATGGAAAGAGCAGGTTTTCTTAATGTTTTGTACACTCAGTGTAGTCTATTCTCACTGTATATCACTTCCATCTCAGTAGGGTTAAAACATTTTTAATGATGTTCAGTAAAGGAATTATACAATGTTATTTAATGTTGTAGTTGTCATAAACATCACTTTCACTTAGACAATAGTACATATACATTTTTCACATATGTTAATACATTTATGTACACTGTGCACTATGGTACTCGCTCTCTTAAAGGGATAGTACACACAAATTACATAATTACACATTTGTTTCGTTACCCTGTAAGCAGTCTATGGAAACGGTATGACAGCAATCCATGGTTTGGTTTACATTTCCACATGCTAATGTTTTAGCGTTTGCGGTACAAATCCCCATTCAAGTCAATGGGACCGATATTAGCATATTTTTGCGCATCATGTTAAAAAATACAAATAAAAGAATAAACATTGTATTGGTCACATACACATGGTTAGCAGATGTTATTGGTTAGCAGATGTTATTGGTCACATACACATGGTTAGCAGATGTTATTGTGAGTGTAGTGAAATGCTTATGCTTCTAGATCCAACAGTGCAGCAGTATCTAACAGGTAATATCTAACAATTCCACAACAAAACCTAATACACACAATCTAGTAAAGGAATGGGATGAGAATATCTAAGTATAAAATATATGGATGAGTAGTGACAGAGCGGCTAAGATGCAGTAGATAGTAAAGAATAGATAGTGAAGGATACAGTATACAGTATATACATATGAGATGAATAATGCCAGATATGTAAACATTATTAAAGTGGCATTATTAAAGTGACTAGTGTTCCATTTAGTAAAGTAGCCAATGATATCAAGTCTGTAGGTAGGCATCTATTAGTGACTTTAATCCATTTGAGATACTTTTGGATGATTTGGACAAACAATCCTCCTCAGAGGAGCCGTCACTGATGCATACAGTACATAACACCCACAGAATTATACTACCGGTCAAACGTTTTCGAACATTCAAGTTTTTTTTTTTATGTTTACAATTTTCTACATTGTAGAATAATAGTGAAGACATCAAAACTATGAAATCACACATATGGAATCATATAGTAACCAAAAAAACTATTTAATGAAGCTGCCAGTTGAGGACTTGTGAGGTGTCTGTTTCTCAAACTAGACACTCTAATGTACTTGTCCTCTTGCTCAGTTGTGCACGGGGCCTCCCACTCCTCTTTCTATTCTGTGAAGGGAGTAGGACACAGCGTTGTACCAGATCTTCAGTGTCTTTCTCACATGCAATAGCCTTCACTTCTCAGAAGAAGAGACTGGTGAGTTTCAGAAGAAAGTGGCCATTTTGAGCCTGTAATCGAACCCACAAATGCTAATGCTCCAGATACTCAACTAGTCTAAAGAAGGCCAGGATTATTGCTTCTTTAATCAAACCACAGTTTCCAGCTGTGCTAACATAATTGCAAAAGGGTTTTCTAATAATGAATTAGCCTTTTAAAATTATAAACTTGGATTAGCTAACACAACGTGCCATTGGAACACAGGAGTGATGGTTGCTGATAATGGGCCTCTGTACGCCTATGTAGATAGTCCATTAAAAATCAGCCGTTTCCAGCTACAGTAGTCATTTACAACATTATCAATGTCTACACTGTATTTCTGATCAATTTGATGTTATTTTAATGGACAAAAAAATGTAGTTATTCTTTCAAAAACAAGGACATTTCTAAGTGACCCCAACATTCTGAACGGTAGTGTACCTACCTACCTACCTACCAACCTACCTACCTACCTACCTACCTACCTACCTACCAAGTTATTTATCAAGTTATTTATTCATTTTAGAGAAGGACCTGAATCTGGGATTGGGGATTGTCAATTCAGTAGAATTGAATGCATGTTAAAACATAAAAGGCCACAAGGGGGCAATATTTCACCTTTCATCTCCACACAACAGAGGTACATAACACGAGCTAAAACAGCACATTGTGAGAGCCAGACCAACGAAGGTTACATGTGTAACCACAATTATGTGAGCTATTGGATCACTCCAACATGGTATCCTTCCGCTCGGCAGGATACATTCCGGGTAAGAATTTCAGATTAGTCCCGTGTACCGGGTAGTGCTTCGGCTGACCCCCTTAAAAAGCTGCCACTGCACTAATTCCACCTCGTGTTCTTTTCGAGTCACCGACAAGACGATTGGAGTGATGCAATAGCTCACATAACCGCGGTTACATACATAACCTTCGTTATGTAGCACTATATTGGTTCACTCCAACATGGTATTACAACACCCGATTCATCGGTGAACTAGGTAAGGGCCAGACAGAGAACAAAGTTCCGTAGGACTGAGCTCAGGGCAGTCATAGTTGCTATGTCCCTCTGTCCCCACTCAGGGAAGCGTAGGCAACACCCAGCACAGCCGCTCCGACCTCATTGGTGGGTACAACAATGACTGGAGCAAATGTCATTGGGAGGAACTTCTCGGAGCTGTGCCCACGATGTAGCTACTCCTCTAGTAGAATGATCCACTACAGCAGACAGCAGAGGCTGGCTGGCCAGACGATGTAGTAATAGTGTCCACAATCCAAATCAAATCAAACTTTATTTGTCACATGCGCCGAATACAAGCAGTGTAGACCTTACCCTGAAATGCTTACTTACATGCCCTTAACCAACAGTGCAGTTCAAGCAGAGTTAAGAAAATATTTACCAAATAAACAAAAGTAAATAACACAATAGCATAACAATAACGAGGCTATATACAGGGGGTACCGGTACCGAGTCAGTGTACGTGGGGGTACAGGTTAGTTGAGGTCATTTGTACATGTAGGTAGAGGGTGAGTCTTTGTATCGATAGGCTCTGGCCCAGAACTCTCTCGTCATAGCAAACTAATAGCAGATCAGACTGTTGTATTGCCTGTGTCTGTCTAATGTAAGTGTCTGTGTAAGTGTAAGTGTTCCTGACCTGGGTAGAGCACACGATAGGAAAATAACACCCAGCTCACCTGCAGCCTTGGAAGGAGCATACGCAGACAAATGTAAGGGCCGGTTCCCATGTCTGTCAAACAGGATCGTTGGCAAGAATAAGGGGTTAAGACTCGTTCTGGACCCATTCAGAAAAAAACATTCAGTGCTCACTGAAAAAAGCATGAAGTTCACTCACCCTTTTAAGTGGAGGTAAATAGCCAACAGGAACACCATCTTCGTAGATAGGCGCTTCAAAATCATCGACTCTAGGGGCTCGAGGGCGGCTTAGCGAGCGCTGACAGCACCACGTCAACGTTGTAGTTTGGCACCGAGCGGGCCGTTGCTGGACACAGACGTCAAAACTCCTTTCATAGATTTGGAGAGCAATGGGTAACCATCCATGGGTCTCTCTTGGCCTTCGTCATGGCATGCTGAGATAACAGCTAAATACGCTCTCTATGTGGTTGCCGTTCAGCCCACATTAAGTAGTGACTGTGAAAACCATAAAACCAGGTACAGAATATGCCCCACCACGCATTGGTGGAAGAAACCATGGCGACTCCACAACGTTGTCCTGAAGGCCTAGACTGGTCCACTAACGGTCCGGATGCCACAGTGTACCCCCCAGCTCAAAGAGAAGGTCGGGCCTCAGGGGCAGCAGCCATGGGGTCCCCGGGAGGAGACACAACAGAAGGCTGAACCGTGGTGGTCTCAGCCAGCATGGAGCTATCAAGAGCAGCTGGTGGCCAATCAAGATGACCCTGTCTAGCGTAGCTGGCATCATGGAAAAATGTGGGGGGAAAAAAATGCGGGTCAATCGTGAGCGAGGGCATCCAGACCCGTAGGGTCCGACATCGAGAATCAGCTGGGGAAATGAGAGTTCTCCTCAAATGCAAACAGGTCAACCTGTGCTTTTCCAGAACCTGTCCCAAAGCTGTAGCACCACCTGAGGGTGTAGACTCTAGAGCCAGAGGATATGGGGTGCAACAACAATGCCTAGCGGGTCTGGGCCCACGACAAGAGCTCCCGAGCCATTGGATCATGAAATGCTGTTCTACCAGATAGGGCTGGAACTGTTGAAGAGCCACCCTGAGCTCCAGCACATTGATGTGTTGACCACTCTATGGGGGGGGGGGGGGGGGGGGGGGGTGCCGTTGGACGCCATGTCTCTGAACACGGCACCTCAACCCGTCAGAGAGGCTTCAGTACACACCAGCTCACTGCATTGGACTCTGATCAGGCTCAACCCCTTCAACAGGAAGGAGCGAGATAGCCACTTCGATAGGGTCCTCAAACATGTTCTCATCACCATCAGTTGACAGTGTCTGTGTTGTTTTGGATGCCGGCCGTGAGAGTTGAACTATCGCTGGAGTGGCCTGATGGAGTGGCCCAGTGGAACCAACAGTGAAGCCATGGGTCGTCCGAGCCAGAAACGGTTGAAGTAAGATAGGATTTTGTTACTCTCATCTGAGGGAGACGTGCCCTCATGAGAGTCTAGTCTATGGACATCCCAAGGTAGATCATTTTACGTGAGGGGGTCAGGTGACTCTTCTCTTCATTTATGGTGAGGCCCAGAAATCGAATGTGGTTCAAGAGGGTCCTCGTGTCCGTTGTGGCCTGTTCCCTGTTCCCAGTTACTCCTTCAGTAGAACGTGTCACCACAACAAAAGGCAAAAAGCTGGCGGGCCAGCCGAAATGCTGCACTAACAGTGTCCACCATACAATGTGAGAGTCCGGTCGGATAGACCCTGGACGAGAACTCTCATCATAGTAAATAAAAACTGATAAAGCTTTCGTATTGTCTGCATCTGTGAAAAGTGTCCATTGCCCTAGCTGGGCACAACACACTGGAGGAAGCCTCTAGTTCACCCGCAACAGCAAGAGGGGCGTATGCGGACAACTGTAACGGCTGGTTGACGTGTCTGTCAGACACGTTATAGGGTCTGTTTGTGTTTGTGAACAGAGCCCCGGGACCAGAACTCTTGGCCAGAATGAGGGGTTAGGATGTAGGTTGACACTCCTTTCATCTGAACTCATTAGGAAACATTCAGTCAACCAGGGTGTCAATACTAAAAAAAACCTGAGACAAGAGGAGACAGAACTATAGCAGTGGCCAGCATCAGAATTGAAGTTCATAGCCTTTCATCACTGTACTCAGTGCTCATGGGAACTCCGCTTGCCTCTCTCCGTTTGGTCTTTGGGCTTGTGAGAAGCTGCCATTGCCAGCGGCAAGCACCTCAGGATGACTGCAGGAGGGCCACCATTCTTAGACGCAGTCCTGCTGCCTGTGGGCAGGGACACCTCGCATTTTCTCAAGCCGAAAAGCCATACTTGAAATGGTCGTTTCTCTCTGTGGGAAGAAGATATGTGTAGTGTACACCCTGCAGAGTGAAAAAAAACAAAAAACGGTGGCAACCCCAGTTACACACTGCATAAGACCAGCATTGTAATCTAGCTGTGATGTGAGTTTCTAAAGGGAAACTAGGATTGTTACTGTTTGTACTGTAAAGTAATGTAACAGAATTGTAGCAAACCTAGCTATGTACTGAAACTCTCAGTGTAGTAGAGCTGAGATGTGAGTTTCTAAAGGGAAACTAGTTAGGATGGTTACTGTATGTACTGTAAAAATTGTGTAACAACAACTATCGCAACCCAGCAACTGTGTGAAAAAAATACACCAGTGTAATGTCACTATGGTTGGGCTAACATAAACTCAGCCAAATACTGGAGAATGAAGCTAACAGTGTAATATTACTGTGTCTATAGTATACACTGTACGATAGTGTTACGGATACAAGTGTGTATCCTGTGTTTCTTTTCTCTCCTTCTCCTCCTCACAGGTGACAATCATCACTCCCCAATCAGTCATCAACCAGTCCCCAATCAGAAGACACCTGTTCCTTTTCCCTCAACCTATCACAGTCCCTTTCCCCTGGTTTAAAAACCCAGTCAGTTGTTTTCTCCCCAGCTCATTATCGCGCAAGCTCATTCTCACTCTGTGATCAAGCTTTGTGTTCATTCTCTCAATCTCTATCTCTGTATTGATCTCTTTTGTTTTTGCAACTGCATGTCACATTTGTCCGGTAATCCTGTGAGTATTGTTTTGTTGTTTGTTTGTTTGGTGGGAAAAGGGGGTACCAAGACAAGTCGCCCATGGGCATACATTACCCGTAGGAATACTGTGTCTAAGTACCCTAGTTAGAACTGGGCGGACCACCCTCTGTATTTTTGGTTAGTTAGCTAGCTGTTATTGAGGTAGGCTAGTCTAGCTTAGGGGTGTTTTTGATTATTGTTTCTTTGTGTGGGTCCAGCTCAGCCCCTTTTCTCACACCCCTTTACCGTGTGTTTAAAATAAACCTTTTGAGTTTGACGGTAGATTTCAGTTGTCTGTGGTTTTTGGTTCTCACTGTTACTTGTCACGATTACAATTTGCATGATTTATGTTACGGGTCTCGTATCCATCCCCCCTAGACTGCTGGGCCAAAGGGATTCGTAACAGATACTGTAGGTTCCATTCTATACTATCAGCCTTAGTCTCATACACTGTGTGAAGGAGAGGAGACATGAGGGGCTGTAACTATTCTTTGTGGAAAAATAGCGTAATGTAAATGGCTACCCAGACTAACTATTTATCAGTATTATAGCTTGGGCGTAGAAATTGTTCAGAGTCGTTTTGTTTCCAGACTCTGTGCCACCTGCCGTGCGGTAACAGAGAGAACAGTCTATGACTTGGATGGCTGGAGTCTTTGACAATTTTTAGAGGCCTTCCTCTGACACCGGCTGGCGTAGAGGTCCTGGATGGCAGGGAGCTTGGCCCCAGTACATCACTACCCTCTGTAGTGCCTAACTCACAAGGGGGAATTAGAACGCTGATAATGCCTTTGGTATCGCTTTTGGTTTCTCTCCCTCGAAAAACAGACAGAAAATATTCAAAGATTACAAACTGCCTTTATTTACTAGTGTGGAAAAACTGATTACCGCTCTGTATAAAGTGAGTTTCTGATGTGATGTGCTTTTTTTGCTGATGTGAAGAAGAAACTGAGAGTCCAGCAAGGATACGGACAGAGAAAGATTGCCCATCTTTTCAAGAACGGAGCTATTTAATTAAATTTGTTCTTTTTGATGAAATTGTACTAGTTTATGAAATGTACTATTAATGTCTTAATTTAGGCTTGGCCTATTTAGTAGGCTATTTTGCAGCATAAAGCTGAGTGACTCACTCATATGTGGCTTTGGATCATAATAAAAAAAGGGAGAAGGAAATTCAATATTTAAAAAAATAATCTGACCATTTGGAAGACAACAAATAAATTATATAAAAATAAACAAATAGAATAATAGTACAGCCAAGATGATTAAAAACAGTTACATTCCTGATTTGCTTTAACCAACACGTTGGAGTTAATTTGTTTCATTACTTTAAGGCCTTCTTTGTAACTTCTATTTATAACCAAAATGATTGAATGAAATTATCAGACCAAAAGATGAGGACACAACAGTTCACCTGACACAACAACTAAAGTTTGATATTCATAACTAAATACCTCAGACCTGATTTGCCCAGACAGAAAATGTGTCAACCCACTACAAATATGTTAAATTCGATCATAATAAATTGGCATAATTAAAACAACCTTTATAGGTGATAATTTATATACCACATGTTAATAGAAAGAAGCATACAGTATTTGTTTCTATTTGTGGAGTGATTAAAAAACAAGTTTTAATGACTCCAAGTAAACTTTATTTAACTAGGCAAGTCAGTTAAGAACAAATTCTTATTTACAATGACTGCCCAGACAACGCCAGGCCAATTGCGCACCGCCCTATGGGACTCCGAATCACAGCCGGTTGTGATACAGCCTGGATTCGAACCAGGGTGTCTGTAGTGATGCCTCAAGCACTGAGATGCAGTGCCTTAGACCGCTGTGCCACTCGAGAGCCCATCAACATCATTGTGTTTTCCTTTAATAAAATGATAAAAACTAGATGGAGTAGATGTGCTCAAGGATTCCCTCTGGTGTTCAACAACACAGCAGGATTGGTCAGGAGCCTATTAAACGGGCGCTATACATTTCAGTGCCATACTTGTATTTACAGTTTTTCCCCAATTGCTAAAACACAATTTTGCAAACTAGGCTGGTTTTATCAAAATACTTAACACAATTCATAAAAACCACACCGAAACTGCAAAATACCTCATATCCTGCAAAATGAAGCACTGCAACAAAAACTACATATAGCATTATCAAAATCAAACACTTGCACGAAATAGCACATACATAATTCATATTACCAGATTTGTCTAACCAACTACACACTGTTGGGCATAATGAAAAACACTCATCTTTAGTATGCTTTGCCATAATACTAAAATAGTTCAAATTGTAGGAAATTCTTCAGATGCACAGAAATATTTGTAAATACACACACACGCTGTTGAAACATTTTATTTTTCACCAAACAAGTCAGTGCAACATATAACATAGAAGATATATTTACATTGGACTGAACAAAAATATGCTCACAAAAAACAGTAAACTGAAAAAGAAAATTGCAGAAAAAAATATATACATAAAAAAGAAAAAAAAAGAGGCAAGAAAAATAATTAGGCAGCATCTTGCCGCACAGCTGGGTCTGGCCACAACGCCTCCTCCACATCACAGGCAATATCTTCCCTTGCCAGACATCGAGGGAAGAAGCGCCTTGAGTGCCTTATCCATCCCTGAATCGCACCCACATCAATCTCATCACATGCCTCTTCCATAGCCTGCACAAGAGGCATGCGCACAAAGGGCTGCCGGTCGTATACCTTCCACCGCCAGGCCGAAAATAACTCTTCTATGGGGTTCAGAAATGGTGAGTATGGTGGGAGGTACTGCACGAGAAATGGTGGGTGGTCAGCAAACCAGTTTTGGACTGGGGCTGCACGATGAAAGCTCACGTTGTCCCATATTACAATGTACCGGGTTCTTTGATGGTCTGCATCATTCATACGCTCTGGTGGTGTGAGAATGTTGTGGAGTCTGTCCAGAAATGGGAGAATATGGGCTGTATTGTATGGTCCAAGGTTGGCATGACGGTGGAGGACACCATGCGTATTGGAGATGGCAGCGCAAATTGTGATATTCCCACCACATTGGCCAGGAACATCTATAATGGCTCTGTGGCCAATGACGTTTCTCCCCCTTCTGGCCTTTGCTAGGTTGAACCCAGCCTCATCTATAAAGATGAACTCATGTGGGATTGCATGAGCATCCATTTCCAGTACTCCCTGAAAACAAATTAACAAAAGCAATCAATATGGTGTTATCCAGTACACTGGGAAACAATGTTGCGTGTAGTGTACTGCAGTCAATATTGTACTTACATCCACATATGCTCATCTGACCTCTTTGTTTCTTTGAGAGTTTCTCTCAAACGGCACCTTATAAAGTTGTTTCATTCTGATTTGGTTTCGCTTGAGAATGTGAGCCAATGTGGACAGACTGACTCGTTGAATGTTGTTGAATATGGTGTTGTCTTGGATGATGTGGCTTTGAATTTCTCGTAATCTGATTTCATTATTTTCCAAAACCAAGTTTACAATGGCAGTTTCCTGTACCCCGGTGAACATTTGGCCCCTTCCTCCACCATGGTTGCGTCTCTCAGTCCTTTAGAAAAACAAAAATATAGGTCTTGGACAATGCAGCCTAAGGATATTTCCCCCACAGGAGAGTAAATTCTACAGGAAATTTGTGCAGTTAGTGTATGACATCAGCCATTCATGAAGTAAACAGGTGTCAGCCAACTGATACACTATGACATGGGGTGTATTACATAGTGTGAAACATTTTTTTGGTTACATACCTGTACTCCAGTCTAAATGTCCGGATGACACAGGCGACAGGAAAACGGCTCAAGTTGAACTGCACTCTCTGTCCAGCCTCTCGCATTGTCAGCCCATGGTTGATGACATGATCAACTAAGGTTGCTCTGATTTCATTTGAAAGTTGTTGTATTCTTTGGCCATGAACTCCTCTACCAGCTCTACCCCTATCTCTCACTCTCACTCTTCCTCCCCATCTCATTCTCACCCTCCCTCTTCCCCTTCCTCTCTCTGCAACGGCTTCCATTGTTGTTGTAAAACAAAAGGTGCTCACCTGTGGTCTTTTCATAGTGCTTACTTCCTGATTGAAGCGAAAAACAATTAGCCATTGAGGTGTTTGGCCAGTTGATACATGTATTAAACCAATTAGCTCACGTAGTATCATTTTGAATGGCAGTGTTTTGAAATGGCAAACATGTGACTTTATGTCAGATTGTTGTGTCTTATGCAGAGAACCGTGTACAGTGCATTTTAAAAAGTGCCATTTTGAATAACAAAAATGTGTGTAAAGCAGAAAATGCATTTAGACTTTTGGAGACTTGAGAAGAGGATTTGCTCTCTGTGTGTCAGTTTAAATAATTGTGCTGTGCGTGTCATTTTAGTGTGTTAGCAATTGGAGAAGAAAAACTGTACTAACCTGTAAGAGGTAAAATAGTAGCGAGCAAGAATTAGGAGTTTGATAATTACTCATGACCAACTCTCCTTGCGTGCAGGATGATGAGGTTTACAAAGTTGGGGAGCCCAACGCCGACCTGGAGGGGATAAACCAAACCCCTGAAGGAAGAGATGGGAGTGAAGGGCCCTATCGACGCTGACTTCGTGTGTCAGGACCACCACATCGCTCACGTCATTAAAGGTTAATATGGGACCTATATTCACCTACAGGTTACTATATACAGGGTCAGTTCCAGTACCATATTTACAATGGACAGGGATACTGGAGTGATACAGGTAGATATATATATATATATATGCCAGCTGTTCTGAGCATGCTCTGAAAACACGCCCTGAAATACCGTCTGGCCATGAGGCTTTTACGAGTGTTGACCTGATTAAAGACTCAGGTCGGCCTCGGAGAGCGAGATCACCCAGTCCTCTGGGTCAGCAGGGGCCCTCATGCACAGCACGGTGTTGTTATAGTCGAAGAATGAATAAAATTAAATGTATTGAGTTCTTCTGGTAGAGAGGCATTGTTAGGCAGATCTGGGTCTTCATTTGTAATTAGTAATGGACTGTAGTCCCTGCCACGTGTCAGAGCCTGTGTAATATGATTCCACCAAGGGAGGCTGGTGAGAGGAGCTATAGGAGGACAGGATCATTGTAATGGCTGAAATGGAAACCGCCACTGTGGGGACAACATCACCGATACATTTCCTAATGAATCTGGTGACGGAGGTGGTTAGCTCTGAACATATTCCAATCAGCGCTAGCAAAGCAGTCCTGCAGCATAATCTCTGATTCTGATGACCATTTCTCAACGGAGCGAGTAACGGGTACTTCCTGTTTGAGTGTCTGCTTGTAAACAGGAAGCAGGAGTACAGAGTCATGATCTGATTTACCGAATGGGGGACGAGGGAGGGCCCTGTATGCTTGCTTGTAGGTAGAATAACAGTGGTCTAGGACCTTATCACCCCTAGTGGCGTTGGAGACGTGTTGATGTAAATTGAGCATCAAGTGTTGTAATGATGTGGAATTACATTTGCAGGCAACTAGAAAAGAAAAGCTGACTTTTTTTTCTTGCAAGTTTTCCTGCTTTTTTATAGCCTCGTACAGTTTGTTAAGTGCCAGCTTGTTATTTTTCTTGTCCTTAAGTGGAATGTCTACTACGTTCATGATAACAGCTTAAAACTCCCTTGGGAGGTAGAATTGACCGTCAGGTAATACAGGATGGGTGAAAAATGTATTGATGGATCTGATGTTAAAAAGTTTTTGTCGGTTATAAGAAATTATAGCGGATACATTTAGTGAAAATACAAGTAAAAATAAATGCCAAAAGCATCACAAAATAGCAAAGTTGGGTCGGAGCTCGCAAAACGGAGGTCGTACAGTATGGCGCCATGCTTCACCATATTTAGTTTATGTCGAGCGGACCTGATACTAATCTAATAAATTTTTCAAACATTACAGTAATTATCGCCAATAAACTATTTTAAATATCTTCCAGGTCACACGTACTGTACATTTATGTGAAACAAAATATATTTTTTTTACCTTCAGGTTACTAATAAAAGGCCACGTTGACACAGACACAAAACCTACTGTTGTATTTTCATGACATGATAGCTAAAATAATTCTGTCAAATAAGTATTTCACTGCATGACCTTGCTGAAACATGCCATGCCAGGTGTCACATTTGCTGGGCACTGTCACTAGCGTCATGACAGCAACACTAGCTGGATGCTATCCACATTAAGACTTCCGGTTTCGGGATTATGCCTTCAAAATAAAAGTTTTCCGATAAAACCATGGAGAATGCTAGAGGCCTCTAGTGGCCAAAGGGCCGTCTTAGCATGGGCAGCGCCATTGAGGGCTTCCACCACTTTAATGAAGCCAACAGGGTGGGACTTCCAACTTAATTGGCTGATCCCTCTTGGTGACCCTTTTGCAATCATTTCCAACCGGGTCATCAGGAGAAATCAGCAAATCGGTAAGAAGATAATTGACTACTTCAAAATGGAGATTACCTCAATGGTGCTACCCATGCTGTCACAGAGGCTATAATGGTACAGAGTCCTCTATCTCTATTGGTAAAACGCTATGCGAATGATACGAAATCAATCTTTTTTGCAGCTTTGCATAATGCATAATGTTACAAATTATGTAAATATATACAGTACCAGTCAAAAGTTTAGACACACCTACTCATTCCAGGGTTTTTCTTTATTTGTACTATTTTCTACATTGTAGAATACTAGTGAAGACATCAAAACTATGAAGCAACACATATGGAATCATGTAGTAACCAAAAAAGTGTTAAACAAATCAAAATATATTTTATATTAAAGATTCTTCAAAGTAGCTACCCTTTGTCTTGATGACAGCTTTGCACACTCTTGGCATTTTGACAAACGGTTGGAGCTTAAGGAAATGAATATCAAGAACATTATAATAGCCTACTAGTAAAAAATATACAATTACAATTAAACCATTTTTTTATTTTTATTGTATAATTCTTGTTTATTTACTGGTACTATTGTTCAAGGATGCAATTTTGAAATGTGATGTTTAAGAAATGTCACTGTATTTTTTATGTGCTGCATTGTACAGGAAAAACAAAAAACAGTTGATTGTGTGTCCATAAAACCAGGGTCCAGTCCACTCACTACGGTCCTTAGAATACAAAACAGATGAGTGAATAAGAAGCTAGGTCATAGCAAGTGTTGCTGGACTTTTACTGTCGTCAAATAGGTTGTATGGGCACCTGGACACTATACGGTACAAATGTAGCACTGTAGAAAGAACCTTACTACCTGTCTCAGCTAAAGTGGGTGGGAAATACTCAGTAAGGTCTCTACTAACCGAATATGATTTGTTTTTGAGGGGGACTGTGTCGTACATATCCAGCAACACTTCATTCTCCACCCCCTCCATAGCCCCCAATGCAATACACTGTACATGGGATACTTATTGAACTGTAGAGAGAGAACTGAGACCCTACTGAATATTTCACTCCTACCAGGCACGCCAATTTTAAGCTGTTTGACCACAGTAAAACACCAGAAACAAAGCTCCATTAAATATATATATATATATATATATATATTCTACAGACCATACTGAGTACTCCCCACCCCACTCTTACAGAATCATTGTTTCTCTATAAGCCAATATGTAATGCATATAATAGTAATTTGGGTGCATTTATTTGACCTTGGAACGTGTTTTAAAATCCACAATTAATGCAAATTTCAGTTAAATATCAACAAATGAGTCATTGTTAATGTTTAGACAATTATTTTCCATACATAATTAATAAATACAGGTTAGTGACACTTTTCTAATATTACGTGAGGGACTGTTATTTTTGAACATTTCCGAAATTCCGTTACCCGGAAGTACTATTTTATTTTCGCTGTCGAGACGCTGATGCCACCGTCCGGCATCTTGTGCGCGTTTAATCAAGGGGTCCCTGTCTGGTTTGTGTACAACTCTGTAGTCGACAATGTTTGCTTTAAGATCACTAGCATTTAAATCGGTTCCGTTCGTAGGGAAATCACAGTTGGTAAACTCGGGGCTTCACACGAGTGCGAGTTGGAGCGGTGCGAAAGTTGCAGTTGTAAGTAAACCTGGATCAGATATAGTGTGTCGAGTAGTGGGTTAGCTAAATGATTCATGTGTGCCAAGTCACTTCTGACCAGTTGAATGTAATATCGGAAATCCCTAGTTGAGAATCACTCAACTCCTCTCTCTTATATTGAGGTGTTGTTGAGTTTGGATAAATGGTCGCACGATTTGTTTTAAGCAACGTTGAGTCAACCAGTCGCTCGCAGCTTTTTAGCAACGCTAGTATTTACACACCAATGTTGCTAGGAATTAACTCGCAAAGCCAGAAATTAAATACAATGTCATTTCAATTCACACTGCCGATTCTTCTTCTTCGATGTGGTTTAAAAGGCAGTTGTCATCCAGTAAATTTTGCATTAACTGCCACCTACTAGACTGGGGTATAACTCTTATACTTTGCATAATTAAACAACATTTAAAATAAATACCATACTCCACTATTTAAATATATTTAGTCCTACTTCATGCCAACAGCCTGAAAGGATGGGACACCACCACTTAAAACACCCTGTAACTCTGATGTCATGTCTCTCACATCCAAATACCTCTCAGCAGCTGCCACCACAACCTCTATGTTCATAACCTCTAACTGTTCTGTCATTGCAGTACAGTTGATAACCGTTACTATAAATACCAAAAATCTAATCTTTCGGAAACATATATCACTTGTTGGTTTATCCCTCTGTACTGGTACAGATCTACTACTCACACCACTCCTCTCAGTATACCTTCCTCTTGACCCATCTTCCTCTATCTTCACTGTCTCAGCATATAACAACTTCTGCACTACTCTAACCCTGAAAACCTCAACCTGCCTCCCTCTCACACGGGACGTTTCTGATCCCCAGACCCATGGGCACCCCTTCAATTAACACTACTTTCCCCAATGCTACACATTCCTTTGTCTTATGCCCTTCTGCACATTTCTCACACCTAGGAACCTTCCTCCTACACACTGCTGCCACATGCCCATAAGCTTGACACCTGTACCAACGTAATGTTTTTGGCACAAAAGCTTGTACAGGATAACTTTTTTATATATCCTACTATCACTTTGTCGGGGAAAGACTCAACATCAAAACTCCAAAAGAACAGACAATGAATTTCTGTTTTATCACTCGCGCCACCCCGTCTGAGTCGCGCCACCCAGTCTGCGTCGCGCCAAAAAACGAGCATCATAAACACTGAATCTTTCCCTTCAGTTGGTCAGCCTTCACATTTACTGCTTCCCCAGTTATCACTCCTTTCAATGGCGCCCTTTTCTTGAGAGCGAAACAATTCACATTTCTTCCCCCCCATTAGTTTAACACCTGCTCCCTCTGACCAGCAGAAACACAACCAATTATCACAAGACCACTTCTGGTTACCCTCACCGATTCCACAGCACCCAACTCTGTTTTCACCCACCCTGAAACTACAAATGGATCAGCCAAAAGGCAAGGGTCCACTTTTTCCAAAAACTTCACTCCTACTGTCAGACTGTTCTTCATCCTGACCCTTGGTTACACACCTCGGGCTATGAGATATTCACCTACCACCGCCGATACTTCTCCCTCATTCACTTCCATTTCTCTTCCTGTCTTTAACTCAGTCTGCTTACATGTTCTACCATTCTTCTTCAACAAACCATCTCCCTTTTTTCCAACTCAACCTCACCCTCTTCCTCCCTCTCGTTTAGACCTCCTCTGCCTCTCTTTGTCCCTCCATTCCTCCTCCGTATTCCAAGTATAACTCTACTTATGATAATACTGCACTTCTGCTGACATACATCTTGTTTTTGTCTTGTCAAGGGACGCCGTTTTAACCGGCTGTCACAATCTCCATACAATCAGCACGAACCCCTCGGGATGTCCACCCTGCCGATTGTCCGTAAGGGTTGGTCCTTATGCAGAGGGAACATTTACAAAAAAAAACATCTAGTAGAACATAAACTGACTTTCCAAACTTCCTCTCAGCTTACCTCATGTCAAAATAAGTCCTGCAAGTGCACAATGCCTGCATAAAAAAAAAAAGGCAAGAACTTGTGGGGGACTTTTATTTTGACATGAGGTAAGCAGAGCGGAATTGACCATGCTGACGAACTGCAGACCCACGTTTGGAAATTCTGTTAAATTAGACATTACATGAATGTACTTTTTACATTTTTTATTCCCCCTACATAAGAACCAAGCCTACAGTCAATCGACAGAGTAAGTTGAAACTGAATGTTGTTTAACTTCTGGCTTCAGGCGGACTATTTCGGGTTTTTTGCAAGCTAGTGCAAACTCGGTCCTCTGGACCCCAAGAGGCACATTTAGGTTTCTGCCCTAGCAATACACAGCTGATTCAAATAACCAACTCATCATCAAGCAGCTGTCGATAGGCCGCCTTGAAAAATGATCAATTCTGAAAATCCTTACCTGTGCCTATGTTTGTCCTCTACAACTGCGATTCATACTTTGAATAAAAACTTTTATAGGATAAAATCGAATTTTTCCTCATTGTGTTAATCAACTGGAGACGTAGCGGCCTGTATATGATAAACATTTTTATTAAAATAATGGATTTCAGCACCCCGTGGAAGGACTGCAGTTGTACAGGACAAACATAGGTACAGGTAAGCATTTTCAGAATTTACAACAGCTCTGCCGGACATTCCTGCAGTCAGTATGCCAATTGCACGCTCCCTCAAAAAAACGTAAAACATCTGTGGCATTGTGTTGTGTGACAAACTGCACATTTTAGAGTGGCCTTTTATTGTCCCCAGCGCAAGGTGCACCTGTGTAATGATCATGCTGTTTAATGGGAAAATGTCTGGGATCTTTTTATTTCAGCTCATGAAACATGGGACCAACACTTTACATGTTTATATTTTTGTTCAGTGTAGGTTTGTTGTTGGAGTTGATCTAGTTTGGCATTCATTTGCCATAAGATAATCAATAATTTCTTATGAAGTGAACAATTATTATTAATGTAAGTCATGCTAACAGGTGCTGTCTGGCTGTGGTGTGTATGACGGAACAGAAATCCATGAAGCATCAGCGTGAGTAGGCCTATTTACATTCTATTCCAAGCCTGTCTTACCATATACAACATGCTATTTACTTGCTTGACAAGATGGCTCAAGCATACAGTGCATATATTTTAAAATTATTATATTTTTTTTATTTAACCTTTTATTTAAGAACAAATTCCTATTTACAATGACGGCCTACACCGGCCAAACCCGGACGATGCTGGGCCAATTGTGCGCCGCTCTATTCATGTACCTGTCGCCTGTGAGAAGTGGACCAGCTCAAGGTGGCATCTAACCTGATTCACACGGTGAACAAGAGGTGCTACATCATTCTCACTGATGTGTGTGTGTGAGACAGGATTCTGGTGCACCTGAGCCGGGGCGGGGCCGAGGTCCAGATGTACGCCCCTGACGTGTCCCAGATGCATGTCATCGACCACGGGAAGGGAGTGCCAGCTGAGAACGAGTCCAGGAACGTCTTATCAGAGTCTGCACGCATCGCTAGGGGCAACATCACAGATCTCGTCAAACTCAGCGTCAGCGACCATGACGCCATCATCTTCCCAGGGGGCTTTGGGGCGGCAAAAAATCTGTAGGTGGAAAAGCGTTGTCGTACCACATTGTTAAAAAAAAAAAAAACGTTAATTCATATCATTCATGTTAAGTATGCCTGCTGTACAAACACTTTGATCTTCTGCATCTCAATGTTTCTCTCTCTGTCCCTCTCAGCCGGATCTGTTTTGCTTGTTTTGTGTGGCAGGTCGACTTTTGCCGTGGACGGTCCAGACTGCAAGATCAACGCAGATGTGGAGCGTGTCCTGAAGGACTTTCATAAGGCAGGCAAACCTATCGGGTCAGTGCTGTCGTCGTTTGTAATAGTGTGCTTGTTGGGGATTGATCTCGGTTAACCAGAACAAAAATATTGTGTAATCTGGTCAGATGCTTGATTATATTTACGTAGTCTGTCCAAGAGCGACTGGCCAAGAACGACTAGGGATTGAGTGCCCCTTGTAATGAATACATTTAGGGTGTATCTCAATATTTTTAAAGTGGCTTCATATTCTTGTATCATTTTCTTCCATTCACACTCATTTGAAGTTTAACAGTATTGGAAAGCAATCAGATGGATGCCTGTACCAGGGATTTGCTTTCACATGCCCACATCTTTTCACAACATCAGGATAGATGAAGGAAAGGAATGAAAGGTGTTTTAGAAAACTTACATCTACTATCAGTTTGTGCTCTAGGTTAAGACGAGAGGATTCTACTATCAGTTTGTGCTCTAGGTTAAGACGAGAGGATTCTACTATCAGTTTGTGCTCTAGGTTAAGACGAGAGGATTCTACTATCAGTTTGTGCTCTAGGTTAAGACGAGAGGATTCTACTATCAGTTTGTGCTCTAGGTTAAGACGAGAGGATTCTACTATCAGTTTGTGCTCTAGGTTAAGACGAGAGGATTCTACTATCAGTTTGTGCTCTAGGTTAAGACGAGAGGATTCTACTATCAGTTTGTGCTCTAGGTTAAGACGAGAGGATTCTACTATCAGTTTGTGCTCTAGGTTAAGACGAGAGGATTCTACTATCAGTTTGTGCTCTAGGTTAAGACGAGAGGATTCTACTATCAGTTTGTGCTCTAGGTTAAGACGAGAGGATTCTACTATCCCTAACTCGTTGTATAAGTGAGGAAGAGTTTTTTTTTTTACCTTTATTTTATCAGGGAGTCATACTGAGACCAAGGTCTATTTTACAGATGAGCCCTGAATTACATAAATTATAGAAAATACAACCATCAAAATATATATCCAAAATGCAAACCGACAGAAAAACAGTCATAAAAAACCCATTGATCACTAATAAGGTCCTCAATCAGCTTTCTGAATTGACATTTTAAAGATTGTTTCAGGAATATGGTGCAAAAAAACTAAAAGCTGAATTATCTAACTATGAGTTACCCATCCCTGAGACCAGGTGTGGGTTAGCTTGTTGTGTCATGAATCTTGTTCTGGAGGCAGCTCTGCATAGTGTCACTAGCTAGCACAGCCACAAAGTCGTACAATCTCATTTTAAACCTGACCTTATCCACACTGCTAGCCTTAACCACACTGCTAGCCTTAACCACAGTGCTAGCCTTAACCACACTGCTAGCCTTAACCACACTGCTAGCCTTAACCACACTGCTAGCCTTAACCACACTGCTAGCCTTAACCACACTTCTAGCCTTAACCACACTGCTAGCCTTAACCACACTGCTAGCCTTAACCACACTGCTAGCCTTAACCACACTGCTAGCCTTAACCACACTGCTAGCCTTAACCACACTGCTAGCCTTATCCACACTGCTAGCCTTAACCACACTGCTAGCCTTAACCACACTGCTAGCCTTAACCACACTGCTAGCCTTAACCACACTGCTAGCCTTAACCACACTGCTAGCCTTAACCACACTGCTAGCCTTAACCACACTGCTAGCCTTAACCACACTGCTAGCCTTAACCACACTGCTAGCCTTAACCACACTGCTAGCCTTAACCACCAAATGACCAAAAAGCAATTTTTTGTTTTGTTTTCAAACTGCGTATAGTAGCTCATATGCCTAAAGGTTAGTAATGATGTTCGGTAAAGATGGAGTTTTTGTAAAAAGTATTTATAAATTAAAACATATCAATGTATCCACCTATGTGACATCAGAGGGCCAACCTCTAAACTAAGCTGGTCACATGGAATTAGTACATTGTCCTAACCTGGCTATATTTAACCTAGGTTGTGCTGTATCTCTCCTGTGTTGGCTGCCAAGCTGCTTCCTGGCGTAGAGGTGACGGTGGGGCACGAAGAGGAGAAGGGGGGCAAGTGGCCCTATGCTGGCACTGCTGGGGCTATTAAGGCTCTGGGAGCCAAGCACATCGTCAAGGAGGTCACCATATCCTTTCACATGATGGATTATAAATACTGAACACAAATATAGACGCAACATGCAACAAATACTCTAGTTACAGTTGATATATAATGAAATCAGTGAACTAAAATATATTAATTAGACCCTAATCTATGGATTTCACATGACTGGGAATACAGATATGCATCTGTTGGTCACAGATACCTTACAAAAAGGTAGAGGCATAGATCAGAAAACCAGTCAGTATCTGGTGTGACCACCATTTGCGTCATGCAGCGCGACACATCTCCTTCGCATAGAGTTGAGGCCTGTGGAATGTTGTCCCACTCCTCTTCAATGGCTGTGCTAAGTTGCTGGATACAGGCGGCTACTTGGAACACGTCGATCCAGAGCATGTCGATCCAGAGCATCCCACACATGCTCAATAGTGTCTGGTGAGTATGCAGGCCATGGAAGAACTGGGACATTTTCAGCTTCCAGGAATTGTGTACTGATCGTTGAGACATGGGGCCGTGCATTATCATGCTGAAACATGAGGTGATGGTGGCGGATGAATGTCACAACAATGGGCCTCAGGATCTCGTCACGGTATATCTGTGCATTCAAATTGCCACCGATAAAATGCAGTTGTGTTTGTTGTCCATAGCTTATGCCTGCCCATATTGTTCACAATGTTGACATCAGCAATTTAACACTTTACATGTTGCATTTTACATTTTGGTTCAGTTTAGTACTTTTGTTTTGTGGTCCTCTAACTCAGTTGGTAGATCATGGCGCTTGCAATAGTGGGTTAAACTCCCATATGTTATAAATGTATTTATATAACTAGGTAAGTCAGTTAAGAACAAGTTCTTATTTACAATGACTGCCTAACCAGTGGGTTAACTGCCTTGTTCAGGGGCAGAACGACAGATTTTTACCTTATCTGCTGGGGGATTCGATCCAGCAACCTTTCGGTTACTAGTCCAACGCTCTAACCACTAGGCTACCTGCTGCTCCAATTGTAAGTATGCTAAATACTACATGTACTACAACATTTGTCAAAGGCAATGTGAAAAGTATGTTACAAAGTTACTGTAATTTAAGCTTTGCTGTTTTGATGTGTGATTTTGGTTAGCCTCTGTATCCCTGTCGCTGTGTGTGACCCTTGACCCTGAGTGTCATCACGAGGCCCACGTAGACCAGAAGAACAAGGTGGTGACATCACCAGCCTTCATGTGTGAGACCCAGCTGCACCTGATCTTCGACGGCATCGGAGCCATGGTAACCAACGTCCTCAAACTCAGTGGAAAGTGAAAGAGCAGAACAGTTTATACCTAAACATCATAGCAAATAGCAATGTTGTCCACGACAAATCCACTTCACCACTAAACTATATGGAAGGAGTGTGCTCATTATGTTTCATTTCTTTAGATTAGTTCTATGTTGTTTTACAGCTCTCAACAAAGTATTCGTCAAAAGCTTTAGATTTTTATTAAATGGTGCCAGTATTCAGTGAAAGTTATTATTTTGTATATTTTTGCAGGACATCTAGAGAATATTAATTTATTATAATAATAAACTACTTTATTCTGCTAACTGCATACAGGTACATTTCCCTGTTATAGGAATGGAATGGAGTTGTAGAGTTGTAATTTAGAGAAGTGCTTCTACTTCCTGTATTGTCCAGCAGAGGGCGCTAACAGGCCACTGGCCACTCAGTTCCAATGCAAACGTGTTGAGATTTCCCCCCTCTCGCTCTCTCATTCACAGATTCAGAGCAGGTGTATGAATTTATTATCTCTAAAATCATCTGTGTTTCCAGGCGAATAAGCTATAAATATCTCAACTGCTGAAATCAGATTTAAAAAAATATATAAGATTTTCATTCAGACTTGAGAGAACTTGCGCTAAGGAAAGGCAGTGTTTAGGGAATGGCTTTATTTACCTGGAGTCATGCATATTGTCATTGAACTCATGTCTGTTGAATAAAGAGATGTCAGTGAACTCATCATGTATGTGGAATGAAGAGATGATGTTGTCAGTGAACTCATGTTTTATTTATTTAACCTTTATTTAATTAGGCAAGTCAGTTAAGAACACATTCTTATTTACAATGACGGCCTACCAAAAGGCCTCTTGCTGGGATTAAAAATAAAATATAGCACAAAACACACATCACGACAAGAGAGACAACACTACTTAAAGAGAGACCTAAGACAACAGCATAGCAAGGCAGCAACACATGACAACACAGCATGGTAGCCACACAGCATGCTAGCAGCACAAAACATGGGACAAACATTTGGCACAGACAACAGCACAAAATTCAAGAGAACAATGCAGCCACAACTGTCAGTAAGAGTGTGAATGATTGATTCTTTGAATGAACAGATTGAGATAAAACTGTCCAATTTGAGTGTTTGTTGCAGCTTGTTCCAGTCGTTAGCTGCAGCAACTGAAAAGAGGAGTGACCCAGGGACGTGTGTGCTTTGAGGACCTTTATCAGAATGTGACTGGCAGAACGGGTGTTGTATGTGGAGGATGAGGTCTGCAGTAGATATCTCAGATAGGGGGAAGTGAGGCCTAAGAGGGTTTTATAAATAAGCATCAACCAGTGGGTCTTGCGACGGGTATACAGAGATGACAAGTTTACAGAGGAGTATAGAGTGTAGTGATGTGTCCTATAAGGAGCATTGGTGGTAAATCTGACCCCCGAATGTTAAAGTACATCTAGCCGCTCGAGAGCACCCTTACCTGCCGATCTATAAATTACGTCTCTGTAATCTAGCATGGATAGGATGGTCATCTGAATCAGGGTTAGTTTGGCAGCTGGGGCGATTACGATAGAGGAAACCAAGTCTAGATTTAACTTTAGCTTGCAGCTTTGATATGTGCTAAGAGAAGAACAGTGCACCGTCTAGCCATACTCCCAAGTACTTGTATGAGGTGACTACCTCAAGCTCTAAACCCTCAGAGGTAGTAATCACACTTGTGGGGAGAGTGCCATTCTTCTTACCAAACCACATTACCTTTGTTTTGGAGGTGTTCAGAACAAGGTTAAGGGTAGAGAAAGCTTGTTGGACACTAAGAAAGCTTTGTTGTAGAGCCTTTAACACAACATCTGGGGAGGGGCCAGCTGAGTATAAGACTGTATCATCTGCATATAAATGGATGAGAGAGCTTCCTACTGCCTGAGCTATGTTGTTGATGTAAATTGAGAAGAGCGTGGGGCCTAGGATCGAAGCCTTGGGTTACTCCCTTGGTGATAGGCAGTGGCTGAGACAGCAGATTTTCTGACTTCATACACTGCACTCTTTTGAGAGGAAAGTAGTTAGCAAACCAGGCCAAAGACCCCTCAGAAGCACCAATACTCCTTAGCCGGCCCACAAGAATGGAATGGTCTACTGCATCAAAATATTTGGCCAAGTCAATAAAAATAGCAGCACAACATTGCTTAGAATCAAGGGCAATGGTGACATCATTGAGGACCTTTAAGGTTGCGGTGACACATCCATAACCTGAGCAGGAAACCAGATTGCATACCAGAGAGAATACTATAGACATCAAGACAGGCAGTCAGTTGATTATTGAGTTTTTACAACACTTTTGATAAACAAGGTAAAATAGAAATAGGCCTATAACAGTTAGGATCAGCTTGATATCCCCCTTTAAATAAAGAACGAACCGTGGCTGCCTTCCAAGCAATGGGAACCTCCCCAGAAATGAGAGACAGGTTAAAAAGGTTGGAGATAGGCTTGGCAATGATAAGGGACATGGGCTGCTGTGAGGAGGAGGGTTTATTCTCCAGGGCTTTAACCGTTTTTCAGAACTTCCTGGGGTTAGACCCACAGAGAGAGAATTGCTCCTTAATAAAGTAACTAACTTTGGTCTTCCGAATAGCCTGAGTGCACTTATTTCTGATTTGCCTGAACGAGAGCCAGTCAGCCTGAGTATGCATGTGCAGAGCCTTTCGCCAAATGCAATTCTTGAGGTGGAGTAACTCTGCAAGATCACAGTTGAACCAGGGGCTGAACCTGTTTTTAAATTCTAATTTTCTTTACAGGGGCGTGTTTGTTAACAATACCACTAAAAAAATGTAAAAAGATGATCCAAGAGTCTTCTGATTCTATACCATTTTACAGAGGCCAGTTCATGAAGGAAGGCTTGCTCATTAAAGTTTTTTAGCAAGCGTCTATGACAAATCAGGACAGGTCGTTTCACTGAGCAGCCATTACGAACACAGGCTGTAAAACAGTGATCACTAAGGTCATTACAGAAAACACCAGACTGATACCTATCAGAATTATTTGTGAGGATAACATCAAGGAGAGTACACTTTTCTGGGTGTTTGGAGTCATAGCTTGTTAATAATCTGAGAAAGATTTGGGGAATCCCATTGCTTTAGGACTTGGTCAAGTGGTTTAAGCATGTCCTAGTTTAGGTCACCTAGCAGGACAAATTCAGACCAAGTGTAAGGGGCCAGGAGAGATCTTAGGGCAGGTAGGGTACAGGCCGGTGCTGATGGAGGACGATAGCGCCCAGCAACAGTCAACAAAGAGCTATTTGAAAGTTTAATGCTTAAAACCAGCAAATCAAATTGTTTGGGGACAGACTTGGTGGACACAACCGAGCATTGAAGGTGATCCTTGGTAAAGATTGCCTCTCCACCACCTTTGGAAGATCTGTCTTGCCCCAAAAAGGTTTTAACCAGAAAGGTTAACATTAGTATTCAAAACACTCTTCCTTAACCACGTCTCAGTAATATAGACGTGTCAGTGAACTCATCTCTGTGGAATTTGGTATTTTGTGTATTTTATTAGGATCCCCATTTAGCTGTTGCAAAAGCAGAAGCTACTCTTCCTGGGGGCCCACACAAAACATGAAACATAATATAGAATGACATAATACAAAACATTAGACAAGAACAGCTCAAGGACAACTACATACATTTAAAAAAAGGCACATGTAGCCTACATATCAATGCATACACACAAACTATCTAGGTCAAATAGCCTACATATCAATGCATACACACAAACTATCTAGGTCAAATAGTGGAGAGGTGTTGTGTGGTGTTGCTTTATCTGTTTTTTGAAAGCCAGGTTTGCTGTTTTATTTCAGCAATATGAGATGGAAGGAAGTTCCATGCAATTAGGGATCTATATAATACTGTACGCTTTCTTGAATTTGTTCTGGATTTGGGGACTGTGAAAAGACCCCTGGTGGCATGTCTGGTGGGATAAGTGTGTGTGTGTCAGAGCTGTGTGTAAGTTGACTATGCAAACTATTTGGGATTTTCAACACATACATTTTTCTTATAAAAAGAATAAGTGATGCAGTCAGTCTCTCCTCAACTCTTAGCCAAGAGAGACTGGCATACATAGTATTTATATCAGCCCTCTGATTACAATGAAGAGCAAGACGTGCCAGTCTGTTCTGGACCAGCTGCAGCTTAACTAGGTCTTTCCTTGCAGCACTGGACCACACGACTGGACAATAATCAAGGTTAGACTAAACTAGAGCCTGCAGGACTTGCTTTGGGGAGTGTGGTGTCAAAAAAGCAGAGCATCTCTTTATTACGGCCAGATCTCTCCCCATCTTTACAATCATTGAATCTCTATGTTTTGACCATGACAGTTTACAATCTAAGGTAACGCCATGTAATTTGGTCTCCTCAACTTGTTCAACAGCCACACAATTCATTACCAGATTCAGCTGAGGTCTAGAACTTAGGGAGTGATTTGGAAAAAAGAGATGTCGTCAGTGAAATAAAGGCAGCAGCTACTCTTCCTGGGGTCCAGCAAAATTAAGGAAGTTTATACAATTTTAAAAACATTACAACACATTCGCAACAGATTTCACAATACACTGTGTGCCCTCAAGCCCCTACTACCACATATCTACAGTACAAAATCTGTGTGTACGTGTGTGTATAGTGCGTATGTTATCGTATGTGTGTATGCATGTGTCTCTGCCTATGTTTGTGTTGCTTCACAGTCCCCGCTGTTCCAGAAGGTGTATTTTTATATGTTTTTAAAAATCTGATTCTACTGCTTGCATCAGTTACCTGATGTGGAATAGAGTTCCATGTTGTCATGGCTCTATGTAGTACTGTGCATCTCCCATAATCTGTTCTGGACTTGGGGACTTTGAAGAGACCACTGGTGGCATGTCTTGTGTGGTATGCATGGGTATCCGAGCTGTGTGCCAGTAGTTCAAACAGACAGCTCTGTGCATTCAACATGTCAATACCTCTCATAAATACAAGTAGTGATGAAGTCAATCTCTCCTACACTTTGAGCCAGGAGAGATTGACATGCAAAAATGTAAACTACATTCATCAAATAAATATTCATCACCTGCCTTGTTGATAATGCTGTTAAGAAGGTAGAGACAGCGCTTTATTATGGACAGACTTCTGCCCATCTTAGCTACTGTTGTATCAATATGTTTTCACCATGACAGTTTACAATCCAGAGTTACTCCAAGCAGTTTAGTCACCTCAACTTGCTCAATCTCCACATTATTTATTACAATATTTAGTTGAGGTTTAGGGTTTAGTGAATGATTTGTGCCAAATACAATGCTTTTAGTTGTAGAAATATTTAGGGCTAACTTATTCCTTGCCACCCACTCCGAAACTAACTGCAGGTCTTTGTTCTGTGTTGCAGTCATTTCAGTCGCTGTAGTAGCTGACATGTATAGTGTTGAGTCATCCGCATACATAGACACACTGGCTTTACTCAAAGCCAGTGGCATGTCGTTAGTAAAAATTGAAAAAAGTAAGGGGCCTAGACAGCTGCCCTGGGGAACTCCTGATTATACCTTTATTATGTTGGAGAGGCTTCCACTAAAGAACACCCTCTGTGTTCTTTTAGGCAGATAACACTTTATCCACAATATATCAGGGGGTGTAAAGCCATAACACAAAAGTTTCCAGCAGCAGACTGTGATCAATAATGTCAAAAGCCGCACTGAAATCTAACAAAACAGACCCCACAATCTTTTTATCATCAATTTCTCTCAGCCAATCATCAGTCATTTGAGTAAGTGCTGTGCTTGTTGAATGTCCTTCTCTATATGCATTCTGAAAGTTTGTTGTAAATTTGTTTACTGTAAAATAGCATTGTATCTGGTCAAATACCGTTTTTCCGTAAGTTTACTAAAGGTTGGTAACAGGCTGATTGATTGGCTATTTGAGAAGGTAAAAGGGGATTTACTATTCTTAGGTAGTGGAATTACTTTTGCTTCCCTCCAAGCCTGGGGACACACATTTTCTAGTAGAATTAAATTGAAAACATGGTAAATAGGAGTGGCAATATCGTCCACTATTATCCTCAGTCATTTTCCATCCAAGTTGTCAGACCCCGGTGGCTTGTCATTGTTGATAGACAACAATAATTTTTTCACCTGTTCCACACTCACTTTACGGAATTCTAAATTCCAATGCCTGTCTTTCATAATTTGGTCAGATATACTTGAATGTGTAGTGTCAGCATTTATTGCTGGCATGTCATGCCTAAGTTTGCTAATCTTACCAATGAAGCAATCATTAAAGTAGTTGGCAATATCCGTTGGTTTTGTGATGAATGAGCCATCTGATTCAATGAATGATGGAGCTGAGTTTGCCTTTTTTCCCAAAATGTCATTTAAGGTTCTCACGTTTTACAGTAGTATTCTTTATTTCATTTATCTTTGTTTCATAGTGTAGTTTCTTCTTCTTTTTATTCAGTTAAGTCACATGATTTATCCATTTGCAATATGTTTGCCAATCGGTTGTGCAGCCAGACTTATTTGCCATTCCTTCAAACCACAGGGATTTAACCGTTTTTAAAGTTGTTTTCTTAATGGGCTCATGTTTATTAGTAACTGGAATGAGAAATGTCATAAATGTGTCAAGTGCAGCGTCTGGTTGCTCCTCATTACACACCACAGACCAAAAAATATTATTTACATCAACAACATAGGATTCACTACAAAACTTCTGGTATGACCTCTTATACACTATTTTAGGCCCAGACTTTGGAACTTTGGTTTTCCTAGATATGGCTACTATATTGTGATCACTACATCCGATGGATCTGGATACTGCTTTCAAGCACATTTCTGCAGCATTAGTAGAGGTGTGATCAATACATGTTGATGATTTCATTCCTGTGCTGTTTGTAACTACCCTGGTAGGTTGACTGATAACCTGAACCAGGTTGCAGGCACTGGTTACAGTTCGAAGCTTTTTCTTGAGTGGGCAGCTTGATGAAAGCCAGTCAATATTTAAATCACCCAGAACATATACCTCTCTGTTGATATCACATACATTATCAAGCATTTCACACATGTACTCCAGATACTGACTGTTAGCACTTGGTGGTCTATAGCAGCTTCCCACCAGAATGGGCTTTAGGTGAGGCATTTGGGCTTTAGGTGAGCTCCATTTTTAAGGAATGGTCTGCCTACCCATGTGAGAGATGCAGACTTGGTCTCAACCTTTAAGTCTTTACTGAAGACTCATCTCTTCAGTAGGTCCTATGATTGAGTGTAGTCTGGCCCAGGAGTGTGAAGGTGAACGGAAAGGCACTGGAGCAACGAACCGCCTTTGGTGTCTCTGTCTGGCCAGTTCCCAGGGGCTATATAAATACATTTGATTTGATTTGATATGACGCGTGATCATGTCTGTGCTCACGGGGGCGTGGCCAATGACTTAGTTAAACTTTAAAGGGAATACAATTCTCTCACATTAAAGGTTTATAACATCACATTACATAATTTCACAAATAGTTTAATCTTTATTTATTAATTTTATACAAGAAATAGATGCAAACCCCATAAATGAGAAATGTACACATTCAGAGATATAGTCATGTGTGTTTCCTGTCCTCTCCGAGGTCACCAAATGAAACACACTCGTCATACCCGTCCTTTAAGTGTCCACGGACTATTCCCACCTTCTCACAAGTGGACATTTTGTTTCAAATTCCCATTTTGGGGATTTAGGAGTTTGCCACGTGAAATCCTTTGTTCTCTCTGTGTCGCTATCTCTGCATGACCAGGGGGAGAGAGTCTCCTCCAGGAATGTATGGCCTGAGATAACAGAACCTGGGAGTAGGAGAGACTGAGAGAGAGGGGGAAGCAACGATCTATACCCAGAAAGGGCCACATCATGACACTGTTGGTTGACAACGTTTCCATCTAAATGAATCTTTATCAGGTCCAGTAATGTATTCATACATAAAGTGATGTAATGGATTATCTGATTGTGCAGACGGATGATGAGCCGCGCCGGTATCCCTGAGAGGGTTGCAGCTGCTGCTGCTGGGCTGTCCTTCTTTCCTTTGATGCGTCACCAGTGATTGACAGGCGGTCACTCTCTGGAGGAGGCTCTAGTGGACTCCTCAAGGACCTGTGAAGAGAGAGAGGGAGGTCAAAAGTGGACTCCTCAAGGACCTGTGAAGAGAGAGAGAGATCAGAGTGGACTCCTCAAGGACCTGTGAAAGGAGAGAGAGATCAGAGTGGGCTCCTCAAGGACCCGTGAAGGGAGAGAGGTCAGAGTGGACTCCTCAAGGACCTGTGAAGGGAGAGAGGTCAGAGTGGACTCCTCAAGGACCTGTGAAGGGAGAGGGGTCAGAGTGGACTCCTCAAGGACCTGTGAAGGGAGAGAGGTCAGAGTGGGCTCCTCAAGGACCTGTGAAGGGAGAGAGGTCAAAGTGGGCTCCTCAAGGACCTGTGAAGAGAGAGGGGTCAGAGTGGACTCCTTAAGGACCTGTGAAAGGAGAGAGAGAGGTCAGAGTGGACTCCTCAAGGACCTGTGAAGAGAGAGAGAGATCAGAGTGGACTCCTCAAGGACCTGTGAAAGGAGAGAGAGAGATCAGAGTGGGCTCCTCGAGGACCTGTGAAAGCAGAGAGAGAGATCAGAGTGGGCTCCTCAAGGACCTGTGAAAGGAAAGAGAGAGGTCAGAGTGGGCTCCTCAAGGACCTGTGAAAGGAGAGAGAGATCAGAGTGGGCTCCTCAAGGACCTGTGAAGGGAGAGAGGTCAGAGTGGACTCCTCAAGGACCTGTGAAGAGAGAGGGGTCAGAGTGGGCTCCTCAAGGACCTGTGAAAGGAGAGAGAGAGAGATCAGAGTGGACTCCTCAAGGACCTGTGAAAGGAGAGAGAGGTCAGAGTGGACTCCTCAAGGACCTGTGAAAGGAGAGAGAGAGAGATCAGAGTGGACTCCTCAAGGACCTGTGAAAGGAGAGAGAGGTCAGAGTGGACTCCTCAACCAGCACATCTTGTTCTGCACCAACTCTTCATATAACATCTCAGTCCCTCTATTGAAAGTCACATCATTACTTTTAACTTTCTTTGTATGGATTCCTGCAACTGTTGGGGGCAAATGGATAATTTTATATATTTGTGATTGATTTATCACATCTTAACTTTTCGCATTTTATAATAATTACCGTGACGCTGTCTGTCATCCGTGTTACTGCCGTCTACTGTCTGGCTGTTGATTATTGGTTATTGATCACCATCCTCATCCCTGACAACACAGCCAATTAATCTTATTGATGTGGTTTGTTTGTTGACCGTGTAGATGGAGAAAGTGGTCATTGAGGGTCGCGACCCTAAGTTCAGAGGTCATTTCTGTGACATGCCTGTCATTGTTTTGGGTGCTGTCCAGCTGGTCACTAGGTCAGCAGTGTCGGCCACTGTTTCTTAACCTTGGTCCTCTAACGTTACACATCTCTACCTATTCTATGAAGCACCTCTCAAGTTAGGAGTCTAACCAGCAGTTATAACAGCTATCTTTAAAAAATAACAAGCAATTAGATTAGAACATCACTGACTGTCACAGCTTCCATAAACAAGTTAAGAAATCAATCAATCAAAGCAACAGAAACACCTTGGTCAACTCATTTATCATCAGGATTTTAAAATGCCCTAGTGGCACCAGGGAATTCAAATGGAATGAATGCTATAAGTGAATCCCGAAAAATGTGAAGCGTGAAAAAAATGAAAGTGGATTTACCTAATTCCGTGGAGACCCGAGGAATGGGAAGAGTTGACCAACCCTGTGAACGGGTTTGGTATCTCATTATTTTATACATTAGCAATGAAGTTAGGTAAGTTGGAACCTTGTGTAGTAAACAAACCGGTAGTAATGAATTGATCTACAGGACTTTAATGTTGCCATCATGAACAGATGCATTTTGGGTATCTCACAATACATCTAAAAGAGTCCTGTGAGGCCCGTTTTCAGACCAGAACATCTATTTATTCTGTTCCCATGAGCCCTGGTCTATGGAAGGCCATTCTCTTGCTACCCCTAGCCCCTCTTTATCAACCCTGCAGAGCTAGGAAAACAAGACCCTGGGTCCAGCCAATTTGTTCAGACAAATGTGGGGATTTGGGGCCACCGTGGGCTTCGCAGGGACGAGTGCTTAGTGTTTGTATGCCAAGCACCCCCACCCCCTGATCCACCAAAGCCAGTCCATTCACCATGCCCTTTGTCTGTCCGGGTGGGTGAAAACTTGAACCTGACTACGGCTACAGAGTACGGACCCAAATTGTGCCACGACGGCTAAGGACCAAACCTGTGCCACGACGGTGTAAAGGATTTCCTGTTTTTCTCCTATTACCTCCTTCTCTCACTCTCACTCTCACTCTCACCCAATTGAGTTGGCTGGGTTGGTTGGTGTCTGCTAGTGGGGGTGTCCACTCTAGGGGTTGCCCCCCTCTTTCCATAGGCCCCAGTGTATTAGTATAAGTGGTTCTAGACAATCTGATCGGTGGCTGGGCCTGGCGGGGCGGAGGAGCGGGCCTCCCTGGCATGCTGATCAGAGGATTAGGCCGAGCGGCTGCA